>NC_057802.1:113800492-113801126 GCF_018294505.1 Triticum aestivum
CTCACTATTCATCCAGAGGTAGCATCGATCGGCTTCAGTTAGCAGTAGTAGCGAAGGAATCACTCGGGTTCAGTTAACATCAAGGGATCGATCGATCGCTCGGGTTCAGTAATGCATAGCCTGTAGTGCAATCTCTCGGGTTCAGTTAGATCCCAACGCCTCGCTCGGGTTCAGTTAGAGCACAACGCCTCACACACACGCGCGTACGTACGAGAGAAACGCGCATCGCTCGGCCCCCGACCACCCACCGTAACCGGGAACTCTCCCGATATTTTCCTCGCCCTCGTTTCTACCACGGTTTTTTCCGTCATGCACGGCCCAAAGAATGTCATGCAGCTGCGTCTCCGGCCCGCCCAGGACGAAAAGCCCATTTTCTGTCATGATTTTTTGTCATAGAAGTAGGAGCCCACCACATCTATGATGATACCGGGTTTTGTCACAATTATCGTCATAGAAGTGTCATAAGCATGACAGAAAAAATTCGTTCGGCCCAAAATGTCACGGATGTGTCTTTTTTTGTAGTGTGAAGCATCCGTGCAACGCATCATGCTGGGTGCAGAGGTTGCTGCCGCCACCGACGAGGTCTCATGCGGGCAGCAGCGCGACCTTGACTTCGTTGCCGTTGTCGTGCCTC
>NC_057802.1:113801491-113854327 GCF_018294505.1 Triticum aestivum
TGTGTATTGATTGTTTGAATGGTATCTATGGTTAGTGATTAATTGTTTGTTCTGTACAAATATTTTTTTTGCTAATTATCCAACTCGGGTTAGCGTGCATGCTAATAATTCGTAGCCAGATCTTGAGAATTGATTTTGAATGTCCTACATATATGCTTGTGCCTTTTTTTCTTCCAGATCTTTTTTAATGTCCTACATGTATGTTTCTGCCTTTTTTCAGATTCCTATGTACACAGATGAGGCTCCGGCCAGCGGCGCCCCCGGCTGTAGATCCTGCACCCGGCAGCTCAGGCAGAAGTGGCCACGCCCCTGGATCCGAGGAACCCGTAGAATATCGGGCGGACTGCATCAGCGATCTCCCGGACGCCATACTTGGGGAGATCATCTTCCTTCTCCCTACCAAGGATAGCTGCCGCACACAGGTCCTCGCATCTCGGTGACGCACTCTGTGGCACGCCGCACCTCTTAATATTGACTGTCGCCGGCTACCTATCGTTCATGATTTTGAACTCCACGGAGCCATCATCTCCTCCCACCAGAGCCCCGTTCAATGCCTATGGATCCCGGCATATTGCCTGCTGCACATACCCTGCACGGTGGACGCCTGGCTGACATCCCGTCAATTCAAAAAACTCCAGCATCTTGAGTTCTACCATTACTATGCAAATAGCTTTCCACCAAGCGTCGTAGTTGTGCCCTCACCACCAATGTCCATTTCATGGTTTTCCTCCTCTCTCCACACCGCCACCCTGACCCGGTGTCATCTATTAGACAATCGGGTACAAATGCTTCGACTCCCACTACTAAAAAACTCGCGCTTGTGGTGGTTGATCTGTCGGAGGCCTCACTGCACATCATCATCCACTCTTGCTGCCCTGCCCTGGAGCGCTTGCTGCTTGTTGTTGGAAAAGAAATCCGTATACGTTGTCTCCAAATAAAGGCACATCACCTAGTAAGCATTGGAATTTGCTTTAAAGAAGAGGAGCTCATCATCAAAGATGCCCCTTCACTCCAAAGGCTGCTCCTTGATTATCGTTATGCACCTTCGCAAATAATCGTGGTCTCAGCGCCTAAACTGAGGACCTTGGGTGTAATTCCTGATCCGTTTGAAGGTTACAATATGGTGGTTAGCTTCACGCTTATTCAGGTACTGTACATTATCATCAACACTTTTGTAATCATAAGCTGCATTTTTCATTTGTGTGCGTAAGTTCTATATCATCAACATTTGTGCACATAAGTTTTATATAATCTTCGAGTACGCTTTTGGTACCAATATTATGTTCTATGCTCAATGAAGAGTTTGTCCATGGGTACCCTGTCAATGGTGCTTGATTCTGTCAAGACCTTACATATCAGTATGTGGTGTTTTGATCTGAACATGATTACGGCTTGCTGCGATGCTTTCCATGTCTAGAATTTGTATATATAGGTGATGATATCAAGCACATTGATATACTTTACTAGAACTAACCGTTCAGCTGTACTATTTTTTAGACATTAATTGTTTTCAGTCTTCATGTCTATTTAGGCTAAAGGACATGGGCAAAAAGGTATAACCAATCGGTGGCATAAGAAGCACTGGGATTTTCTCAGTTCTCATGACATTCGTTTGTGGACAATAACGCTGGAAGGATATGCATCCAACCATGCAAACACTAGCTTTGTCAGATTCTTCCTGTTGAATGCGAGAGTAATATTGTCCATGAGGATTATGTTTTTTAACAAAAACTTTCTCACGGATGGACAAGTTGAACAGCATAAAAAGAAGTTTGAGATGGACAAAAGGGCTTCTGAACATGCTCGCTTCTATTTACAACAACTTGTCTTCATGTACCAGTTGATTTTCTGGCCCAGGATCTTGATTTTATGGATCAGACCGATCCATTTGATTGTGACTGCCGAAAACTATGGTTGAGTTAGTTGTTATTGTCCTGTTCAATCTGGATTTTGTGTAAACCTGATGAACAATCAATCATCGTTATTTCGTACCTTCTATAAGCTCGGGTTAGATATTTTCAGGACCCCGATTCCAAGTCACATCGGTCTAGCCGGTAACACCTCATATCACTTTGTGGCCTCATGCACGGTATTCCCACGGGTGTCGCCTTACCATGGCCCGGGACCGTTTGCGCCTTTTGGCTCACGTATATGATAGTGTCGCTAGCATCCATATGACAGAGAACCCGGGCCGACATGACTAGTCGTGAACCCAAAGTGGCACTAACTTACGGGGACAGGCATACATGAATCAACATCGAGCATGTCGGTCAGCAGCGTGCGAATCCGGGCTGTAGCTCTGGGCTAACAGGACTCCAGGAACCCGGGCTGTAGCAGGCTAGGCAGGACTCCGGATGTCACCGCGTGACATTTCCCCGAAGGGACAGACACAGGAACGAAGTGAATCACATGCCGGCCAGTCAAGTGTTCCGGAGCAGTAGTGCTGAGCTAGCAGGACTCCGGTGAACCGGGCTGTAGCGGACTACTATGGCTCATGGAAGCACAAGACTACATTTCCCCATAAGAGAGGCTACCAAGGATAAACAACTAGGTTGTCGGATCCCACACATACCAAGCATTTCAATCATACACACAATATGCTCGATATGTGCAAATACAACATGGCATCACAACAAGACTCTATGACTCAGAGTATTTATTCATTAGGCTCCGAAGAGCCAGATATTACAAACATGGGTCTCATGACCCAAACATACAGAGCATACAAGCAACAAGCAACAAGCACATGCGGAAGCTTAACATGTCTGAGTACAAACATCTATAAATGAAAAAGGCTGAGAAGCCTGACTATCTACCAGATCCTGCCGAGGGCACAAGATCGTAGCTGAGGTATCAAGCTAAACGTCGAAGTCCACACGGAACTACTAGCGAGACTGACGTCTCTCTGTAAAACATAAAATAAGCAAACGTGAGTACAAATGTACCCAGCAAGACTTACATCAGAACTATCTACATATGCATTGGTGTCAACAAAGGGGGTGGTGGAGTTTAACTGCAGCAAGCCAGCTTTGACTCGGTGGCTATCCTGAACTACGACTGCAAATAACTCTTTTGAGGTGGCGCACACGAGTCCACATATTCACCATATCAATACACCACTATGGATTCACTCCCGTCTCCCTACGAGGACGCCATCCATAGCACTCACACTTATCTTGCGCATTTTAGAGTATCCACTTTCACTTGTCTATGAACTGTACAGGCAACCCAGAAGTCCTTTACCGCGGACACGGCTATTCGAATAGATGATGTTAACCCTGCAGGGGTGTACTTCTTCACACACGCTCTCGCCCCTTACCACCATGTACACCTCGTGTACCTCGGCAACCTTCAAGCGGAAGCCTAGCGAGGGAGTCGGCCTCGACCTGACTAACCACACAAGTCTCTAGTCCAGGTTTATCGCCTATTCGGGTTCCATCCGCAAGGAGATCCGGCCGGGGTGTCGCTCACGGCCCCAAACGATGTGTACAGGGTTCCAAGCCCACCAAATGGGCGACGCTTGGCATACTCGGCCACGGTGCCTAGTCTGTCCCAAGCCCACCTGTACCGGGTGCCACTTGGTAGACTACTAACACTACCTACAAACACCAGAAACTAGTTGCAACTCCTGGACAGAGATCATGTTGATTAATAAGTCGAGAGGGGTCGAGTTACCGGAACCCAATGTGTGGTAGTAACTGTTCATGGATCACAAACACAGAACTCAGTTCCTAAGGACGGCTGCAATGAGACAACCCACCATGTACTCCTACATGGCCTCTCACCGCTACCTTTACCAAAACGTGTTCACACACTTAGCTCTCAACAGTAGGACATGTTCACACACCTCTAATTCATCCCCGATGAATCAGACCTGACTCAACTCTAGGCAGTAGCAGGCATGACAAACAAGCATGAATGAGTAGGCACATCAGGGCTCAAACAATTCCTACTCATGCTAGTGGGTTTCATCTATTTACTGTGGCAATGACAGGTCATGCAGAGGAAAGGGGTTCAGCTACTGCAACATATAACAGTTGAAACGTTGTTGTCCTAATGCAGTAAAAGAGAGCAGGAGCGAGAGAATGGGGTTGTATCTAAATGAACAAGGGAGTTTTGCTTGCCTGACACTTCCGAAGATAGTATAGCTCTTCATCGGTGTCATCGATCGCATCGCCGAAGCAACGTCTACTGAGAGGGGACAACACCGGCAAACAGAGAAGAAACACGATCAATGCAATGCACAAAATGATGCATGCTATGACATGGCAATATGAATGTGTTTTGAGCTAATGCAACTAGCAACATATTAAATGGAGTTGGTTTGAACCTTAGGTTCAAATTCAAACTTCATATGTGATGGTTTAAATGCCTTTTATAAGATTTGGTCTAAACAGTAGCTATAAGTTGTTCTAACATGCATGAAAAAGATACAGATGGATAGATTGGATTTTTTTGATCATTTTTCATATATAATTTGTTTCATTTGGAGTTATGGTTGAATTACTATGAATTTTAGAAGTTTTAACTATTTTTTGGAATTTTCTGAATTATTTAAAAATCCGGAAAATCACTTACTACGTCAGCATTAGGTCATGCTGATGTCAGCAGGTCAACAGGCGCCGTCCAGGTCAAACCTGTCCTGGGGGACCCACTGGTCAATGACACCACTAATTAACCGAGTTAATTAGCACTAAGTTAAATGTTAAACTAAGTTAATTAGGGCCTGGCCCACGTGTGAGTGTCTAACTAACAAACTTAGGTTAATTAGCACTAAACCAGATTAGTTAGCGAGGTGGCCCCCACACATTAGTGACTCAGGCGGTCAAACCTGGTCAAGAAGGGGTCAACCTCGCCGGTCAAACCGGTCAACCCGCCGGCGTTTAGCCGCCGGCGAGGCCAGACGCGGCAGAGCGCATCGGGACACCTACAGGGGCCCTTTTGGCACGCAGACAGCAGCTACGGGAAGAGGGTGGAGTGGCGCATCCAACGGTGGCGGTGGCGGGAGCTGGGGTGGCCGGGAGCAGCGCCGGCGACGAGGTTTGCGGCGGCCGGAGTCGGCAGAGAGCGGGGACGCGGTTGCAGTGGCTGTGGCGATGTGCGTTTAGCACCTACGGCGTCTACGTGGTGCGGTGAGTACGATGGACGCATGCCCGGGACCAAATGGTCACCGGAGCAGCACCGGCGACGAGCGCGGGCGACGGCGGGGTTCGGTCTCCGGCGGAGCGACGACTACAGCGTGCAAATGGAGCGCAGAGGGGGGGTTCGGGTCAGTGGCTCACGGCGAGTCGGACGAGCAGGTCGGCGAGCTCGGAGACGGTCCGGAGCGGGCGGTGCAGCAAAGGCGATCTCTGGCGGCCGGAGGTTGAAGAAGAGCTCGGGTCGTCGCTTGGGGCGTTCGGCGTCGCGTGCGTCGACGGAGATGGCGATGGCGATGAGGCGGAGCTTGGGGGCGCGTCGGAGAGGCAAGGGGGTGGCGGTGGGCGCAGTGGCAGTGAGCGGCGGCGACGGACACGTTCGGGTCCGAGGTGCGGAGCGAGAGAGAGGCGGGGAACGGGGACGCGAGCGAGAAGGTGGGTCTTGGGAACGTGCGTGGCGTCCCTAGCCAGCTCCAGGCGGTCGGCGGCAAGCAGGAGGAGGCGTGGCGCCTCGCGCGCGCGTGCGCTGTCCCGCCTCTGCCTACTGGCAGAGGTTGGGGATGACTGGCACCAGGCCAGGTGGGCTGAGCCAGCACAGGTGAGGCCCAGGTGGGTTTCTCTCTCTCTCTCCTTTATTCTGTTTCAGTTTTCTATTCTATTTCTCTGTTTTGAATTAGTAAAAATACTAATTCATTTTGTAAAATCCTGAGAATAATTGTGGGCACTTTTGAAAATATTTCCAACAGCCCACAAATCATTTCAGAATAATTTGAGCATTTAGAATAATTATAGCATTTAAATGCCCAAATACAAATACTTCATGATTTAATCCAATGATCCAAAATATTCCACAAAAATGTTCACTATTTTTGGTTTGGACTCAAAGCCTTGCCAAAATTATCAAACATTGATGAAGGCATTTTGGGTTCATTGAAAACATTTGAATTTGACCCTAGTTGAGTTCATTTGGTGCTAGGGTTTGTTCATCCCCATTTCAAATTTCAATAAATTTAGACATGATGCAAGCATATCTAGCTAGCCTAAGTGCATACCAGACTAGGGATGTGACAGATATTGCTGCCCTTTTCAACTCGGCTTTGACCCATATTTTCTTTCATACAAACCGGAGCTTCTATCAAGAAGCCTCATGGTTTCGAGAGGGAACTTGGTCACATGATCAGTGTGCGAAACGACATACGATGTATCTTCCCGCCTTGATTTATTTTGTAGAGGCAACATGCAACTATGCTAAACATATGAAATTATTCAGGGTTCATTTCGCCTTTATGTACATTGATTTTCCTAGGCATTTTAAACAAATAGCCACCACGTTATTATCGCAAACGGTCATATTAGTCCAACCATGCGCGTTCAACTAACCATTTACTACCGCGGGCAGCTGTTTGATTAGACGGGACGACTGTGAGCAGTCTGCCGCGTACGCTCACCATACTAGGAAGCGAGCCGCGAGTGCTGCAATTTATTGCTGGTTTTGGACTTTTGTTTCGGCCACCTAGGGAAGGTATGTAGAACAGTCCTCCATTCTCATCTACAAGCACCGCCACCGAGGATCGTCACCTGCTGCGAGATGGAGGACGAGCCGGCCAACAAGCGGTGGCGGGTCGAGCCAGAACCACAAGAGCCTCCAGCGAATGTGGACTTCATCAGCAGCCTCCCTAATGAGATGTCGGTAACCATCATATCCCACCTCCCCATCAAATATGACATGCGAACCACTGTCCTTTCACGGGGGTGGCGCCCCCTCTGGCACTCCACCCCCCTGGACCTCATCGTCGACCACGAGTTTTGCAGCAGGGAGCAGCAACGCCTAGACGCATAGTCCCGCGTCCTCACCATGCACCCTGGGCCGGTCAGACGCCTTGCTATCGGTAGGTTCAGTCCCCACTGCAAGGCCGAACCCAGGTTTCACTACTGGTTCCTATCCCCAGCCCTAGATCGGCTAGAGGAGCTCAGCTTTATAGCTGCGCGTCCGCAGTCGCTGCGGCCGTCCGCGCTCCGCCTCACGCCCACGCTGCGCCGCGCTACATTCAGGCAGTGCATTTCCCCCCAGATTGATGCCACGCGCGCTCTTCATCTCCCTAAACTTAAGAACCTCGAGCTCATTGTCGGCCGCATCTCGAAGGAGGATTTTGAGCGGCTACTCGTCGGCTGTACAATGCTCGAGTACCTTCCTCTTCATGTGATGGATGGGTTCAGTAGCCTCCACATCACCTCGACGAATGTCCGTGCAATTTATGTGCATTGCTGGCGCCGTCGATGGCTGTCAGTTGAGGTGTTTCACGATATGGTCGTTGAGAATGCGCCTTTCCTCGAGAGATTGTATGTACTTGATAAATTAGGTCCAGCAAGAATCAGGGTCATTCACGCACCGAAATTTACAGTGTTGGGCTATTCGTGTGCTGAATTCAACGAACTTGTTACCGGATCATTATCCGTTCAGGTACAACAGTCTTCTTCTTCTTATATATTATTGGACAACATATTTTATCTAATTTTTGTTGATCTATATGTTCGCCTGTCATCCAGAAAATGATTCCCACAAGCTTGACTCGGCCTCTACGCACAGTGAATATCTTGGCACTACAATCTGTCGGCCCCGATCTGGATGAAGTTGTTAGATTCCTTAGATGCTTTCCTTGCACGGAGAAGCTATACATCGAGGTGATGCTCCTTTCCTGTTAATTGTTAACCACAACGGAGCTCAATTTTTTGTTAGTATGATTACAATGACAAATGTAGAATGATTTCTAAAGGAATTTTGGAGGATTTCAATACATATATTTTTTGAGATGCTAGTGTTGTACGCGTTTTATTCCTTCGCCCGACATGCTTTCATGATAAAAGTTTATCATGAAAGATTGAAGGTGGCATTTCACTCTTTTCGTGTATTTTAGAAATCCTACAAATCAAAGAGGCCTGAAGTGTTCAAATCTGCTACTAGGCACTAATATGTTGTCTTTGTTTGCAGATACTAGCAGGCCCGAAAGTAGAAAATGTCGGGGAACATAACAAACCCATTGAATGCCTTGATCTTCATCTCACGGAAATTACTTTTAACGAGTACCGAGGCACCACAACAGAAATTAAATTCGCCAGGTTCTTTGTTGTGAAAGCAAGGTTGCTCAAGGTAATGAGGTTTTCCCTATATTTATTGCACAGAAGTGAATGGATTGGTAAAGAGCGCACGCATCTATAGATGAATGGAAAAGGCTCGGCAGAAACTGAATTTCATTTTGTAACTTCATAAGACAGATTATTCGGAAGTCACTGTATCGTGCCGCTATATGACTTCTCGGTGGCTGATCCTTTCGCAGAAATAATTGATACGTCTCCAACGTATCTATAATTTATGAAGTATTCATGCTAATATATTGTCATTCTTGGATGTTTTACAATCATTTTATACCAACTTTTTATCATTTTTGGACCAACCTATTGACCTAGTGCCCTGTGCTAGCTGTTGTTTTTTGCTTGTTTTTTACATCGCAGGAAATCAATATCAAACGGAGTCCAAACACCGCGAAAATTTTTGTGGATTTTTTATGGACCAGAAGACCACCAGTGGACCAGAGCAGCACCTGGGGGTGCCCCGAGGGGGGCACAACCCACCAAGGCGCGCCTGGGGGCCCAGGCGCGCCCAGGTGGGTTGTGCCCACCTCGGTGGCCTCTAGCACCCCCTCTTCACCCTATAAATTGCCAAATATTCCAAAACTCTCGAGGTTAACCTAGATTAGATGTTTCATCACCGCAAGGCTCTGTAGCCACCGAAAACCAATATAGACCCTGTTCCGGCACTCCGTCGGAGGGGGGAATCATCACCGGTGGCCATCTTCATCATCCCGGCGGCCACCATGATGAGGAGGGAGTAGTCCACCCTCGGGGCTGAGGGTTTATACCAGTAGCTATGTGTTTAATCTCTCTATCTCTCGTGTTCTTGAGATGTCACGATCTTGATGTATCGCGGGCTTTGTTAATATAGTCGGATCATATGGTGTTTTCCCCTCTCTATCTTGTTGTGATGAATTGAGTTTTTCCTTTGAGATTTCGTTGTTATCGGATTGAATACTTTTATGGATTTGAGAGCACTTGATATATGTCTTGCATATGAATACTCGTGGTGACAATGGGGTATCATATTGATTCACTTGATATGTGTTTTGGCATTCAACTCGCAGATTCCCGCGGTGACATTGGGGTAATCTATGCATAGGGATTGATGCATGTTCTCGCCTTTTGTTTCTTCGGTGGAAATCTTGGGGCACTCTTTGAGGTTCTTTGTGTTGGATTGAGTATTATGAATCTGAAATTATTTGGTGTTATTTTAGTACGAACTCATGGATAGATCGATCGGAAAGAATAGCTTCGAGGTGGTTTCGTACCCTACAAACGATTTCTTCTTATGTTCCCCGCTAGGTAGGAACTTTGGAGTGATTCTTTGTTGCACGTTGAGGGATGATTATATGATCCAATTATATTAGCATGCTGAGAGATTGCACTAGTGAAAGTAGGGACCCTAGACCTCATTTTCAAGCATTGCAATACCCTTTTTGTGCCCGTTTACTATTTGCTACCATGTTTTTTTTTATTTACTCAGATTATAAAAATATATTTCTACCATCCATATTACACTTTTATCGCCATCTCTTCGCCGAACTAGTGCACCTATACAATTATCCATTGTAATGGGTGTGTTGGGGACACAAGAGATTTCTTGTATTTGGTTGCAGGGTTGTTTGAGAGAGACCATCTTCATCCTACGCCTCCCACGGATTGATAAACCTTAGGTCATCCACTTGAGGGAAAATTGCTACTATCCTACAAAACTCTACGCTTGGAGGCCCAACACGAGTCTACCAGAATAAAGTTGCGTAGTAGACATCAAGCTCTTTTCTGGCGCCGTTGCTGGGGAGGCTAGGTAGAGAAAGATAAGGTTTTTGCATTGGTTTATACAAACTTATCTCACAAGTTCTTGTTGAGTTTTGTGTGGATGAAGTTTTTAAGATTTAGGGAAACCGTGATATAAAAGGAATTAAAGAGACACAAAAGCTCAAGCTCGGGGATGCCCAAGGCATCCCGAGATAATATTTCAAGAAGTCTCAAGCATCTAAGCTTGGGGATAACCCGGTAGGCATCCCACCTTTCTTCTTCAACAATTATCGGTTTGAGCCTAAGCTTTTGCTTCTTCAAATGATTTGTGCTATTCTCGGAATGTCATTTTGTTTTGTTTTGCTTGCTGTTTTAATAAAATACTTAGATCTGAAATTTTTAAATAAGAGAGAGTCCACAATTAGCTACCTATTTACTTAACTACTCACTTGATCTTCACTAACATCTTCTTGGAGTAGCTTTTTATTTACTCTTGTGCTTCACATATATCCTATGAGTAAATTGTCGAATGAATTGAATATCATGAAGTTGAAATTATATGTTCATATCATGCCTACTGGTAGCTTCACATTGGGTTTAGAAAGTGAAATCTTTTGAAGCTTGACAATCACAATATTGGTCATACAAGCAATTCATGAATGATTAGTAGAAGGAAGAGAACTTTCACATGCAAATACACTATCTTGGAAATCTTTTGTGATTGTGAGCCCCCATCAAAATATTATATGCCAAAATTGTTGACATTGGACAAGGAAGACAACATAATGATTTATGTTTGTTCATATTCACATAGAAGTTATATTGTCATAGATCCTTCAACATGTGGTGCTTGCCCCCCATCTTTGCTAGCCAAAAATTCCGCAACAAGTAGAGATACTACTTGTGCATCCAAAAAGCCTTAAACCCAAATCTTATTTTCAAGTGTCCACCATACCTACCAAAGGATTGAGTCAGATCCTTCAAGTAAGTTGTCATCGGTGCAATAAGGCAATAAAAATTGCTTCTAAAGTGTGAGATCATTTAGTGTAAGAGAAAATGGAGCGTTGTACGAACTTGTGATGGTGAAGAATAAAAGCGACAGACTTCATAATAAAGGTTGCCATCACGTGACGTTCTTTTGCACTAAGGGGTGTAGTATACAAACAAATAAGCGCATGGCAACCTCTGCTTCCCTCTGCGAAGGGCCTATCTTTTACTTTTATGTAAGAGTCAAAGTTTTTCTCTCTATTCCTTTTTATTTTTCTCTTTTGGCAAGCATCATGTGGTGAGAAAAGATCTAGGCACATATATCCAGTTGGATATAGGTAGCATGAGTTATTATTGTTGACATCACCATTGAGGTGAATACGTTGGGAGGCGAAATTATAAGCCCCTATCTTTCTATGTGTCCGGTTGAAACATTTTGCTCATGTGTATGTGGTGAGTGTTAGCAATCACAGAAGACTATATGATGGTTGAGTATGTGGAGCTCTTAGTTAGACTCTGTTGAATAAGTTGAATTGCAATTGCTTGGTGACTGAGAACATAGGTTGTTGAGTTTCAAGAGAATTCATTATTTGAACCTTAACATGTGAATTGGTTGCTACTTTAAACATGAGAAGCTTTATAAGAAAGAATTGCAGTTATGATGCTAGGAAAAGTGATTGAAATTGTCATTGATCAAGCTTGTGCACTTTGCTAGCATTCACACTTCATAAATTATTTCTTTTATCATTTACCTACTGGAGGACGACTAGAAATTAAGCATGGGGATGCTGATACGTCTCCAACGTATCTATAATTTATGAAGTATTCATGCTAATATATTATCATTCTTGGATGTTTTACAATCATTTTATAGCAACTTTTTATCATTTTTTGGGACTAACCTATTGACCCAGTGCCAGTTACTGTTTTTTGCTTGTTTTTTACATCGCAGGAAATCAATATCAGATGTAGTCCAAACACCGCGAAACATTTTGTGGATTTTTGATGGACCAGAAGACCGCCAGTGGGCCAGAGCAGCACCGGGGGGTGCCCCGAGGGGGGCACAACCCACCAGGGTGCGCCTGGGAGCCCAGGCGTGCCCAGGTGGGTTGTGCCCACCTCGGTGGCCTCCGGCACCCCCTCTTCACCCTGTAAATTACCAAATATTCCAAAACCCTCGGGGTTAACCTAGATCAGACGTTCCGCCGTCGCAAGGCCCTGTAGCCACCGAAAACGAATCTAGACCCCATTCCGGCACTCCACCGGAGGGGGGGAATCATCACCGGTGGCCATCTTCATCATCCCGGCGGCCACTATGATGAGGAGGGAGTAGTCCACCCTCGGGGCTGAGGGTTTGCACCAATAGCTATGTGTTTAATCTCTCTCTCTCTCTCTCGTTTCTTGAGATGTCACGATCTTGATGTATTGCGGACTTTGTTAATATAGTCGGATCATATGGTGTTTTCCCCTCTCTATCTTGTTGTGATGAATTGAGTTTTTCCTTTGAGATTTCGTTGTTATCGGATTGAATACTTTTATGGATTTGAGAGCACTTGATATATGTCTTGCATATGAATACTCGTGGTGACAATGAGGTATCATATTGATTCACTTGATATGTGTTTTGGGATTCAACTCGCGAATTCCCGCGGTGACATTGGGGTAATCTATGCATAGGGGTTGATGCACGTTCTCGTCTTTTGTTTCTCCGGTAGAAATCTTGGGGCACTATTTAAGGTTCTTTGTGTTGGATTGAATATTATGAATCTGAAATTATTTGGTGTTATTTTAGTACGAACTCTTGGATAGATCGATCGGAAAAAATAGCTTCGAGGTGGTTTCGTACCCTACAAACGATTTCTTCTTATGTTCTCCGCTAGATAGGAACTTTGGAGTGATTCTTCATTGCACGTTGAGGGATGATTATATGGTCCAATTATATTAGCTTTGTTGAGAGATTGCACTAGCGAAAGTACGGACCCTAGGCCTCATTTTCAAGCATTGCAATACCGTTTTTGTGCCCGTTTACTATGTGCTACCTTGCTGTTTTTACTTATTCAGATTATAAAAATATATTTCTACCATCCATATTACACTTTATTGCCATCTCTTCGCCGAACTAGTGCACCTATAGAATTTGCCATTGTATTGGGTATGTTGGGGACACAAGAGATTTCTTGTATTTGGTTGTAGGGTTGTTTGAGAGAGACCATCTTCATCCTACGCCTCCCACGGATTGATAAACCTTAGGTCATCCACTTGAGGGAAATTGCTATTGTCCTACAAAACTGTGTGCTTGGAGGCCCAACACGAGTCTACAAGAATAAAGTTCGTAGTAGACATCAATAATGCATGAAAAAGACTCTGAAAAAGATGAATTTTATGTGTCTGAATAGTTTAAACCTTGTAATATTTGAATTTGGGCCTTGTAATGTGGAATTTGAACCTTGCAATATTGATGGTATTTGTTATATAACATAATTGGATGTTTAATTTGGTTTTGCATTAACGTCCTTTTATATGTATATATATGTTGTTCTTCTGTACACAGAGCATAGATGTTGTGCAGACAGAGCATATCACATCGCACACTGACCACACTAGGGAACCCGTCGGTGATGAATTCATCAATCGCAAACGGTTGTATACCAGCAAGCGTTTGATCACAACACACACGGCTTATTCCATCACAAACAGCTCGGATGGATCAACTGTATGTCACGTATCGCACACGCAACTCTAATCTGATTCGTGCCTTATGTCTCCGTCATCCTTCGCACAGTTTGTCTTATTTACCACGAATCACTGTGCCGGCCTCTGCTCGCGTACCTCCATGCGCTCAGCTTGTGGACAACTTTTCCTTGCGTGTTAAACTGCTATATGCATATATATATATATATATATATACACACACACATATACATATATATATATGGTTGCTCGCCGTTGAGGCGACCGCGGCGTGCTCTGCTCGCGTCCCTGCGCGCGTGCTCTGCCAACGGTTGGGGCCTGTGCACGATCATGTTGGGGGCCCATATGCATGCGGTTGCGCCGCGCACGTCGCCACGATGCAGTTATGTGCGGCATGATCTAGTTACGCGCTACAAATTAGAATTGCCATCCGGGCGTTGATACGTCTCCAACGTATCTATAATTCATGAAGTATTCATGCTGTTATTTTATCATTCTTGGATGTTTTACAATCATTTTATAGCAACTTTATATCATTTTTTGGGATTAACCTATTGACCCAGTGCCCAATGCCAGTTGTTGTTTTTTGCTTGTTTTTTACATCGCAGGAAATCAATACCAAACGGAGTCCAAATGCAACAAAACTTCACGGAGATTTTTTATGGACCATAAGACCAACAGTGGGCCAAAGAAGCACCTGGGGGGTGCCCTGAGGGGAGCACAACCCACCAGGGCGCGCCTGGGGGCCCAGGCGCGCCCAGGTGGGTTGTGCCCACCTCGGTGGCCTCCCGCACCCCCTCTTTACCCTATAAATTCAAAAATATTCCAAAACCCATCGGGGTTAACCTAAATCAGAAGTTCCGCCGCCGCAAGGCTCTGTAGCCACCGAAAACCAATCTAGACCCGTTACGGCACCCTGCCGGAGGGGGGAATCATCTCCAGTGGCCATCTTCATCATCCCGGTGGCCACCACGATGAGGAGGGAATAGTCCACCCTCGGGGATGAGGGTTTGTACTAGTAGCTATGTGTTTAATCTCTCTCTCTCTCCCATGATCTATATCATGGGCTTTGTTAATATAGTCGGATCATATGATGTTTCTCCCTCTATACTCTTGTTGTGATGAACTGAGTCTTTACCCTTTGAAGTTTTGTCTTGTCGGATTGAATCTTCAGATATGTCAACACATGATGTATGTCTTGCGGTATGAATACTTGAGGTGACAATTGGGGTATCATATTGATTCACTTGATATGTGTCTTGGCATTCAACTCGCAGATTCTCGTGGTGATATTGGGGTAATCTATGCATAGGAGTTGATGCACGTTCTTATTATCTTTTCCGATAGAAACTTTGGGGTCTCCTTGTAGTTCTTTGTGTGGACTGAGTATTATGAATATGAATTTGCTTTGGTGTTATCTTGTATGAACTCTTGATTAGATCGATCGGGAAGAATAGCTTGCGTTATTCTAGTACGAACTCTAGGATAGATTGATTAGAAAGAATAGCTTTGAGGTGGTCTCTTACCCTACAAACAATTTCTATCTTTTGTTCTCCACTAATAGGAACTCGGGAGTGATTCTTTGCTGCACTTTGAGGGATAATCATATGATCCAAGTATGTTAGCATTGTTGAGAGATTGCACTAGCGAAAGTACGGACCCTAGGCCTTGTTTTCAAGCATTGCAATACCGTTTTTGTGCTTGTTTACTAATTGCTACCTTGTTGTTTTTATTTATTCAGATTATAAAAATATATTTCTACCACCCATATTACACTTTTATCACCATCTCTTCGCGGAACTAGTGCACCTATACAATTTGCCATTGTATTGGGTGTGTTGGGGACACAAGAGATTTCTTCTATTTGGTTGTAGGGTCGTTTGAGAGAGACCATCTTCATCCTACACCTATCACGGATTGACAAACCTTAGGTCATCCACTTGAGTGAAAATTGCTACTGTCCAACAAAACTCTGCGCTTGGAGGCGCAACACATGTCTACAAGAATAAAGTTGCATAGTAGACATCAAGCTCTTTTCTGGCGCCATTGCCGGGGAGGTGAGTGCTTGAAGATATATATTTAGATCTTGCAATTGAATCTTTTAGTTTCTTGTTTTATCACTAGTTTGGTTTATAAAGGAAAACTACATAAAAAATGGAATTGAGGTTGCATCATATTATTGATCATCTTTATAATATCTTTCTTGAAAATGATGGTTCGAAAAATTGTGCTCAAGTGTTAGAAGAAGAAGTCAATAAAATGTTTGGCACAAAATATTTGAATGATGAGCATGCTTGCAATATTGTTAGTATGAATTCTTTGAATATCCATGATGCTAATGATATGCAAAGCCATAAGCTTGGGGATGCTATATTTGATGAATATGATATTTTTAGTCCCCCAAGTTTTGATGAGAAAATTTATTATGATGATTTCATGCCTCCTATTTATGATGATTATATTGATGAAAGTGGATTTGGAGAGGTCGTGACTTTATTAAAATCCACTATTTTGGAGGAGGTTGCAATTGATTATGACAACAAAGTTCCTATATATGATGATTATGGTGATGACATGTATGCTATATTGAATAATTATAAACATGAAACTTGTCATCATGATTTTAATTTCCAATCACATGAGAGTTATTTTGTTGATTTTGCTCTCCCACCACTATTCATGAGAATAAATTTGCTTATGTGGAGAGTAAAAAAAATTCTATGCTTATGTGTCATGAAAAGAATGCTTTATGTGATAGTTATATTGTTGAAAATCTTCATGATGCTACTGAAAATTCTTATGGGAGAGGAACATATGCTTGTAGGCTTCTCACTAATCTCAAGTTTCCTCTCTATGTGTTGAAAACCTTGAAGTTATGCTTGTTTTGTTTTCCTATGCTAGTTGATTCTTGTTCCCGTAAGTTGTTTGATCACAAAATCCCTATGCATAGTAATTGGGTTAGACTTAAATGTGCTAGACATATGCTTCATGATGCTCTTTTTCATGTTTCAGTCCTTATCATTTATGCGATCATCATTGAACTCATCATGCCTAGCTAAAAGGCATGGAAGAAAAGCGCTTGTTGGAAGAAAAGCCAAAACTTTTACCTACTGTTTTTATGTGTTAACATGATTAAGCTACTGTAGTAATCATGTTTTATTTCTTTTGTTTCAATAAAGTGCCAACTAAAGTCTTTGGGATCATGTTGGGTGATAGTTGATTTGCCCCTGCTGAAAAACAGAAACTTTTGCGCTCATGAAAATAAGTCCCATTTTAACAGAAGAGTTATTTTGAGTTGATTCTTTTTGAAGAAGTTTAATATACAAATTACTCACCTGGTCCTAATTTTTTCATAATTTTTGGAGTAGCAGAAGTATGGTAGTTATCCAGATCATTACAGACTGTTCTGTTTTTGACAGATTCTGTTTTCAATGCATAGTTTGCTTGCTTTCTAGTTTCTATGGCTCATATTGCTCAATATAAATTGTGTAAATGATATGCTACATTAGGCATTGTGTGAGAACAATTATGAATCTTGTATTTGACAGTAACAAAAGTGAAATGGTTTGCTCTTTATCATACTAACCTATCTCACAAAGTTCCATAAGTTTTGTGTGATTGAAGTTTTCAAGTTTTGGGTGAGATATCGATATGAGGAGAATAAGGAGTGACAAGACCCTAAGCTTGGGGATTCCCAAGTCACCGCAAGGCAATATCAAGGAATATCCAAGCAACTAAGCTTGGGGATGCCCCGGAAGGCATCCCCTCTTTAGTCTCCAACATTATCGGTAACCCCAATTGGAGCTATATTCTTATTTGTGACATGATATGAGTTTTACTTGGAGCGTCATTTTATTTTGTTAGGATTTGCTTTCTGTTACTTATAATAAAGTTTTATCTTTCATTTCAATAAAAATGTCAATGATAGCCCTTACCATGCTTATTTTGCAAGTCTACATGTTGCTATTTCAAAATAGAAAGTTTATCGATGTTGCAAAAATTGCCTAGAAAAGTCAGAATGTGATAAAATGTTGAAACTTTTTGCAAAATAAGCTCTGATAAATTTTCTACAGTGTGGTAGAATTTCATAATGTTTGGAGTTGAATAAGTATTGATACTCTTGCATTCTTTACAGACTGTACTGTTTTGGCAGATTGCTGTTATGTTTGCATTGTCTGCATATGTTTGCTTGTTTAATGATTCTATTGGAGGATAGGAGTATTAATTATGCAGATTCATTTATTATGCAATGTTGAATAATAATTTTAGTGATTTGCTACAGTAGAGAATGATAAGATTTTTGCATTGGTTTATACTAACCTATCTCACGAGTTCTTGTTGAGTTTTGTGTGGATAAAGCTTTTGAGATTTAGGAAAACCGTGATATGAGAAGAATTAAGGAGACACAAAAGCTCGAGCTTGGGGATGCCCGAGGCACCCCAAGATAATATTTCAAGAATTCTCAAGCATCTAAACTTGGGGATGCCACGGTAGGCATCCCACCTTTCTTCATCAACAATTATCGGTTAGTATCAGTTGAGCCTAAGTTTTTGCTTCTTCACATCATGTGTGCTATCCTTGGAATGTCATTTTATTTTGTTTTGCTTGCTGTTTTAATAAATTACTTATATATGAAAGTTTCTAAATAAAATAGAGTCCTCAAATAGTTGTCAGGGAGGCTAGGTAAGCGGCACGCACATCCCGTCAACGAAGCTCTTTTCTATGGAATTGCTCTAGTGCTTCACTTATATCTTTTTGAGCACGGTGTGCTTTAGTATTTTTGAAGAAATTCTATCTTGCTTCACTTAAATTAATTTGAGATAAAGCAATATTATGCTCATGATCTTCACTTATATTTGTTTGAGCTTATCAAAAGCAACACATGAAAATTAGTCCCAAAGTGATAGATATTCAAGAAGGATATAATGAAAACTTTCATGAAGATCATTGGACAAAATAAACTTGATTCTTAGTAATAGTTTTGAGATCCTACTTGTGGTGCATTATTAGGTGTTAATTATGCTCAATGCTCGCTTATGAGATTATTCGTTTCTTGGTTGGTCGCTTCTCAATCTTTTGCTAGCCTTCATTTTGCACTAAGTATGATCACTACTTGTGCATCCAAAATCCTTTAAGCCAGTTTTTTGCCACAAGAGTCCACTATACCTACCTATATGCGGCATTCTTTTGCCATTCTAAGCAAATTTGTATGTGCCATCTATAATTTTCAAAATAAATTTCTCTTTTGTGTGCTCGTACCGCTCGCGAGGCAGTGAGGGGTGGCCGATATTTTCCATGCTAGATATGTTATTCTCACGATGAGTGTTTATTCACTTGTCACTGCACGAGAGTAAGGCAAAGGTATTAGGGATGCCCAGTCCCGAAATGAAAAATGAATTTACTTTATGTTGTCAAATAATAAATTCCTTGGAAAGTGTTGGTATGGAGGGCACCCATGGATACGGTTAGCCATGGAAAGTGAAAGTATGGTGGAAAAAGGAATAAACTTTATTTTCTATTTGGGAACTGCCTATGATATATCTAGCATGGAAACTGTTGGGAACTCTAAGTCGTTTTTCGTTGGTGGGAAAAGTATGCCTCTCAAAATGTTTTTACCTCTCAATTTTTGCTTTGAGCTCTGGCACCTCTACAAATCCCTACTTCCCTCTGCGAAGGGCCTTTCTTTTACTTTATGCAATTTTTATTTTTAATTTGAGTCTCCATCTTCTCTTATAAAGCACCAACTAGGGGGCACTATGATCGTACTTGAGCATTGGGTGTAGCTAATATGCGAGTGTGTTTCATGAATGGATCAATGATTGAGCATGATGGGCTAGGGATAGCTTATTTTAGCATTGATATTTTGAAAGACATGGTTGCTTGTTGGTATGCTTGAGTATTTAAGTCCTCATGTCAAAACTAGACTATTGCTTTGAACCAGATAAAAGTCCAAATGTCCATACTACAAAAGAAAAGAGTATATGATGAATATTATAGGTAGCATTCCACAACAAAAATTCCATTTTCAATTGATGTCTTATCATGATAAGTTTTATGAGAAAGAGATGTTGTTATGATGCTAGGAAAAGTGATTGAAATTACCATTGATCAAACTTGTGCACTTTGCTAGCATTCACACTTCATAAATTATTTCTTTTATCATTTACCTACTCGAGGACGAGTAAGAATTAAGCTTGGGGATGCTGATACGTCTCCAATGTATCTATAATTTATGAAGTATTCATGCTATTATTTTATCATTCTTTGATGTTTTACAATCATTTTATAGCAACTTTATATCATTTTTTGGGACTAACCTATTGACCCAGTGCGCAGTGCCAGTTGCTGTTTTTTGCTTGTTTTTTACATCGCAGGAAATCAATACCAAACGGAGTCCAAATGCAATGAATCTTCACGGAGATTTTTTATGGACCAGAAGACCAACAGTGGGCCAAAGAAGCACCTGGGGGGTGCCCCGAGGGGGGCACAACCCACCAGGCCCCCAGGCGCGCCTAGGTGGGTTGTGCCCACCTCGGTGGCCTCCCGCACCCCCTCTTTACCCTATAAATTGACAAATATTCCAAAACCCATCGGGGTTAACCTAGATTAGAAGTTCCGCCGTCGCAAGGCTCTGTAGCCACCGAAAACCAATCTAGACCCGTTCCAGCACCCTGCCGGAGGGGGGAATCATCTCCGGTGGCCATCTTCATCATCCCGGCGGACACCACGACGAGGAGGGAGTAGTCCAGCCTCGGGGCTGAGGGTTTGTACCAGTAGCTATGTGTTTAATCTCTCCCTCTCGTGATCTATATCATGGGCTTTGTTAATATAGTCGGATCATATGATGTTTCTCCCTCTATACTCTTGTTGTGATGAATTGAGTCTTTACCCTTTGAAGTTTTGTCTTGTCGGATTGAATATTCAGATATGTGAACACGTGATATATGTCTTGCGGTATGAATACTTGAGGTGACAATTGGGTATCATATTGATTCACTTGATATGTGTCTTGGCATTCAACTCGCACATTCTCGTGGTGATATTGGGGTAATCTATGCATAGGAGTTTATGCACGTTCTTATTATCTTTTCCGATAGAAACTTTGGGGTCTCCTTATATTTCTTTGTGTGGACTGAGTATTATGAATATGAATTTGCTTTGGTGTTATCTAGTATGAACTCTTGATTATATCGATCGGGAAGAATAGCTTGCGTTATTCTAGTACGAACTCTAGGATAGATTGATCGGAAATAATAGCTTTGAGGTGGTCTCTTACCCTACAAACAATTTCTATCTTTTGTTCTCCGCTAATAGGAACTCGGGAGTGATTCTTTGCTGCACTTTGAGGGATAATCATATGATCCAACTATGTTAGCATTGTTGAGAGATTGCACTACCGAAAGTACAGACCCTAGGCCTTGTTTTCAAGCATTGCAATACCATTTTTGTGCCCGTTTACTAATTACTACATTGCTGTTTTTATTTATTCAGATTATAAAAATATATTTCTACCACCCATATTACACTTTTGTCACCATCTCTTCGCCGAACTAGTGCACCTATACAATTTGCCATTGTATTGGGTGTGTTGGGGACATAAGAGATGTCTTGTATTTGGTTGCAGGGTCGTTTGAGAGAGACCATCTTCATCGTACACCTCTCACGGATTGATAAACCTTAGGTCATCCACTTGAGGGAAAATTTCTATTGTCCTACAAAACTCTGCCCTTGGAGGACCAACACGTGTCTATAAGAATAAAGTTGCATAGTAGACATCAGGCGTGCAGATATTCCAGGCCGTCCGGCTTCCCCATTAATTCCCGCGGCCATTATAACCTTAGTCTCTTCAACCTTTCGATCTCGCCCCACAACACAACAAGCACACCCACGACGACACATACAGAGAGGATATCTAGCGGCGCTCCAATGGAGTTCGGCGAGCATAAAGTGGAGAACGACGCGAGGGAGACGGATCTCTCGGTGGTGTACACCATCGACACGTCGATGGTGGAGGACTATATCTAGACCGTGGAGCAGTTGCTTGCTCGAGACAAGTACAAGGTGGTCTGCATCGACCTCCAGTACACCGGCGGTAATCCCGGCAAAGATCAGAAGGTTGTCGTCGTCCAGTTGTGCATGTGCCATCATGTCCTCATCTACCACTAATGCATGGCCATAGACCCTTGCGACCGTTTCGCCAAGTTTGTCAACAGCACCGACTACAAGTTCGCTATGGTGGAAACCTCCAACGATGTAAATGCGCTCATGGTTACGGGCTTGGCCTGCAAGAGCCTTGTCAAAATCCGTGACCACTACAGGGTCTGGGGCAGCATAAAGAAGGACTCCCTGGTTGAACTCGCATCGGCCATCATCGACCCCTACTACGAAAAGATGAAGCAGGATGCCAACAGAACAAGTCCCGTATCCTGGCACGGGGCCTGGATGCGGCAACTGGATAAACCTCACCTCAGGTTCACGGCCAAGAGCGTGTACACATGCTACGAGATGCACAGGCGGATCGTTGACATGAGGAAGTGCCTCATTCCCAATATCGACGAGGCCGGATCGAGCCACAAGCAGAGCAGTAGCGGCAAGCGTCACAAGAAGTAGATGATAAGCAGCAATCGTCTGTGCTATTATCGGTGTTCACAAACATTTCTGATTACATACCTGTTTGCCGCATATCACACACATCTTGTAAAATTGAACCATTTCTGTTCTCTTGGGTCAACGCAAACAGTTCATCCGAGTGGACTGTTTGCCCTCTATCGCACACACCTTGATCTGACTGACCGTTTCTTTTGTTCTGCCTAATCACAAACAGTTCATCCGAGTGAACTGTATGCTGTCAATCGCACACACCTTGATCTGGTTGACCATTGCTATTGTGTTGCTTAATCACAAACAGTTAATCCGAGTGAACTATATGCCGTATATCGCACACACTTTCATCTGGCTGCCCGTTTCTGTTGCTCAGCCTCATCGCAAACAGTTCATTGGAGTGAACCGTATGCCCCTCATCGCACACGTAAGTAAAATCTGAATCGTGTTTGATGTATCCGCCATCGCAAATGTTTTGCATCTTTTTCGACGGGTTTTTTACATCATCGTTTGCGATTAATGCATCGCACACAGCTTCGTCGAAGGGTCTCTGATTGTAGTGTCGCATTAGCAGCATCCTGCAGTAGTGAGTATCCAATGCTCCATGGCTAGTGAGACCAAGCCATCCACCGTGTCACATTTTAATCTAGTCGGTTGTGCGTCCACACAACCCTTTCGACCAGGGACCTTTTAGGACAATCATCATAGAATGCATAGTACCACAAACAAGTCGCGTGCTTGTTGATACATATCATTGATAATGTACAAGGACTATCTTTATTCGTAAACACATAGGAAATATCATCATAAATGATTGCGTCTAGGGCATATCTCCAGCAATTTCGAGCGTGTGGAAGCCATGATGCGACTGGTGCGGAGAGGAGAAAGCGATCGGAGGCGGATGACTACGGCTATGGCAGGGGCAGCAGTTTCTATAGCAATGGTCCGACGGAGGGACGGACGGGTGGCGCCAGAGTAGCCACCTCGACAACTGCGTGCCAATAACGTGGGCGGCAAACGGACGGACGGTTGGTCGTGGTGTAGTTCGAACACGGAGCGGTAGCCTGCAACGGGAAGCAGCGCGACCGGCGCTCTCTCAGCCGGCGCGCCGCTTCAATGCCAACGCTAGTCAGAGGTCAGGTCTGCTCTGGCCGGGCATGAATGCAACACTGAGGTTCTGAAGCGGCGCTGACCATGCCAGGTGGGAAAGCGCCCGCGAGCGAGGAAGGGGGTTTGGGTGCGCCAGGACGGTCAGATGCGGGCGTGGCAGCGGTCCGGACGCCTCCAAAGCCCCACGTTTGTCTCCGGTTTACGAGAAATTGTGCGTCCGGACCCCTGCGAACTGATATAGGTCCACGCTGGATGGCACAACGTTCGGCGAACGCGGTTTGAGGGTTGGCGTTGGAGATGCCCTTAGAGAATCTACAGCCGCAATGTACAAATATTATCTCTCAAATGCCCGCGGACGTGCCCAGGCAGTGTCCGGGCGTGTCCGTTTTGACCCCACATATTTGCTTGCATCTAACCACACCCCCTACTTTGACCTCTCATTTTTTCAGACATTTCGACGAGCACCTTGTGGGCGGCACCATCAGGCCATGATGCAGGCAAAGGACGACCAGGAAAGGTTGTCGCCGATAAAACGGACTAGTTGTGCAGCGGCGACAACAAGTACACGCGGCTGCGCACGCACGTGCTGCGTCCAGCACGCAAGCCGATGGCCAACATGCAAGCCATGCACACACGCAAGCCAGCACGCCTGCCCACGCCACGGCGGCTGCGCCCGCGCCCGGTGGTCAGCGCGCCCTTGGTTGCGCGACTATGCACACCCACCCCCGCGCCCCAGCGGCTCCGCCCCGGCGGCTAGCGTGCCCGTGACCCCGCATGCCCGCGCCCATGGTCGTCATCGCGAGGCAGCAGCTCCTCTGCCGGCGTAGAGCACGAGAGAGATCACACAGGAAGACGGCTTGAGTGGTTGCATGTGGTGTCAGTGGAGGTGTTCGGGCGTAACAGAGCAGCCTCATAGATTTGATATGGGTTTCAGGTACGGCAGTCAATCGAGACATTTAGAGAGGAAGTAAGGCACTCGGTTGGATCAATTGTTTTTGACCGGACGCTGAACAGATAGACGTTTAAACATTTAGGGAGGAAATAGGATGTCCGACTATAGATTGCTCCTACGGATAGAGAGACAAACAAACAAAACATGTGAGAGTGACTGGGTTGTACGTGCACTCAGGCGGCGACCGAATATGCTGACATGTTTGATTGCACACATGGCCAATTTCTGATTAAATATTTGGAAATACCGATTCATTATCGGCGTCTCACCATTATGGAGTGGAAGCATGTAGAGGAGCGGTTAGAGAAACGATTGTGCAGTTGGAAAGGCAAATTGCTCTTAGTTGGAGGACGGCTGGTTTTGATTAACTCTGTCCTCACAAATATGGTTCTCTATATGCTTTCTTTCTTCCAACTCCCAAAAGGGGTTCTGCAAAGACTGGACTATTTTAGATCAGGATTGTTTCGGCAAGGAGATGATGAAAAGAAAAAATATAGACTGGCCAAATGGAGTGTGGTTTGTAGGCTGAAAGACCAAGGTGGCCTTGGAATTCTTGACTTGCAAATCAAGACTGAGGCCCTACTTAGTAAATGGTTGTTCAAATTTCTTACTGAGGATGGTGTTTGGCAAACCATGCTGCACAACAAGTATCTAGGCCAAAAGGCGGTGTCTCTGGCATATTGGACACTTGGCGACTCGCACTTTTGGGCTGGCCTAATGGCGGCAAAGAAACATCTCTTTCGCTTTGGGTCTTTCGCAATAAGGGATGGGTCGGAGGTTCGTTTCTGGGAAGACATCTCGCTAGGCAATGCCTGTCTTCGAGAACAGTATGCAGCCCTGTACAACATTGCTCGCGAAAAGAATAATACTATTGCGCAAGTGCTCAGTTCATCCCCACCCAATATTTCGTTTAGGAGGGATTTGATTGGCCCTCGACTTATGTCATGGCACAATCTTTTATCCCGTCTGGATTCGATTAATTTAGAAAAGGCCGGGATGTGTTTCGCTGGAACCTTACTACATCAGGGTCATTCACAATAGACTCTATGTACCGTGCACTCATGCATTTTGAGGTACCGGTGAGTAATAACAAGAAAATCTGGACAATCTTTTATCCCGTCTGGATTCGATTAATATTAGACAAGGCCGGGATGTGTTTCGCTGGAACCTTACTACATCAGGATCATTCACAGTAGACTCTATGTACCGTGCACTCATGCATTCTGAGGTATCGGTGAGTAATAACAAGATAATCTGGAAGTCGAAGATTCCACTAAAAGTTAAAATCTTCATGTGGTATCTTCGTAGGGGAGTTGTTCTAACCAAAGGCAACCTCGCACGGAGCAACTGGCCAGGGAGTAAGAAGTGTTGTTTTTGTACTCATGAAAAGACAATCAAACACCTCTTTTTCCTATGCAAGTTTGCACGTTCTACATGGTCAATCATCCAAATAGCGTCAAATTTGTATCCGCCCACAAGTGTCGCCAATATTTTTGGTCATTGGTTGGACGGTATTCCAAATACATTCAAAACGCTAATACGGGTGGGAGCATACGCCTTACTATGCTCGCTTTGGCTATGTAGAAATGATTTGGTTTTCAATGATAAAAATGCTTCTCCTTTGCAGGTTATTTTCCGTTATACGCACTCGCTTCGTACGTGGTCTACGCTACAACGAGCTGAGTACCAACCGCTGTTCAAGGCGGTGTGTACGCGGTTGGAGCAGGTGGCTATGGTGGTTTTTACCCAACATGGGTGGAAGCATAATCTCCGGATCGGTCCACCATCCCTTGCGACATAGGCATAGTGTTGGTCTATAGGACTCTACTGTCGCTGATTTGTCGTTTTTTTCCATTCATTTTGTCATACTTTCCGTGTTGGGATGTGTGCATCCTAATTATGCAGAGGCCGAGTGTTACTCACAATGATTTGTATCCGCTTGATGCTACATTTCAAGATAATAAAAGCGCCCTTTATAAAAAAATCTCTAAACGCACCCCAAGTGCAGGCATGCACAATGTTCGGATCCTATGGATGGGAGCTCCTATACAGCGCTGCAGGCACCCGTTAACGATTCGGTGCCTGCAGCGCTACTAGCATGGGCCAGCCCACTAGCTTGACGGCATGACTCGCGTTCAAATCTGTTGAGCGGTTGAGTTGGGCCTCAAGGATGTTTCATAACACGGTGTTTAATGAACATTCACTTAGGACGTAGTATGCGCATACTGGGCGCGTATTTTTAGGGTTTCCCTCTAGCTAGGGTTTCTTCCTCTCGGGGTGATTCCGATCGCCGCCGTTGAGATCTTGCCTTCCCTGCCCCCGTACTCCTCCTCGGTCCTCCTCTGACGATCGATAGCTGCTAGTCTCTTCGGTCCTTGGTGGGGCGGGGAGTGGGAGGTGTCTAGGGTTCCTGCAGAGGCCTGGTTTCATTGTTGATCGGGTTAGGGTTTGAGAAGTAATGGCGTCAGACGGAGCATCAGGGTCACGTTTAGGACCTACGGATCCAGATGATGTGACGGCACTGATGAAGGAACTAGGTCTTTGGGAGGAGGATCTAGATGACGTGGTGTTTGATGAAAAAGAGGCCCCGGCAGAGACGGCGCGGTGGATTACTCTTGCTAGGGTTCACTCGTCAAAGACCTATAGCCAATATTGGTTTTTCAAAAACATGAGGGCCGCTTGGGATCTTGCTCAGGAGGTGCAGTTCAAGCCTTTGGAAGATAATCTATACACGGTGCAATTCTCTTGGTTGGGTGATTGGGAGAGAGTAACACGTGATGGTCCATGGCACTTTCGAGGGGATGCTGTTATTATTAAACCGTATGATGGATTGGCTAAACCATCAACGGTCTTGCTGGATACAATTGAGATCTGGTTGCAGATCCATGATGTACCACCTTTATACGCTCATCTTGTGCCATCTTTAGCAGCAAAGGTCGGAGAAGTCCTATATGCCGAGCCATAGTCACAAGATTTCACGGGCAATTTCCATCGTGTATGGATCAGGATCAATGTCAACAAGTCGCTGAAGAATGATGTGTCGATGATAAGGGATGGGAAGCGCCAAATATATAGGCTAAAGTATGAGAAACTTCCGGATTGGTGTGCGGTTTGTGGTATGCTTGGACATCAGTTCAAAGAACATGGCAATGGAATCCACCCCCCGTCATCCTTGGTCTTCAAAGATCTGCGTGCTTCTTGGGTTCTCAGAACCGGACAGGGGCCGGGAGGTGGTCGAGGCCGGAGAGGAGGTCGTGCTGGTCGTGCAACCGAGCGACGCTATGATCATGACAAGGGCGGCGACGGGAAGGAGGGTTTTGGCGGTGCGTCAGATACGATTATGGATGATGCAGACAATAACAGAAAGAGGGCGTCGGCCCAAACGCAACATGTGGTACAGCCGGGGAACAATGCAAAGAGCGACACAAGCCAGGAAGCAATGCTCTTGCTTCTAGCTCCCTCAACGGTTCCAGCTAGTCCGAGCAGTAAACAGGACCCAAAGAGGACCAAGATGAGTACAGATGTAGGGGAGGATGATTTGGAAAACAGTGCCGGTATTGGCAGGATCGTCTCTTCATTGGCGGGCTCCTTTGAGGGGTGCCGCCGGGCCCAATGAATATTTTCTATTGGAACTATCGCAGTGCGGGCAAAGCCGCGACAGTTCGAGAGCTTCGTGATTTCGCGAGGCAATTTGCCCCTACCCTTTTATGCATTGTCGAAACACAGTTGGAAAGTGGTAGGGTAGAAGCATTAGCTGGCACGTTGGGTTTTGATAGCTCTTATGCTGTAAGCAGTAGAGGAAGAAGTGGAGCAATAGAATTGTTTTGGAACAATTTAATAAATGTTGAAATCCTTGGTTACTCTGATTATCATCTAGATGTATCCGTCGAGGAACAAGTGTCGGTGGAAAACGACATCTATGAGATCACAAGAACCCCTACTACGGTTGGTGGGCGCGGGGTTGTGAGGAGAGCAGGTCTAACAGGAAGCACACGGATTGTTTACCCAGGTTCGGGCCGCGAGAATGCGTAATACCCTAGTCCTGCTTTGGTGGATGTATTCAGTGTTCTTGTGTTCGTGAGCTAGCTACGGGGTGCAACTTGCCCAAAAGAGCCGAATCCCCCTCCAGTATGCCATGGGCCTCCTTCTATAGTCGAAAGGGGTTGCCACAGTGGCACATAGGAGGTGAAAAGGTCTACAGTGCTGCGAGCTTATCGCCATATTACAGGACAAGACGCATTTAATGCATCGCTTAGGTGTCCCTTAGCTTTATCGGGGACGGGAACGAGGCCCGTCCCGTCCGTCGCCGCTCCGCCTCGCTTTGACACGCGCCCAGGCCAGCGGTGCGTGCGGTGCCATGTAGGCAGGCAGGCAACTGAGGTGGCGCGGTGGTAGGGTCTTCACGAAGATCTGCATGCCACCACGCAGGTGCTTGATGAATTGGCTTGGGAGCCGCATGTTGCCACGCAGGTGCCTACCCAGCTGGTTGGGCTGGCAGCTGCATGCGAACGGCGGCGGTGCCTTGGTTTGTGCGGGCCTGGCAGTGGCCCCGCGGATGCCCCCGGCAAGGGCCTTGCCGGGGGCCCGGCAAGGGTCTTGCCGTGGCGTTGCAGTCGTCCCCGGCAAGGCGCTTGCCGGGGGTCTTGTGGATTCCCTCGGCTGGGATCCCGACGAGGGTCGCCATCTTCTGGTCCTCATCTGATCTCACATGTTTATGATCTTGACAAAGATCTGCATGCCACCATAGAGGTGCCTCCCGAGCCTTGGTTCCAATGTAGTTGGTTGGGTCGGAACTCGTGGGCTTAAGGGTGGCTCGCTCTGTTGGTGTTGGGCAAGTTGCCCTGGCAAGGCTCTTGTCGGGGCCGCGGAGGCCGCCCCGGCAAGGGCCTTGCCAGGGGGTCCCCCTTGCCCTCTTGCTCTTTGGTGTTTCTGGTCTTGGCGTTGCCTTGACCGTCTTGTGCCTTTGGCTTCTCTCTGGCTTCCCTCCCTTGCCCTGCTAAGTGTGGCCATGGCGCGTGGCTCCGACTGCCCGTGCACAAGTAAAGGGGTACAATGGAGTGCCCCTACTTTTGTACACCGACAGGAGCCCCCGGGCCTGGACCACACAGAAGCGTGACACGTTGTTGGGCTAGGCCCAGAACGGTGCGCGGGCAGGTGGGTCGGATTTTTACTGCAGTAACTGTTCCGTCCGCTGCGCTTCCCCATGACCCGCGTTGAACGCGCGACGTGGGGGGTTGTCCGTGACGTGGGGGTCATGCGTGGGGCGGTCTCTGCACGCATGCGTCACGTTGTAGTTAATGGGAAAGGAGGCGGCCCGCGCCTTCCCCGTAAAAAGGAATAACCGCGGGCGCGCTGCTCACTTTACCCCCCTTCCTGTGTCTTCTCCAATCTCAGAGCCGCCGCCTCCCCCTTCGTACTCTTTCTCGAGCTTTTCGCCTTTGCTCGTAGTTGCTGCATCTTTGCTGTACTCCGTCCCTCGCCCCTCGCAGTCGCCATGGCCCACAAATCCACCAAGGGCAAGGGAGTGGCCAAGGATGCCGGAGCGACGGAGCCGCCGGAGAGTGAGTTGGCGGCGCAGCGGACGCAGCTCGCCTACTTCCCCTCCACGGTCGATGTGTTCGAGCACCGGGACTACTTCAAGCCCCTGTGGGGGTGCAAGACGGGGGGAGAGACGACGGGGCATCCAGCCACGCACGTCATCCCTGCCAATTGCGCCGAGGCCGCCCCAAATCGGTATCCATTCTTCGTCGATTACTTCTCTTGCGGCCTTTGCCCCCCCCCCTCTCGGATTTCTTCGATGACGTCATGCACACCTACGGCTTCCACCTTCTGGATTTTACCCCAAATGTCGTGGCGTGCATGGCTCTCTTTGCGCACCTCTGCAAGGGTTTCGCCGGGGTGCATCCCAACACGGTGCTCTTCCGCCACTACTTCTTCCCTCGGATCCAACCAGGGGCGCCATTTCCAGTTGCGTCGCGTAGATCCCATGGTCCAAGGCGGCATACCCGGAGGGCGCCCAGAAGGAGAGCTGGGAAGAATGGCGGGGCCGGTGGTGCTGGATTGAGGAGGATGATCCACAAGATTTCTGCCGGGTTCCCCAGGCGCCGCCGGTTTGGCGGAGCGACTGGAGCAATGTTGATGCCGACGATGCGAAGCTCACGGTTGCCACCACCAGGATTCTTCGCCTCACCGAGGCCGGGCTCACCCTTGAGATGATCGGGGCGGATTTCATCCGCCGCCGAATCGCTCCGCTGCACAACATGGGGAGGCCGGTCTGGCTTTCCACGAACGCCGCCGACATCATGAGGCTCCGCCCCCGCCTCCACCACAACCTCACGGTGATGAGGCACACCCATCTCTGCCAAAGGCTCTTCCAGCTCGACGTGAACCGCGATGGCGAGGTCGAGCGGTCCGGCAAGGCCGCGAGGGCCGCCGTGAAGGCTGGCAAGGTCGCCAAGGGGCCCTTGTTTAAGTTGCCTGCAGGAGTGGTCCCACTGAGTAACAACTCTCGCCGGACCGACATCATCGCCATGATGCCGGACTTCAACGTGCATGGTCTCGACCTGAGCTAGGTCGAGCCGGAGGAAATTCAAGTGCAGGAGTTCTTTGACACCTTGCATGAGGGTTACGTCACCGCCGAGCCGCCGCTCGTCCAGGACACCACCCAGGTGGAGCTGGACTACATCACCGCCAGGGCGATGGAAGCGGAGCTCGCCAAGGAGGCCGGCAGCGCCGGCGGCGTGGAGGACAAGGCCGCGGTGGAAGGAGAGGAGAAGGAGCTCGCCCAGTGGGCGGAGGCCGCTGGGGAGGCCAGCAGCGCCGGCACCGGGGCTCCTGTCGTCAAAGATGTGGTTGACGAGTCATCGGAGGAGGAGGCCAAGCTGTCGATCCTCCGGCCACGGTGAGAGGGCGGGTCCTGCGGCGGGCCACCTCTGGCAAGTCGGTCCGGCCCGGCAGGGCCGTACAACCGTGGCAAGACCAGGAGGGATCCGGGCGCCAGACAAGGGCCGCGGCGGCGAAGAAGTCGGTGAAGGCCGCGGTGGCGAAGAAGAGAGCGACCGCCTCTTCTTCGTCCAAACGCCCTTGGACTCCATCAGCTTCCCCTCCTCCGGCAGACGACGACGCAGGGGTCACCTTCGACTTCGGGTCCCTCAGCCCAAGGAGGAAGAGGAAAGCAGCAGAGGAGGAGATGGAGGACGAGTAAGTATTGTTCCTTTCTGTCTTCTCCACCCCCCTCAGACCGTGCCACTTATCTCGACTTCTGTTCATCTTTGCAGGGACGCGGAGACGCTGGCCCAGAGGGTGAAGAGGGCCAAGGCTTCGGCGGGCGGCCAGCCCCCGGCAGGCGCTGCTGGCACACCGCTGGTGGTGTTGAGCAGTCCAGACAGCAGCCCCCGGCACAGCCCCCAGCGTAAGTCCATCACTCGCCTCTCGTCAATGTGTGTTGAAGGCACGGTCCCTTGGTGCTAACCTTGCCGCGATTGCAGGAGGGGGACAGCAGCAGGAGGAGCCACAGAGGGCTACCCCCAACACGCCGCCCCCATCGACCACGCCGCGGCGTCCCCGGCAAGAGCGCCAAGCACCGAGCCCATGCACACGGAGGAGGAGGAGGAAAACTCGGGTGCTGGTGGCTTTGCCTCAGCGCCAAACATCGGCGGGGAGGGGACCTCTGCTTCCCAGCCCGGTACGGGTAAGCCACTTGCCTTCCGTCCCTGTTCTTTTTTTCCGTTCTTTCTGAATCTTGATCTCGGCCTCGCCTCATCCCCTTCTCGGTATCTAGATTTCCCCTCGGTGGACCCAGAGGACGTCGACACCATCATCGAGGATGTCGCCAAGGACGCCGCAGCGGAGGCCGAGAAGATTGCTGCCGAGGAGACCGCCAAGGGCGCTGCTGAGGACGCCACCAAGGGGCCTGCCGTGGAGCCTGGCAAGGCCACTGCCGAGGAGGCCGGCAAGGGGCCTGCCGGGGAGGCCGGCAAGGCCGCTGCCGAGGAGGAGGTGGTTGAGGACCAGCCTTCCTCCTCTGCTGCCTCTGGCTTCGGGAGGTATCCGAGGGTGGGCGACGACCTTTTCGTCCACCTTCCAGGGGCGTCGAGCTCCAGGGCGCCCGTCGAGGGAGAGGTGTTCGACGAGGAGGTGCTTGCCGCCGCCGGGCTTGAGGTTGTTGACGAGCCGAGCATCGGTGGCGATGGTTCTCAGGAGGAGCGGCTTCTCCAGGCCATGGGCGCCAACTTCCGGAAGCTCCAGGCGCTCCATCGCGCCCGCCTGGACAAGGCCAAGTCCAGGATGGCAATGGTGGACAAGGCGGAGGCGGACCTCAAGGTGCGCGTCGCCGAGACACAGACTTGGTTCCGCCAGGCTTGTGAAGAGCTGAAGGCCACCCAGGGCGAGCTGGCCAAGCGTGATGTGGAGCTCACCATGAAGCAGGCCGACATCGAGAAGGCCCAGGTGACGGCGAAGAACTTGGCCACCGCGGCCGAGGCCGCTCGAACCCAGCACTAGGCCGTGCTGGACTCCTAGGAGGAGGACCTTGTCGCGCATGAGGAGAAGCTAGCCGCAATGCTCCGCGGCAAGGATGAGGAGGTGGAGAAGCTCGTCGTGCAGCGGACCCAAGAACTGGAGCAGAGGCACAGGGAGGCGCTCGTTGCCAAGGCTCTTGTTCACGCCGGCAGGGTGAAGGAGCTGGAGGTGGAGCGGGATGAGCTGAAGGAGCAGGCCCTGAAGCTGTCCAAGGAGAAGGACACGCTCAACGGCGCCCTGACGGAGGCGCAGGGCGCAGCCGTCAGCAAGGCCGGGGAGCTCTACGAAGCCAACAACTCCATCAAAGACCTGAAGCTGAAGCTGGGGGGCCTTGAGGAGACGCTCTCAGAGGCCAAGGCTCAGGAGGAGACCCCGGCCAAGGATCTGGAGGCCGAGAAGCTGCAGCAGAAGAACGAAGCCGCCAGCCACAAGGATTTTGTGGAGGGCGAGAATCTCTGGATCAGCCGCCTCGAGGACGTCGCCGACAGGATCACCACGCAGCTGGCTACCATGGGGATGCCAAATGTGAGGTATGCCCCAGAGCGCAGCGGGACTCCCAACGCCAAGCTGACCCTATTTTTCGAGGGTGTCCTCGGGGCCCTGGAGCAGCTTCACTCCAATCGGGAGGCCTCTCTGGCCGATGAGTCTCGGAGGCTCTGCCGGGGTGCCATGACCAAGGTCCTCGCCAAGGTGGCGCACTGGAATCCTGACCTCAACTTCGCAGCTGCGCTGGAGAGCCTGCCGGAGGATGCGGACATCGCGGCGCTCAAGGAGCGTATCAAGCCCATCATCAGACGCATCGACGGAATCCAGAGGGTGGAGGGCTAGCGCCGGGATTAGGCACCCCGTTTCTTTTTGTTGCTGCAGGTTCACAACCAAGACGGTTTTTATCTTTAGTTAGAACTGCGGCAACAAGTGATGTAATATAACTCTGTAGTACTTTTGATACAATGCATGTTATTTTCCTGTTCGATTTTCCTTTGTATGTCCAGCCTACGTTAACCGGGTAGGCTTGCCGGCGCGTAAACCCAGGGCGGCGTCTTGAGGACGGATCCCCATTGGCCTGCCGGGTGTGCTTGCTGCCGGGCGAACCACCTTACCGCCCTTAACGCGGCCGCTCGAACTGCCGAGCTTGACTCGAGTCAGAATCGAGAGCGTTGCCAATTGTGGAAGGCTACCCTTCCACTCTCGACGCGGCCGCTTGAGCTGTTGAGCGGACTCAAAACAGAACAAAGGCGTTGCCAATTGGGGGGGGGCCTTTGTGTGCAGGTTTTCCATACAAAGAACGAGATCTCTGAGGGGAATAACCTTATACAAAAAGGAAATATTTAAAGTTCGGCATGACTTAGCTCTCCCGTCGCCGCACGGGCGCCCTTCGTGCTTGCAGGCAGCGCCTCTCTCTTGGCCGTCTTCTTCTCCGGAAGCCGTGGCCACGAGAAACTGCTAAGCCGGCTGCTAAACGAGATTCTCACAACTGTGCCCCCTACCTGGCGCGCCAAAGAAGTCGGTGGAAAATGACACCTATGGGCGCCGGCTCGTGAGGAGAGCAGGTCTAACAGGAAGCACACGGATCATTTACCCAAGTTCGGGCCGCGAGAATGCGTAATACCCTAGTCCTGCTTTGGTGGATGTATTCAGTGTTCTTGTGTTCTTGAGCTAGCTACGGGGTGCAACTTGCCCAAAAGAGCCGAATCCCCCTCCAGTATGCCATGGGCCTCGTTTTATAGTCGAAAGGGGCTGCCACAGTGGCACACAGAAGGTAGAAAGGTCTACAGTGCTGCGAGCTTATCGCCCGTATTACAGGACAAGACGCATTTAATGCATCGCTTAGGTGTCCCTTAGCTTTATCGGGGACGGGAACGAGGCCCGTCCCGTCCGTCGCCGCTCCACCTCGCTTCGACATGCGCCCAGGCCAGCGGTGCGTGCGGTGCCATGTAGGCAGGCAGGCAGCTGAGGTGGCGCGGTGGTAGGGTCTTCACGAAGATCTGCATGCCACCACGCAGGTGCTTGCTGAATTGGCTTGGGAGCCGCATGTTGCCACGCAGGTGCCTGCCTAGCTGGTTGGGCTGGCAGCTGCATGCGAACGGCGGCGGTGCCTTGGTTGGTGCGGGCCTGGCAGTGGCCCCGCGGATGCCCCCGGCAAGGGCCTTGCCGGGGGCCCGGCAAGGGTCTTGCCGTGGCGTTGCAGTCGTCCCCGGCAAGGCGCTTGCCGGGGGTCTTGTGGATTCCCTCGGCTGGGATCCCGCCGAGGGTCGCCGTCTTCTGGTCCTCATCTGATCTCACATGTTTATGATCTTGACAAAGATCTGCATGCCACCATAGAGGTGCCTCCCGAGCCTTGGTTCCAACGTAGTTGGTTGGGTCGGAACTCGTGGGCTCAAGGGTGGCTCGCTCTGTTGGTGTTGGGCAAGTTGCCCCAGCAAGGCTCTTGCCGAGGCCGCGGAGGCCGCCCCGGCAAGGGCCTTGCCGGGGGGGTCCCCCCTCGCCCTCTTGCTCTTTGGTGTTTCTGGTCTTGGCGTTGCCTTGACCGTCTTGTGCCTTTGGCTTCTCTCCGGCTTCCCTCCCTTGCCCTGCTAAGTGTGGCCGTGGCGCGTGGCTCCGACTGCCCGTGCACAAGTAAAGGGGTACAAAGGAGTGCCCCTACTTTTGTACACCGACAAAAAGGCAAGAAGTGGAGGATGACATGTGTATACGGGGAGGCGCAGACACACTTGAGGCATCAAACCTGGACAACTCTGAAAAACGTCAGTACTTTGAGCACCCTTCCTTGGCTCTGCTTGGGTGATTTGAACGAAGTTTTACGTCTAGATAAACATCATGGTATTGGACAGCGGAGTAATGCTCAAATCCAGGCTTTTCGTGATGTTTTAGATGTTTGCATGCTGCTCGACTTAGGCAATAAAGGTAATTTTTGGACCTTCAAGAAGAAAGTAACGGGAGGAACTTACACACGATGTAGACTTGACCGAGCTCTAGTGAATTCTGATTGGCTGTCAATGTTTCCCTTGGCATCGGTTACACACTTGACGGGAGTCACTTTGGATCACTCTTCGTTGCTGCTGAATTTGGATGCCGGGACCAACGATCAAGTTAATCGTCCTTTTAGATATGAAACAATGTGGGAGAGACATGACAGTTTTCGAGATGTAATAAACCAGGGATGGGGTGCAGGCCCGCCATGCTCGACAGTGGATGAGCTGCGTTAGAAATTACAGAACCTTGCAAGCGACCTGGGAAGGTGGAGCCGTGACATGTTTGGAAATGTGAGAAAAGAGATAAAATCTTTGAAGAAATCGTTGGATGAACTAAAGAACGATCCCTTGAGGACAGGCCCCTCACATGTAGAGCTTAAGATCAACGCGAGGTTGATAGAGATGTATCATAGAGAAGAAATTATGTGGCGTCACAGAGCGAGAGTTGAGTGGCTTTCAGCGAGAGACAAAAACACAAAAAAAAATCTCCTACGAGCCAGTCTTAGGAGGAAGAAAAATATGATCAAGGCGCTTCAGAATTCGTTGGGAGTGGAGATATCCGATCCTGAAGAGCTAAAGGCGCTGGCTCACGATTTTTATCAGTCCTTGTATCTCTCCGAGGGGGTGCAAAACATGGACGCTGTATTAAATCATGTGCCACGCAAGGTGACAGCAACAATGAACATGGAACTATGTGCTCCATACACTAAGGAGGAAGTCAAGATTGCTCTGTTCCAAATGTTCCCAACCAAAGCGGCGGGGCCTGACGGCTTTCCTGCCCACTTCTATCAGAGGCACTGGGACGTATGTGGTGATGAGGTAACAAGCATAGTGCTGAGAATTGTAAGCGGTGAGGAGAGCCCAGAATCCATCAATGACACCGTGCTTGTGTTAATACCAAAGGTAACTACTCCTACGGTGCTTGCTCAATTTCGTCCTATAAGCCTGTGCAATGTTTTGTATAAAATAGCATCAAAAGTGATAGCCAATAGATTGAAAGTGATATTACCGGACATAATATCGGAGGAGCAATCTGCTTTTGTCCCCGGAAGGCTCATCACTAATAACATCATTTGCGCATGTGAATGTTGCACTTCATGAAGAGGTCCAGATAAAAGTCCAACAGCTTCTGTGCTCTGAAACTAGATATGATGAAGGCGTATGACAGATAGGAGTGGGACTATTTGCGAGGTATCATGACAAAATTGGAGTTTGACAGTCACTGGATAGATATTGTCATGCGCATGATTTCCTCAGTTTCATTTTCGGTGTGCTTCAATGGAGAAAGGCTAGAATCGTTCAATCCTACATGAGGTATCCGGCAAGGAGACCCGATCTCCCCCTACTTGTTCTTGATCGCAGCAGAGGGCCTCTCGTGCCTCCTTAAATTAAGTTCTCAGTCGTCTCCGGCAGGTATTCAGGTGGCTCCTATGGCTCCTACCGTTAACCATCTCCTGTTTGCAGATGATAGCCTGTTGCTATTCAAAGCCAGTGGGGAAGGATCAGTTCAGGTGTCAAACCTACTTGATATTTACTGTAACGCTACAGGGCAGAGGATTAACAATGATAAATCTTCGATTTTCTTCAGTAAGGGCTGCCCCGCATAGTTGAGAGAGACTATAAAGAACAATTTGCAGGTCCAGAATGAATCTTTGAGTGAGCGCTACCTGGGTATGCCAACAGATGTTGGTCACTCGAAGAATGGTACGTTCAAATATCTCCGAGACCGTGTCTGGGAAAAGATTAAAGGTTGGATGGAGAAGTTGTTGTCTGCGGCTGGCAAGGAAATTTTGATTAAATCGGTTGCACAAGCGATCCCAGTCTACTCGATGGCACGTTTCCGTCTGCCAAGAGGTCTTTGCGATAGTATCACACCGATCATTCGTCAATTCTGGTGGGGCTCAAAACAAGGGAAGAGGAAGCCGAGCTGGGTAGCATGGGATACCATGACTTTGCCGAAGCACTTAGGAGGTTTGGGGTTTCGTGACTTGGAAATCTTCAATCTTGCATTGTTAGCAAGGCAGGCATGGCGTACACTCACGGACAATACATCTCTCAGCGCTCGGATTCTCAAGGCAGTGTATTTTCCGGATTGTTCTCTACTTCAGGCTGAGCTAGGAGCCCACCCATCACAGATATGGAGGGTGATACTGGACGGGTGTGACATCTTAGAACAAGGTTTGTTGCGTGGAATAGGAGATGGTGCAACCACTGACATTTGGCAACACAACTGGATACCGCGAGATAATTACAAGAGCCCTATAACAGCTCTCGTCCAAAATCCACCTGATAGAGTATCACAACTTATTGATGTCACATCGGTTTGTTGGAACGAGGGCCTGGTCCGAACGATTTTCACTACCTTCGATGCCGAGGCAATTCTCAAGATCCCATTGTGCACGCGCCGTGTTGAGGATTTCTGGGGGCATCATGACCCTAGGGGGAGATTTAGTGTTCGGTCTGCCTATCACATGATTCTCAAGACAAAAGCACGACAGGGAAGCATGGTTGCATGAGGAGGGAGGCACCTCATATGAATTCAGCGAGACCAACAACTGGTCCATGATTTGGCATATCCAAGTACCCTCGAAACTTAGGATGTTTCTATGGCGATTAGCCCGACAATCTATGCCAACTGGGACTATTTTGCATCACCGTCATATGTCAACAGAAAACTCTTGCTTACTCTGTGGAGTCGTGGACACATGGAAGCATGCACTGATTACATGTCCTATGTCTGCAAGTATTTGGGCGCTGGCTCCGGAGGATTTGGTGCAACACATGATAGAACGAGGAGAGGAGAACCCGAAGGATTGGCTCTTTGCTATACATGAAATATTAAGTAAAGAGCAATTTGATAGTTTGGTGGTGTCTCTTTGGGCAATATGGGGAGTCAGGAGGAAGGCCATCCATGAGAATATCTTCCAATCTCCTCACTCGGTCGACAGTTTCATATCTAGCTACTTGGGGGAGTTGCAAGGGATCAATGCCAAAGCCCCGGCTGTCACGACGCAGAGACCCGTGAACCCAAGGGGGTGGCTGGCCTCGTCGGCGGGGAATGCCAAGATAAACGTTGATGCGGCTATGTCCAGGCAAGGGTTCGGCTCAATTGGAGTGATTTGCAGAAATCATGAAGGCATGTTCATCGGCGCATCAACTTGTGGCTTCAGCAACATTGTAGACCCCCCGACCCTCGAAGCTCTAGCCATTAGAGAAGCCCTGGCACTGGCGGATGATCTATATTTGAGGCGGGTTGAAGTTGCATCAGATTGCAAAGTGGTCGTGGAAGATTTACGGAAGGACAATCTTGCGAGCTACGGTGCAATTGTACATGAAATAGTAGCTCATTCTTCAGTTTTTGAGTTTTGTAATTTTAAACATGAGTTTAGGAGCTCCAGTTATGAAGCTCACAACTTAACGAGGCATGCTTTATCTCTCGGTGGTGGCCGCTGTGTCTGGTTAGGCTATCCCGGAAACCTACCTTCCGTCCGTGTAAACATTGTGACGAATTAATAAAGCCTCGTGACGTTGCCTCAAAAAAAATTTCACTTAGGACAACTCCTAACGCAGACCCCCAAATGGTTCGGTCACGTTTGTTTGTGCCCAAACGAACAGACGAGCCAGCCTAACATGCATACTCATTCTTAAATTGTGTCAGTTTTTTGTCCGGCTTAATCCATTTCAGATGCATAGTTGAGCGAATTTTGCGTTCACACGGACAACGAACGGACTGGCACATGGCGTCTCGGCGTCTGCCTCGGGCCCACGTGTCTGTTGTCCAACCACCTCACACCGACCCTAGTCAATGCACACGAATGGTTGGGCCCTCAAGTCAGCCACCCAGACGGCCCCGGCCACGTCCTTTTTTATGGGGAAGCCGTGGACTTCCACTGGCACTGCCACTTCCCCATCCCCATTCACTTCCCCACCATTGCCCCCTCCATCAGAGACACCAAACCCTAGCCGCCGACGACCTCGCTCCCCGCCGGTCATGGGCTTCTGGAAGTGGCACCCCGTCAAGAAGACCAAGCACGACCACGAGGCGGGGTTGTCGTCCGCCTCGTCTGGAAGTGCGGCCAGCCACTGCACCTCGCCGGCGTCTTTCTCCATCTTCCCTCGGGTGCTCGCGCCACGCTGTAGGCCGTACGTGAAGGTCGAAGTCTGCCGCCGGTACTAGGAGACCGGTAGCCTGTTGCCGTGGTCAAATGCCCACCTCCCCAATGGGTGGCATCTGAGCCTGGATCGGGTGCCCATTCCCCTGTCTAGTGAGCGGCCGTGCCCGCCTCCAGGAGATTGCCCAGTGTCGCGCCAGAATTCCACGCCAGCTCCTTGCTGACCGCAGGTGCGACGTAGACTCGCCCCTCTGGGACACATGTTCCAGGAGGAGCACGACATGCGTCGGCAAACCTTTTTTGCCGGCCGTGGTCGTAGCCCGCCCCGTGTGTCCCAGAGTGCGTCCCGTGTGCGCGCATCGAACCCGCCAAGAGTGCGCGGACTGACGCCGACGCCGTCGCCCTCCCTGTCGCCGCCACCCACGCAGCCATGACGGCCGAGGAGGTTAATCATTGTTCAATTCCGCTTTAGACCTCCTTTAGTTCACAGGTTAGAAAAATCATAGGAACAGACTAGCCATAGATATTAAGATGACATGTATCTTAAATTCTAGTATTAATGAAAACAAAAAATCCCTTTGTTTCACATCATAGAATTTTTTTCATCGAGTCTAGACTGATGTTTACATCATTTTTCTATGAATTTATGAAGGATCGAAAGAATTCCTTCAAAGAAAAAGGATTCTCTTGTTTTCTCGTAATTTTTTAACTTTTTAAAATGTGCATTTGGACAATGGTGCACATACACCTATAAGCCAAAGCCAATTTTCGGAATTTTATCCAACATGGCCCTACTTCATCCATATCCTCTGCTTCAATTTGCCCCGAAATCTGCTCCTGATACGGGTCAAACATATCTTATATCTTGCACTATTAAAACTGGCCTAATTTTTCAGGCTAGTTGTTTCTTCCACGAAATGAATAGAACCTCGCCGTCACATTAATTAAGGGTTGTGATCTGAAACCGACTGCTTGTGCTTTTCTGGGTTGAAAATGGAAGATCCGGAGTTGTTTCGAAATGCGACCGGCATGCAGAACAACGCCCCGCGCAACCATCGTCCTGTCCTATCCATTCATTGCCCAACTCGCAGCCTGCCGGGTCATCCAATTTTACAGGAATCTCGCAGGATGGATTTTTATAGGAAAAATTTCTTTAGACTCTTTTGGCCTGTAGGAATAGAATATTAAAAAAAAAGATTCAGATCTATTGTCAAAGTTCACCGAAATTATAAAAACACCTCAAACATAATAAAAATTACATCGAGATATCGAGACCATTGAACAACCACTACCGCCGTCAGAACGAGCCGCCGACGCGCCGCTGTCGCCGCTCCCCTACCGGAGCCGATTTGACCTTATCAATGACAGCAGTGGCGGAGCCAGCAAATTGTTGAAGCCTGGGCACACAGTAAACTAAAGTACTTCATTTTTTATTTACCAAGAAACATATTTGAATAAATACCATGTAGTACAATATATGCACTTTATTTTTTTGTGCATGCAGGGTAGAACTCTTCTTTTTAAGCATTGGTAGAACTATCTGGTCGTCTCGCGCTCGTGGTCTTAAAGTCAGATGTGCAACCAGCGAAGGATTCGTTTCCAACTCCTTACGAGTTTTTTTAGGCAATTCTGTCTTACGAGCTGGCATACCATGGCCCAAACAGCAAACGAAGGGGCCTGGGGCTTGGTGCGGGTAGCTAAGAGTAAAGTCTGAAGGGAAGATTTTACCTAGCCGCCAAGGAATAGGGGGAGGAAAAGAGAATCCGGAAATTGGCTTTGGCTCATAGGTGTATATGTATCCATTGTCCAAATATACATTTTAAAAAGTTAAAAAATTACGAGGAAAAATCTCGCGTGTAAATCCGGACATTATATGTGCCTGGACAAAGTTTCGGTGAAAAAGGACATTTTTTATGGCTTGTGTAAAAAAGACAATTTTTTATGCTTGATTACAGCTATTCACGAGGCATTTTTTTTGTTTTTTTTGTTCATGCCACAACAAATGTATTTTTTCACCAAAACTTTGTGCACGCACATGTAATGTCTAGATGTACACGTGGGGTTTTTCCTCGATTCTTTTTGCATTTTGAAATGTGTATTTTACATATATTTCATAGTAGGTGTATATGCACCTATGAGCCAAAACGCCACGTCCGAAAAATTCACCCTTCATCGTAAAAAAAGGCCATGTTGAAGGACCGAAGGAACAAGAACGCAGCTAGCTAGCGCTGCTGCGCCGTTAGTTGTTTTGAGCGCGCGCTGCACAGAACAACTCAAACAGTGCTCCGCGTGATGCATGCGTAGCTAGCAATCACAACCAGCGTGATGCATGCCTAGCTAGCAATCACAACCAGCGCCCTCACCCACCACGTATCAATCCATCAGCAACCGCTACGTGTACATGGCAAAGTTGTTGGTGCGTTGATCTCAAGCACTTGCATGTGGTAGCTTGCTGCTTTTTGCTTTGCTATGCCTTCTTGAAGGTGTGTGATTGCTTGTGATGCCCTACCTTACTGTGTCGCCGCCCGTAGCCAATACCTCACCGACTTAATCGTGCGCAAACAGTGTCAAGCGCTACCTCCGTCGCCAATACCTCAGGAGCAACTCCAACGGACCGACCCAAACGGACGACGATTTTGTCCGTTTGGGTCGGCCAGCCGGACACAAACGTCCGCTTCGCGTTTGGGTCGGCGCATGCGCCCAACGCTGGCCCGATCCATTTTTGACGGCGCGAGAAAAAAAAGAATACATGCATATTTAAAATAAAAACAACATTAATTTAACATTAAAGTCGGCCACGAAGGCCGGCGAGAGTCCACGCGTCCACATTTGCATTAAAGAAAATTTAAAACAAACTAAACTACGAGGCGGCGCACTGCCCTAGGCGTCGTCGTCCTCGTCCTCGGGGTCCGTGAGGTCGATGAGCGTCAGCGCAAGGCCGGCCCAGGGGAACGCCGTGTTCCAGAGGGTGTTCATGTCGGGCGCGGGTTGTGCCGCTGCCGCCTGGCGCGCCTCCTCCTCGGCCTCACGTTGCTCGTCCTCGGCGTCGCGCTCGAGGATCTCGAGGTACTCGCCGTGGCGGCGCTCCTCGGCCAGCCGTCGCTGGCGCCACTGTTCGAGGTAGCGTCGCCCCCAACCAGACAGGCGGCGCGCTAACCCACTCGCGCACTACTCCCGCCCAGGACTAGCGCTAGATGGGGACGGCTCGGGCTCGGGCTCGGGCTCGGCTTTGACAGGGGACGGCGGGGCCACCGGCGGCAGGACGCGGTCGCCCGCCGCGGAGAGGGCCATGGCCTGCGCCATGGCCGCCTCGTACGCCGCCTCCTCCTCCTCGGCCGCCGCCGCCCTGCGCCGCTCGTCCTCCTCGCTCTCACGGTAGACCGCCGCAAGGGCTGCCGGGTATGCGGCCTCCGCCTCCTGGTCCTCCTCGCGGACGACGGCCGGGGGTGGCGGCACGCTGCAGTCGACTTCGCGAACACTGCGTCACCTCGCCTCCTCGTGCTCGAAGGCGAACCATCGAGCCCAGTTGGGCGAGTCGCTTGCGTAGGCGGGGTCGCGGCGCTGCTCCAGCGACAGGAGCGCCCGCCGGCGCCGCGCTTCCTCCGCGTGCACCCTAGCCGACCGCGGCGCCGCCGGCACTGGGATCCTCTCCGGATCCAAGTGCCAGTCGTGCGGCAGGGTGGCGTCGGGGTACGGGAGAGGCACGCGGTACTGCCTGTGCCACTCGGCCTGGTGCACTGGCACGTTGACGCGCTGCCTCTGTCGGCGAGCTGGCGTCGGTGGAGGCGGGAAGAACTCCGAGGGAAAGGGAATGGCGGGGGACTTGCCCTTGGCCTTGCTGCTGCCGACGCCGGAGAAGAGCCCCATCTGCCTTCGCTAGGGTGGCTAGGGTTTGCCGGCGACGGGGAAGCAGAGTGTGGCTAGATGGGGACGGGGGCTGGCTGGAAGTGGATGAGGACGGCCCCGCCGCACAGTCGGCTTAAAAAAGAACGACCGCCGTCGCTGACGCGTGGGCCCGAGGACATAACTTAAGCTGACCAGGTAGGCAGCGGGCAGTTGGACGACCGATAGGTGGGGATGCGACGGACACCGAGAAAGCGCGCGTGGCGTCCGTTCCATGTCTGCGCCGACGCATTTGGGGCGCAAATTTGGGCCGCAAATGCGTCGGCGAACACGTGAAGCGGACTCGATTTGAGTTTGGGTCAATGCGTTGAGCCTCCTCTTTTATCCGCGTCAACCCAAACGGACGGCGACGGACGAAATGGGTCACTCCATTAGAGTTGCTCCCACCGCCCTAATCGTCCGCATACAGTGTCGGGGGCTACCTAGCCGACCGATCTGCTCGCATGCCGCCGAGCATACCACTCATTGGCACCATTGGCCTGAAGCCGGGACGACCAACCTGGCGGCCCCGATGCATGACTCTTGACGACCCCGGCACAGGACTACGTCCCTCATGTTCGTTTCTCTCCGGGCGTGGACTGGATCACGTCCCTCGCGATCTCCTCTACAATGAACACTACTTAAGCCTTGCATCCATCCCACGCATTTGTCCCTTCTCCCAGCATCGATCACACGGTTTTTTTTTCGGGGCTCGAGCACACTGGTTTATAGCAACCATCATGTGTGCTATCAGCAACTTTGTCTAGCAAAAAAATGTAAGAAGCTTGTTCGATGCAAAATACAAACAAACTTTGTCCACACAAACTTATGAACTGTTTTGTTTTACAACAAAAATATAAATAAAATGATTATGTCGTGCCACTTTAAAAGAAGCAACTTCCTTCCAGTTTCGTTGGGTGCATGTGATCTCGATGATGTAATTTAGCGGGCAACTTTGTGGAGTTTTCTGAACAACTCGAATGTTTTCCTCGGGCAACTATGTAGTAGTATAGCAGAAAATACACACGGTAAAGGTGGCCAAGCCCTCCACCCTAGTTTTGTTGCTGCCTGTGATCCCGTTGATGTGATTTAGCGGGCTACTCTGTGGAGTATTCCGAACAACTCCAATGTTTTTCTTGGGCAACTACCTCACATCTCCAGCTATGACACCTGAAAACGGATAAAGAACATGCATGTATTCATTTTTTGGAGTGGTTTAGAGAAAAATTAATCCACTAAACCATTCGCCCGTATATTTAGCTGCACCCCCTTCCCTTCTAGATCATTCGCCAAGTATTTATGATCGCACCAAGGGATCCAACCCGAGGAGTAATTATTGACGCTTCTCTATGACACAAACCTAATTGAAAGGTATCTAAAACCTTTAGATATTGACCAAAATATGGTATTGGTAATGTTTCTGCTCATGTTTTAGGCAACTGGATACATGATTTTAGGCAGCTGTATGGTTGATTATGGACCACTATGACACCCATAGAAGGAATAAAGAACACACATATGTTCGTTTCTGAGGGGGTTCAAAAAAACTTAATCCCCTAAAAAGACTTAGTGGTTTTACTTATATCCCCATGTCTAGCTCTACCCCCTCCCCTCTCTACGATCATTCGCCAAGTATTTACGATCGCACCAAGGATCCCACCCCGAGGAAATAAATTCTTGGCACATCTCTATGGCACTAACCTAATTGAAATATATCCAAAACCTTTATATTTGCCAAAAGTTGGTCATGGTAATGTTTCTGCTCATGAGGATCGAGCAACGGGATACATGATTTTAGGCAGCTGTATGGTTGATTATGGGCAACTATGACACCTAAAAAAAGGGGATAAAGAACATGCACGCGTTCATTTTTGGAGGGGTTCAAAAAAACGTAATCCCCTAAAAACACTTTGTGGTTGTAGTTATGCCCCCATGTTTAGCTCCACCCCCTCCCTCCGCTACAATCATTCGCCAAGTATTTACGATCGCACCAAAGATCCCACCCCGAGAGAATAAATTCTTGGCACATCTCTATGGAACACGCCTAATTGAAAGATATCCAAAACCTTTATATATTTGCAAAAGTTGTTCATGATAATGTTTCTGCTCATGAGGATCGAGCAACATGATACATTGTTTTAGGCAAATGTATGGTTAATTGTGAGCAACTATGACACCTAAAAAAGGGGATAAAGAAGTACACACGTTCATTTTTGGAGGGGTTAAAAAAACTTAATCCCCTAAAAACACTTTGTGGTTTTAGTTATGCCCCCATGTCTAGCTCCACCCCCTCCGTCCACTACGGTCATTCGTCAAGTATTTACGATCGCACCAAGGATCCAACCCCGAGGAAATAAATTCATGGCACATCTCTATGGCACAAACCTAACTGAAAGATATCCAAAACCTTTATATATTTGCCAAAATATTGTCATGGTAATGTTTCTGCTCATGAGAATCGTGCAACAAGATACATAGTTTTTAGGCAACTTTATGGTTGATTGTGGGCAACTATGACACCTGAAAAAAGGGATAAAGAACATACACATGTTCGTTTTTGGAGGGGTTCACAAAAAACTTAATATCCTAAAAGCACTTCCTGGTTTTAGTTATGTCCCCATGACCAACTCCACCCCTCCCTCCTCTACAATCATTCACCAAGTATTTACGATCGCACCAAGGGATCATCCCAAAATCAACGACTCGTGCAATGAACTAATATGTTGTAGGAGGCAACTAGTTAACGAGCGCTCCTTCGGGAGCCTCGCAACGATCAGCGCCACTTGGCGCGCTCTCAGCCATTCGCCACGTGTCGTGCTTTGGACGCTCCCTCCAGATTTTATTTTTTTATTTTTCCACACGCGTTTAAAGCTTTTTAAACGGTTTTTTCCTGGGTTTGTTCGACGTTTTGGTTTTTCCCCGGTCTTCCTTAGCGTTTCGACCAAAAAAAATTTTGATTTTTTTTTTAAAACGCGTTTACTTTTTTTTTTCTTTCATGAAAAGTCACTTTTTTCGCGAGAGGCACAGTTGTGCTTTAGCGAGAGTCACAGCCGTGCCTTTCGGAAACGAAAAAAACGCGTTTTTTGTTTTTTCTTTCTTTCGCGAGAGTCACGGTTTTACTTCCGCGAGAGGCACGGTTGTGCTTTCGTGAGGGTCACGGCCGTGCCTCTCAGAAAGGGAAAAACAAAATGCGTTTTTTGTTTTTTTTCCTTTCGCGAGAGTCACAGTTTTGCTTCCGCGAGAGGCAGGATTGTGCTTTTGCGAGAGTCACGGCCGTGCCTCTCGAGAAGGGAAAAAAATATGCGTTTTCTGTTTTTTTTTCTTTCGCGAGAGTCACGGTTTTGCTTTTGCCAGAGGCACAGTTGTGCTTTCGCGAGAGTCACGGGCGTGCCTCTTTCGGAAAGGGAAATGTCAGGACCCCGATTCCAAGTCACATCGATCTAGCCGGTAACACCTCATATCACTTTGTGGCCTCACGCACGGTATTCCCACGGGTGTCGCCTTACAATGGCCCGGGACCGTTTGCGCCTTTTGGCTCACGTATATGATAGTGTCGCTAGCATCCATATGACAGAGAACCCGGGCCGACATGGCTAGTCGTGAACCCAAAGTGGCACTAACTTACGGGGACATGCATACATGAATCAACATCGAGCATGTCGGTCAGCAGCGTGCGAATCCGGGCTGTAGCTCTGGGCTAACAGGACTCCGGGAACCCGGGCTGTAGCAGGCTAGGCAGGACTCCGGATGTCACCGCGTGACATTTCCCCGAAGGGACAGACACAGGAACGAAGTGAATCACATGCCGGCCAGTCAAGTGTTCCGGAGCAGTAGTGCTGGGCTAGCAGGACTCCGGTGAACCGGGCTGTAGCGGACTACTATGGCTCATGCAAGCACAAGACTACATTTCCCCATAAGAGAGGCTACCAAGGATAAACAACTAGGTTGTCGGATCCCACACATACCAAGCATTTCAATCATACACACAATATGCTCGATATGTGCAAATACAACATGGCATCACAACAAGACTCTACGACTCAGAGTATTTATTCATTAGGCTCCGAAGAGCCAGATATTACAAACATGGGTCTCATGACCCAAACATACAGAGCATACAAGCAACAAGCAACAAGCACATGCGGAAGCTTAACATGTCTGAGTACAAACATCTATAAATGAAAAAGGCTGAGAAGCCTGACTATCTACCAGATCCTGCCGAGGGCACAAGATCGTAGCTGAGGTATCAAGCTAAACGTCGAAGTCCACACGGAACTACTAGCGAGACTGACGTCTCTCTGCAAAACATAAAATAAGCAAACGTGAGTACAAATGTACCCAGCAAGACTTACATCAGAACTATCTACATATGCATTGGTGTCAACAAAGGGGGTGGTGGAGTTTAACTGCAGCAAGCCAGCTTTGACTCGGTGGCTATCCTGAACTACGACTGCAAATAACTCTTTTGAGGTGGCGCACACGAGTCCACATATTCACCATATCAATACACCACTATGGATTCACTCCCGTCTCCCTACGAGGACGCCATCCATAGCACTCACACTTATCTTGCGCATTTTAGAGTATCCACTTTCACTTGTCTATGAACTGTACAGGCAACCCAGAAGTCCTTTACCGCGGACACGGCTATTCGAATAGATCATATTAACCCTGCAGGGGTGAACTTCGTCACACACGCTCTCGCCACTTACCACCATGTACACGTCGTGTACCTCGGCAACCTTCAAGCGAAAGCCTGGCGAGGGAGTCGGCCACGACCTGACTAACCACACAAGTCTCTCGTCCAGGTTTATCGCCTATTCGGGTTCCATCCGCAAGGAGATCCGGCTGGGGTGTCGCTCACGGCCCCAAACGATGTGTGCAGGGTTCCCAAGCCCACCTCGACGGATGGATCTACGCTTGGTACACCGTGCCACGGTGCCTAGTCTGTCCCAAGCCCACCTGTACCGGGTACCACTTGGTAGACTACTAACACTACCTACAAACACCAGAAACTAGTTGCAACTCCTGGACAGAGATCAGGTTGATTAATAAGTCGAGAGGGGCACTTAAGCATTCCAATGTGTGGTAGTAACTGTTCATGGATCACAAACACAGAACTCAGTTCCTGAGGACGGTTTCAATGAGACAACCCACCATGTACTCCTACATGGCCTCTCACCGCTACCTTAACCAAATCGTGTTCACACCCTTAGCTCTCACACAGTAGGACATGTTCACCACTTTCAATTCATTCCCGATGAATCAGACCTGACACAACTCTAAGCAATAGCAGGCATGACAAACAAGCATGAATGAGTAGGCACATCAGGGCTCAAACAACTCCTACTCATGCTAGTGTGTTTCATCTATTTACTGTGGCAATGACAGGTCATGCAGAGGAAAGGGGTTCAACTACCGCAGCATGTAACAGATGAATCGTTGTTGTCCTAATGCAATAAAAGAGAGCAGGAGCGAGAGAGTGGGATTGTATCGGAATGAACAAGGGGGTTTTGCTTGCCTGGCACTTCTGAAGATATCATTGAGTCTTCATTAGTGTCAACGATCACAACGCCGGAACATCGTCTACCGAGAGGGGACAAATACCGGCAACAGAGAAGGAAAACACAATCAATGCAATGCACAATATGGTGCATGATCATGACATGTCAATATGCTGTGTTTTGAGCTAATGCAACTAGCAACATGTTAAATGGAGTTGGTTTGAACCCTAGGTTCAAATTCAAACTCCATATGTGAGGGTTTAAATGCCATTTATATGATTTGGCCTAAACAACAGCCATAAGTTGTTCTAACATGCATGAAAATGGTACAGATGGATAGATTGGATTTTTCTGATCATTTTTCATATATATAACTTATCTAATTTGGAGTTATGGTTGAATTTCTATGATTTTTAGAAGTTTATAGCATTTTCTGGAATTTCCTGAATAAGTTTAAATCCAGAAAATTCTTTACTGCATCAGCACTACGTCACTGTGACGTCAGCTGGTCAATGGGGCGGTCCAGGTCAAACTGACCAGTGGGCCCCGTGTGTCAGTAACTAAACTAAACTAACTAGGTTTAGTTAAAACACTAATCTAGGTTAGTTAGTAGGGCCAGGCCCACAAGTCATTGACCCAGTGGTCAACTAGGTTAGTGTTAATCCGGTGGTTAGCCGGAGTTACGTCACCGGCGACGAGCCGAGACGGCGGACGAGCTCGGGATCGCTCCTCCGACGACCAAAACAGCGGTGGGGACTACCTACGCGAAGCCCGGGTTCGTGCGCATCCAATGGAGCAAACAGGGCGAGCTGGGGTGGCCGTAATCCTCGCCGGCGTCGAGCTCAGCGGCTGCCGGACCTCGGACGTTGGCGGAAACGGCGCTACGAAGGACGGGAAGATGCGGGGTTAGCTCCTACAAGCCTTAAGCGATGCGGTGAGTGCGTTAAACATGGTGGCGAGGCCGTTTCGTGGCCGGAGCCACGTCGGCGGCGGGTTTCGGTCATCGGTGAAACAGCGGCTAGAGCTAGCAAACGTCACGGAGACAAGGGGGAGACGGTGAAGGAGCTCACTGGGAGGTCGAAGAGCAGCTCCGTGGGCTCGGGGAGGCGAATCGCCGGTGAGGTTGCCGGCGGCCGAAGGTTGGGGATGAGCTCGGGGAAGACGCTACAGGGCTCCCGCGGTCGAATGGGTTGGTGTAGACGACGCAGAAGGCGATGGCGGTTCCTCTGGACCCATCGGGGAGGCACGGGATGGACAGTGGCCGCGGTAATTTGCGTCGGCGACGACGAGCTCCGCTCGGGTGTGCTCGGGAGAGGGAGCAGAGGGCGAGGGAGAGAGCGGAGGGTGAGGAAGAGGAGCGAGGGGGTCGAGGGGAGGTGCGTGGCGTTCACAGCTGCGTCGGGGAAGCGGCGGGAAGCAGGAGGTGGCGCGGGCGCGTGCTCGGCGGCGGCGCGCTGTCCCACTCCTCTGCCTACTGGCAAAGGTAGGTGGTGACTGGCATGGGCCAGGTGGGCCGGCCCAGTCCAGGTAAATGGCCTGAGGCCTATATCTCTCTCTCTCTTTTCCATTTCCTGTTTTCTATTTTCTGTAATTGTGTTTGGCTTTATTAAAAATGCCAGAGCATTTCCAAAAATCATGCAACTGACTGTGGCCACTGTTTGGAATATTTCCAACAGTAATCATTTCAGTTTGTGATTATTTGAGCATTTAAAATATCTAATAGCATTTAGATGCCCAAATGCAAATACTATATGATTTAATTCAGAGCCCAAATATGTCATGGAAAAATGTGCAGCACCTCTGGTTATTGTTTCCAGCATTTTCCAGAAATGATGAACATTTTTAAAAGCCATTTGGAAACACTGAGAATATTTTGGTTGAACCTAGTGAATTCCTTTGATGCTAGGGTTTAGGCAATCCCCATTTCAAGTTTCTTTCAAATATTAAACATGATGCACACATGACTAGCTAGCCTAGAGCAAACCAGAACTAGGGATGTGACAGGAAAAAACGCGTTTTCTTTTTTTTTTCTTTTCACGAGAGTCACGGTTTTGCTTCCACGAGAGGCACGGTTGTGATTTCGCGAGAGGCACGGGCATGCCTCTTTCGGAAAGGGAAAAACCGTGCTCCCGGTTTGGTTTTTTCTTCCGGTTTTTTTTCGTGAAAAAAAAAGTTCGTCAAAACTTATCAACATGGTATCTAGTTTTGAAGATCTCGACGTGAGGAATCCAATGGTGAAAACGGTTTGAGATTTGGACGCACGGTTTAAGAGATAAAACGTTTTGAATAAACGAACCTACGAAAAAAGGAAAAACTCCCACGTTGCGACAAGTGGCGCGCTGCATGTGCGCCACTTATCGTGACCTGGGAAGATGGAGTGTTCTTTGTAACGAGTACTCCTTAATTAGTGATTTCGTTCGAACTCACGCCATCCCACCTCCTGCAATGAGCCTGACCAAACCAAAACCCGTGTGCGAGAAATCATTGCTGAAATTTTGCGAATCTTGCAACTACCGTGCCAAAAGTACACCTGAATCCCTTGTTTCGATTATGTAGGCACCCATGGCACACTAGAACATTGTCTTTGGGCATGAGTTATAACCACGATGATATGACAGTGCGAGAAGAGTGTATTGGGGGAAACTTACGGAACTTACAGCGGTTTCGTTGGTGTACGAGTAGCGGAGCCGGCGACGGCCACGGTTTTGCTCAGTCGACGGGCTCTGGGCTAGTACAATCTTGAAACCTAACAAATCCACCGTTCACCCGTGAGATCCCTCTGCCCAAATCAGCCGGCAACCCTACCGCCGCCACGACCGGACGCTGCTCCACCGACCACCGCCACGCAGATTAGGCGCTCCCTGGCTCGATAAGGACACAGCAGAGGGTTTCTCCATCCCGCCACCACCGCTGGAGAGGTGGAGGACGAGGAGGCACTACTAGGAAAAACCTTATAGTTAGATGCTTAGCAGTAGCGGGGATTTAAAGAACGCGCTACTGCTAACTAGTAATAGCGTTGGGTATGAACCCCACGCTACTAGTACACTATTAGTAGTAGCATGGGTTATGAACCCCCGCTAAATCTAAAGGTGGCTTGAGGGTTCCCTCGGGTCTCGTCATAGTAGTAGTGCGGGTGACGAGTCCCGCGCTACAACTAACCATGTAGCTGTAGCGCAGGTTCATGGCCTGCACTGCTGCTAGGATGAGCCTCGGTATGGGCACTGTGGTCCCCGTGGGCCTAGCTTAGCAATAGCGTCGGCTTAGTAGCCCCGCGCTACTGCTACACAGCCTTATCCCCCCGCGCGTGACCGTCCACCTCACTCTGCTGTGCTCACTCTCGCTCTCGCCATCGACGCGCGCCGCCGTCCATCATTGCCGCCATCTCCACCTCGGTAAGACTCGTCCTCCTCCCTCCTTCCTCCAGCCGCCGCCCACCTCCCTCCAACCGCCCCCCTCCTCACTCCCCTCCAGTCGCTGCCC
>NC_057802.1:113854663-113878253 GCF_018294505.1 Triticum aestivum
CCTCCCCATCCTCCTACTCCATCCTTCCTCCCCCTCCATCTGCCACCCTCCTCCCTCCAACCTCCACCCTCCTCACTCCCCTCCAGCTGCTGCCCCTCCTCCTCCTCCATTCTCCAATTTACTTTCTGGTTTACTGAATTAGTTAAAAGTTTAGTTGGTAGAAACATGTATTGGACACTTAGTTGATAGAGATTATAACTAATAATAGAATAGAAAATAAATTATAGTAATAGAAATTTTTAGTAAAAAAATTAGTAATAGAAATTTTTAGGTGTAGAAAATTTTCATTATAGAAATGTATTGGAATGCTATATGAGAAATTTTTAGTAAGTGCAGAATAAAGTAGAATTAGGGTATTTAGTTATGTCAATCTCACATTGCCAAATTTAGAGAGAGAGAGATACCTAATTTGTATGCTCACGTGTGAATGCTCATGTGGCGCAGGGTAGATCATCGACGAGCCGGTCGACGACGCCCAGAAGATCACCGAAGACACCCGCGTCCGGTCGACAACTATCGTCTATAGTGAGTAAACATGGTCTATGTGATCTATGTGGTTTTATAGATGTGGTAGAGGAGTAGCTGTGACAATGTGAAGCTAGTTTTTTTTAAATGATAATTCGTCCGGATAGAATTTCAAGTTTAAACATCTTTGTATGTGTATGAACATCTTTGTATAGCAGGGAAAATCCGAGTGGCCTATGTTTTGCCGCAGTGTTGATTCATTTCCGTTTCGACAAATTTCAGGCGCTCGATATGTCCTATTTTAGCAAAGCTCATTTCGGTTTTTTCCATGAATTTTAGCATGACTTGTGATATAATGTAGGAAATATCGAGTGCCTTGGATATTCCGGAAAGAGAATTAAACGACATTGACGGTTGACTTTAAGTCTGTCGGGGCTCAATACATGACAGTCAAAAAAACAGTGAGGGGCAGAGTTGATGTCTACTACGCAACCTTTCTTCTTGTAGACTCGTGTTGGGCCTCCAAGCGCAGAGTTTTGTAGGACAGTAGAAAATTTCCCTCAAGTGGATGACCTAAGGTTTATCAATCCGTGGGAGGCGTAGGATGAAGATGGTCTCTCTTAAACAACCCTGCAACTAAATAACAAAGAGTCTCTTGTGTCCCCAACACACATGATACAATGGAAAATTGTATAGGTGTACTAGTTTGGCGACGAGATGGTGATACAAGTGTAATATGAATAGTAGATATAGGTTTTTGTAATCTGAAAATATAAAAACAGCAAGGTAGCAAGTAAAAAAAGTGAGCAAAAAGGTATTGCAATGCTTGATAACAAGGCCTAGGGTTCATACTTTCACTAGCGCAAAATCTCTCAACAATGATAACATATTTGGATCATATAACAATCCCTCAATGTGCAACGAAGAATCACTCCAAAGTTCCTGCCATGGAGAATATAAGATGAAATTGCTTGTAGGGTACGAAACCACCTCAAAGTTATTCTTTCTGATCGATCTATTGGGCTATTCCTATAAGTGTCACTAACAGCCCTAGAGTTCATACAAAATTAACACCATATGACACGCATCGATCAACCCTAATGTCACCTAGATACTCTAATGTCACCACAAGTATCCGTGGGTCAATTATACGATGTGCATCACACAATTTCATATTCATAATTTTCAATCGAACACAAATAACTTCAAAGAGTACCCCAAGATTTCTATCGGAGAAAGGAATATGAAAACGCGTATCAACGTTTATGCATAGATTACCCAAATGTCACCACGGGAATCCGCAAGTTGATTACCAAAACATACATCAAGTGAATTAATAGAACATCCCATTGTCACCACAGATATCCCATTGCAAGACATACATCAAGTGCCCCCACATCCAAAAGATTGAATCCGACATAACAAAACCTCAAAGAAAAAGATTCAATTCATCACAAGAAGGTAGAGGGGGAAGAACACCATAAGATCCAAATATATTAACAAAACTCGTGGCACATCAAGGTCGTGCCTAATCAAGAACACAAGAGAGAGAGAGATAGAGAGAGATAGAGAGAGAGAGAGGGAGGGAGATCAAACACATAGCTACTGGTACATACCCTCAGCCCTGAGGGTGGACTACTCCCTCCTCATCACGGTGGCCGCCGGGATGATGAAGATGGCCTCTGGTGATGATTTCCCCCTCCGGAAGGGTGCCAGAACGGGATCCCGATTGAGTTTTCGTGGATACACAGGCTTGCGGTGGCGGAACTTCTGATCTAGGGTTCTTTCTAGGGGTTTGGGTATTTATAGGAATTTTGGGCATCGGTCTCACGTCGAGGGGCCGCCCGAGGGGCCCACAAGCTCGTAGCTAGCGCCCTGGAGGGTAGGACGCGCCTAGAGAGCTTCTGGCCTCCTTGTCCACTTCCTATCCCAGCTCCGGTGCTTCGAGGGTCTCTTTTGGTCCATAAAAAATCACCGTAAATTTTTAGCCCATTCCGAGAACTTTTATTTCTGCACAAAAAATGACACCACGGTAGTTCTGCTGAAAACAGCGTTAGTCCGGGTTAGTTGTAATCAAATCATACCAAAACCATATAAAATTGTTGTATAAACATGGCATGAATACTTCATAAATTATGGAGACGTATCAAGTGTCCACCATATATGAGAGAAGAAGAATGTCGACTGTTGTCGTGGGGGTCGTTTCTCCTTGTGCTAGACCTTTGTTATGCACTAGGGGAAGGAGGAGTAGCAACCATCACCGATGGTCGAAAAATCAGTGAGGGTGAGTGTCCACAATATATGAAATAAGAAGAATCCCGACTGTTGTCGTGAGGGGAGCTTCTTCTTCATTCGAAGGTGCTAGACATTTTGATGTAATGCACTTGCGAATGAAAGTAGGAGCTTCTATCACCGACGGTCGCAAATGTCAGAGAGGAAGAATCCCGACTGTTGTCGTGGGGGTCGCTTCTCCTTCGTTCCTGTGTGCTAGACATTTTGGCGTAATGCACTCGGGGACGAAGGGAGGAGCGACCATCACCGACGGTCGAATATATCAGAGAGGGAGTGCCCGCCATATACACCACGTGAGATGAGAATTCTCAAGTAAGACTTGACAGACCAAAAGTCAACCCGTGATGAATAATAATGATATGTTCTCACGAGTTCCTGGTAATTGCCGTCGATTTATAATCTTTGAATTTTGAACATAGGAAATGTCTGACGATGATAGGATCCCGGAGTGCGACTACTGCTGCGGTGACCGGGTTTTGTGCGACAGGGAGCCTCACCTGCAAAATGGTAGGTTTTTCACCATGAAGCTATAAGAGACCTTCGATGTTAGTACGATATGCAACGACAAGCATTTCATCGTAAATAATGATCAACTTGTGCTTCTTTGCTTCAGCGCGTTTTTTTTTTCAATTCGACTAGTACATCCCGTGCCATGCAATACCGCATGTCTTGCAAAAGCTCGGTTTCCAAGACTTTGAGAATATGGAGACGACGAGGGCTCATCTAAGGACTAAACATGGTCATGTGTTTCGGGTTAAGCTGTATGATGCGGCTTGAAGCTACGTCGGTATTTCCCCATAGAGGAAGGGATGATGCAGCACAGCGATGGTAGGTATTTCCCTCAGTTATGAGACCAAGGTTATCGAACCAGTAGGAGAACCAAGCAACACAACGTAAACAGCCCCTACACACAAATAACAAATACTGGCAACCCAACGTGTAAAAGGGGTTGTCAATCCCTTTCGGGTAGCGGCGCCCCAAGATAGGCAAACAGGCGTGAAATAAATTGTAGTAGATTGATAGATCAAACGCCGAATAAAATAAATAAGAATAAATTGCAGCAAGGTATTTTTTGTATTTTTGGTTTAATAGATCTGAAAATAAAAGCAAAGAAAAAGTAGATCGCAAAGGCAAATAATATGAGAAAGAGACCCGGGGGCCGTAGGTTTCACTAGTGGCTTCTCTCGAGAAAAATAGCAAACGGTGGGTAAACAAATTACTGTGGCAATTGATAGAACTTCAAATAATCATGATGATATCAAGGCAATGATCATTATATAGGCATCACGTCCAAGATTAGTAGACCGACTCCTGCCTGCATCTACTACTATTACTCCACACATCGACCTCTATCTAGCATGCATCTAGTGTATTAAGTTCATGGTGAAACGGAGTAATGTAATAAGAACGATGACATGATGTAGACAAGATCTATCTATGTAGAGACAAACCCCCATCGTTTTATCCTTGCAACGATACATATGTGTCGGTTCCCCTTCTGTCACTGGGATCAAGCACCGTAAGATCGAACCCACTACAAAGCACCTCTTCCCATTGCAAGATAAATAGATCAAGTTGGCAAAACAAAAACCAAATCTCGGAGAAGAAATACGAGGCTGTAAGCAATCATGCATCTAAGAGATCAAAGAAACTCAAATAACTTTCATGGATATAAAAATATAGATATGATCATAAACTCAAAGTTCACCTGATCCCAACAAACACACCGCAAAAAGAGTTACATCATATGGACCTCCAAGAGACCATTGTATTGAGAATCGAACGAGAGAGAGGAAGCCATCTAGCTACTAACAACGGACCCGAATGTCTACAAAGAATTGCTCACACATCATCGGAGAGGCACCAATGGAAGTGGTGAACCCCTCCGTGGTGGTGTCTAGATTGGATCTGGTGGTTCTGGACTCTGCGGCCGCTGGAATTGATTTTCGTCAACTCCCCTAGGGTTTCTGGAATATTGGGGTATTTATAGAGCAAAGAGGCGGTCCGGGGGGCACCCGAGGTGGGCACAACCCACCAGGGCGCGCTTGGGCCTCCTGGCGCGCCCTGGTGGGTTGTGCAACCCTCGGAGCACCCCCCCAGGCGCTGCGTTGGCCCATTGGGTGTCTTCTGGTCCATAAAAAACTTACGTGAAGTTTCGTTGCATTTGGACTCCGTTTGGTATTGATTTCCTGCGATTAAAAAACATGCAGAAAACAGCAACTGGCACTTGGCACTATGTCAATAGGTTAGTACCAAAAAATGATATAAAATGACTATAAAATGATTATAAAACATCCAAGATTGATAATATAACAACATGGAACAATAAAAAATTATAGATACGTTGGAGACGTATCAGCATCCCCAAGCTTAACTCTTGCTCGTCCTCGAGTAGGTAAGTGATAAAAACAGAACTTTTTATGTGGAATGGTGCCTAACATGTCATCTCATATTCTTTTCTTTACAGCATGGACATCTGGACTTTTATAATGTTCAAAGCAATAGTCTAGTTTTGACATGATGACATAAATACTCAAGCATACCAACAAGCAACCATGTCTTTCAAAATATCAATGCTAAAATAAGCTATCCCTAGCCCATCATGCTCAATCATTGATCCATTCATGAAACACACTCGCATATTAACTACACGCAATACTCAAGTACGATCATAGTGCCTCCTAGTTGGTGCTTTTATAAGAGAAGATGGAGACTCAAATTCAAAATAAAAATTGCATAAAGTAAAAGAAAGGCCCTTCGCAGAGGGAAGTAGGGATTTGTAGAGGTGCCAGAGCTCAAAGCAAAAATTGAGAGATAAAAACATTTTGGGAGGTGTGCCTTTCCTACCAACGAAAACGACTTAGAGTTCCCAACACTTTCCATGCTAGATATATCATAGGCAGTTCCCAAATAGAAAATAAAGTTTATTCCTTTTTCAACCATACTTTCACTTTCCATGGCTAGTCGTACCCACTGCCTCCATACCAACACTTTCCAAGGAATTTATTATTTGAAAACATAAAGTAAATTCATTTTTCATTTCGGGACTGGGCATCCCTAATACCTTTGCCTTACTCTCGTGCAATGACAAGTGAATAAACACTCATCGTGAGAATAACACATATAGCATGGAAAATATTAGCCACCCCTCACCGCCTTGTTAGCGGTAGGAGCACACAAAAGAGAAGTTCATTTTGAAAAATAGAGATGGCACATACAAATTTGCTTAGAACGACAAAAGAATACCGCATATAGGTAGGTATAGTGGACCCATGTGGCAAAACTGGTTTAAAGGTTTTTGTATGCACAAGTAGTGATCGTACTTAGTGCAAAATGAAGGCTAGCAAAAGATTGAGAAGCGACCAACCAAGAAACGAATAATCTCATAAGCAAGCATTAAGCATAATTAACACCAAATAATGCACCACAAGTAGGATATAATTTCATTGCATAATTATTGACTTTCGTGCTTGCATAGGTAATCACAAACCTTAACACCAATATTCTTACTAAAGCATAATTACACATCAACATGACTCACATATGACATCATCATATCTCAAAACTATTACTAAGAATCAAGTTTATTTTGTCCAATATCTTCATGAAAGTTTTTTTTATATCCTTTTTGGATATCTATCACTTTGGAACTAATTTTCATATGTTGCTTTTGATAAGCTCAAACAAATATAAGTGAAGATCATGAGCATAATATTTCTTTCTCTCAAATTAATTTAAGTGAAGCAAAAGAGAACTTCTTGAAAATTTTACTAACTCTCAAATAAATCTAAGTGAAGCAAGAGAGCATTTCTTCAAAAATACTAAAGCACACCATGCTCAAAAATATATAAGTGAAGCACTAGAACAAGTCCATAGCTCATAAAAATTTAAGTGAAGCATAGAGAGCAATTCTAACAAGTCATGACATAATTTTGGCTCTCTCAAATAGGTGTGTCCAGCAAGGAATCAAGACTAAAATAACAAAATAAAACAAGCAAAGACTCTTATCATACAAGACGATCCAAGCAAAACACATAGTATGTGACGAATAAATATATAGCTTCGAGTAAAATACCGATGGTCGTTAAAAGAAAGAGGGGATGCCACTCGGGGCATCCGCAAGCTTAGTTGCTTGCTCTCTTTTGGATAATGGCTTGGGATGCCGGGGCATCCCCATGCTTAGGCTCTTCTTAGTCCTTATACCTTCATCCATCATAAGATAACCCAAAACTTGAAAAACTTCAATCACACAAAACTCAACAAAACCTTCGTGAGATCCGTTAGTATAAGAAAGCAAATCATTACTATAAGTACTATAGCAAACCAATTCAAATTTTTTTCCTTGAATTATATCTATTGTATTCCAACTTTTCTAAGGCAAAAACTCATCAAAGAAAACCATAGAGCCATCAAAACAAGCACACAACGCAAAGAAAACAGAATCTGTCAAAAACAGAACAGTCTGCAGCAATCAGGATATTTCGAATACTTCTGAAACTCCGAATATTCTGAAAAATTAGGAAGACCTGAGCAATTTGTATATTAATCTTATGCAAAAGGAATCATGTCAGAAGCACGTTTCTATGATTTATGAAAATTATTTTCGTGAGTGCATAAGTTTCTGTTTTTCAGCAAGATCAAACAACTATTACCCAAGAAGATCCTAAAGGCTTTACTTGGCACAAACACTAATTAAAACACAAAAAACACAATCATAACAGTAGCATAATTGTGCAAACACTCAATAACGGAAAGCAAAAAAAATAATTATTCATTGGGTTGCCTCCCAACATCTAAGTTTTGTCATCTTTGTTTCGAGATCCATAAGATGCCCTCATGATTGATTCATATGGTGGCCTATTTCTTGTTCTAGGGAAGTGTTTCATTCCCTTCCTTAGTGGAAATTGAAATTTTATATTTCCTTCTTTCATATCAATCACGGCACCGGTAGTGCATAAAAACGGTCTACCAAGAATAATTGGACAAGACGGATTGCAATCAATATCAAGAACAATAAAATATATGGGCACATAATTCCTATTTGCAAGAATAAGAACATCATGAATTCTTCCCATAGGCTTTTTAATATTAGAGTCCGCCAAGCGCAAATTTAAAGAACATTCTTCAATATCGGTAAGACCAAGCACATCACATAAAGATTTCGGAATTGTAGAAACACTAGCACCCAAGTCACAAAAAGCAAAACACTCATAATTTTTAATCTTAACTTTGATAGTAGGTTCCCACTCATCATGTATTTTTCTAGGAATTGAAACTTCTAATTCCAATTTTTCTTCAAAAGCTTTCATCATAGCATCAACAATATGTTTAGTAAAAGCTTTATTTTGTTCATAGGCATGGGGTGAATTTATCACGGATTGCAACAAAGAAATACATTCAATCAAAGAAAAACAATCATAATTAAAGTCTTTGTAATCCAAAAGAGTGGGCACATCACTAGTTAAAGTCTTGACCTCTTCAAACCCACTTTTATCAATTTTCTCAACAAGATTTTCACCCTCCGAATTATCAGGACGCCTTCTAGCTAAAGTTGACTCTTCTACACTCCCTTTTTCATCAATCATAATTTTACTAAACAAGGAATCAATAGAAGAAACACCAATCATTTTAAGATTTTCATCACTTTTGTGAAAGCAATCACTAGAAAACGATTTTTCTAAAAATTCTCTTCTAGCTCTAAGCATAGCGGTTATTATCTTATTTTCATCCATAGAAACATAAAGAGCTTTAATTTATTCCTCAACTTTAGGCACAAAAATTTTCATCTTGAGATTTTCCACATCATGAGAAATTCTATCAACACTTCTAGATAAATCATCAATCTTATTCAACTTTTCTTCTATGGTAGTGTTGAAAACTTTTTGCGTGTTGATAAATTATTTAATATTATTCTCAAGATTAGAGGTGTTCCTATTATTATTATAAGATTGATTTCCATAGTAATTACCACAATTATTAGAGGAATTACTAGGAAAAGGCCTAGGATTAAAATTACCTCTATAAGACTTGTTGAAATTGTTTCGAGAGATAAAATTCACATCTACGGCATCACTATTTTGCTCAATCAAAGTAGACAAAGGCATATCATTGAAATCAATAGGAGCACTTTTACTAGCAACCAATTTCATAAGAGCATCAACTTTTTCACTCAAAGAAGAAATTTCATCAATCGACTTAACTTTTCACTAGTAGGAGCTCTTTCGGTATGCCATTGTGAATAATTTGCCATAATATTACCAAGCAATTTGGTGGCTTCACCCAAAGTAATTTCCATAAAAGTACCACCCGCGGCGGAATCTAAAAGATTACGAGAAACAAAATTCAATCCCGCATAAATTTTTTGTATGATCATCCAAAGATTTAACCCATGTGTTGGGCAATTCCTTAGCATCATTTTCATCCTTTCCCAAGATTATGCAACGTGCTCATGTTCAAGTTGCTTGAAATTCATGATCTGGGTTCTAAGGGAAATAATTTTTGCGGGCGGCAAATACTTAGTGATAAAAGCATCTTTGCACTTATTCCAAGAATCGATACTATTGCAAGGCAAAGAAGAAAACCAAATTTTTGCAGAATCACGCAAAGAAAACGGAAATAATTTCATATTCACACCATCATTGTCCACATCTTTTTTCTTTTGCATATCGCATAATTCCACGAAGGTATTAAGATGGGACGCGGCATCCTCATTAGGAATACTGGAAAATTGATCTTTCATAACAAGATTCAGCAAAGCAGTATTAATATCACAAGACTCCGCACTAGTGGCGGGAGGCGCAATCGGAGTGCCACTAAAATCATTGTTGTTGGTATTTGAGAAATCACACAACTTGGTGTTCTCTTGAGTCATGATGGCTACACAACAAGATTGCACTCAAAAACAGATCCGGCAAGAGCGGCGAACGAAAAAGAGGGGCGAATAAAACGACAATTTTTTGTGAAATGGGGGGGGTGAGGAAAACGAGAGGCAAATGTAAAATAATGTAAATTGCGAGGAGATGAGATTTGTGATTAGGAACCTGGTATATGTTGAAGATCCTCCCCGGCAACGACGCTAGAAACTCCTTTTAATGCAGCTTAAAGCTACGTCGGTATTTCCCCAAAGAGGAAGGGATGATGCAGCACAGCGGCGGTGGGTGTTTCCCTCAGTTATGAGATCAAGGTTATCGAACCAGTAGGAGAACCAAGCAACACAACGTAAATAGCCCGTGCACACAAATAACAAATACTGGCAACCCCACGTGTAAAAGGGTTGTCAATCCCTTTCGGGTAACGGCGCCCCAAGATAGGCAAACGGACGTGAAATAAATTCTAGTAGATTGATAGATCGAATGCCAAATAAAATAAATAAGAATAAATTGCAGCAAGGTATTTTTGTATTTTTGGTTTAATAGATCTGAAAATAAAAACAAAGGAAAAGTAGATCGCAAAGGCAAATAATAAGAGAAAGAGACCCGGGGGCCGTAGGTCTCACTAGTGGCTTCTCTCGAGAAAAATAGCAAACGGTGGGTAAACAAATTAATGTTGGGCAATTGATAGAACTTCAAATAATCATGGCGATATCCAGGCAATGATCATTATATAGGCATCATGTCCAAGATTAGTAGACCGACTCCTGCCTGCATCTACTACTATTACTCCACACATCGACCTCTATCCAGCATGCATCTAATGTATTAAGTTCATGGAGAAACGGAGTAATGCAATAAGAATGATGACATGATGTAGACAAGATCTATCTATGTAGAGATAGACCCCATCGTTTTATCCTTAGTAGCAACGATACATACATGTCGGTTTCGCTTCTGTCACTGGGATCAAGCACCGTAAGATCGAACCCACTATAAAGCACCTCTTCCCATTGCAAGATAAATAGATCAAGTTGGCCAAACAAAACCCAAATATCGGAGAAGAAATACGAGGCTATAAGCAATCATGCATATAAGAGATCAAAGAAACTCAAATAACTTTCATGGATATAAAAAGATAGATCTGATCATAAACTCAAAGTTCATCCGATCCCAACAAACACACCGCAAAAAGAGTTACATCATATGGATCTCCAAGAGACCATTGTATTGAGAATCAAACGAGAGAGAGGAAGCCATCTAGATACTAACTACGCACCCGAAGGTCTACAAAGAACTACTCACGCAACAACGGAGAGGCACCAATGGAAGTGGTGAACCCCTCCGTGATGGTGTCTAGATTGGATCTGGTGGTTCTAGACTCTGCGGCCGCTGGGATTGATTTTCGTCAACTCCCCTAGGGTTTCTGGAATATTGGGGTATTTATAGAGCAAAGAGGCAGTCCGGGGGGCACCCGAGGTGGGCACAACCCACCAGGGCGCGCTTGGGCCTCCTGGCGCGCCCTGGTGGGTTGTGCTCCGCTCGGAGCACCCCCAGGCGTTGCCTTGGCCCATTGGGTGTCTTCTGGTCCATAGAAAATCTCCATGAAGTTTCGTTGCATTTGGACACCGTTTGGTATTGATTTCCTGCGATGTAAAAAACATGCAGAAAACAACAACTGGCACTTGGCACTATGTCAATAGGTTAGTACCAAAAAATGATATAAAATGACTATAAAATGATTATAAACATCCCAGGTTGATAATATAACAACATGGAGCAACCAAAAAATATAGATACGTTGGAGACGTATCACTGTACAATGCGGTTAATAACTCCCATTTCGGTTGCTCTAATTGGGAAGCTCTCAGCAAGGCATATGCATTTGAGGAGAATATGCAATAAAATTTTATATTCTTCCTGAAGATGATGTTGAAAATAATATTGACATCTGGGTGGATGTGGATATGCCTCCAGTTTTGCTTAAATGTGAGTTTGTCAAATTAATTTGTTAAGTTAAGTATTTATATTTTTATTTAAAAATACTTGGTGTTCATCGCTACTAAACTTGTTTATTTATAATTGGTAGCTTATTTCTTATCTTCAAGAAATACTCGGAAGACTGTAGATATGACATACTACAGCTATGGCTCCGAGCTTAATTGTGAGGAGATAGGTTGTCTTGTCTCATTTATAGATGATGTTGAGGCCTTTAAGACCAATCACTTTATCAGCCCAAATTATACTGGATACGTGCCACTAGTCCATGAGTTGCAGGATGGTAACTTTATTGCCAGAAACTTGGTATGAATTTGTTAATGATGGTAACTTCATTGCATACATTCTTCTTAAGTAAACTACATTGCCAACTAATATATGTTACTATTCTGTTGTTCAACAGAAGCTTCCGAAGGAGATTGTGCCTGACATAATGCTTACCGAAGGTGATATGTATATGGATAGCTTACAACCGTTTCCGTCGACGGCTTACCATAGTGCATACTCTATTTTCTTTGAAAGATGTAAGGTTCAATATCAAAGAATGGAGGAAACTAACGAATGCGCGCACGCAACCGATTGAAGACAACATGCAAGTGCGCAAGCCAGAAGTTGGAGACAGGTGGATCTCCATTCTCCATTTTGGAGATGGACCGGTTTGCCTATTTTATGCTATTTTACCTAGGAGAGAGGAGTAGTGGTCCTAGGTATTAAGAACAATTAGTTAGTGTTGATTATGACTATGGTGATGATGAGAAGTTCTTATTATGTGCTACAATGTGTTAGAGTTGATGATGAGGAGGAGGAGCAGGAGTTGTGATTATGACTACTATGATGACAAGGAGGAGTTATGATTATGATTAGTGACCAAGTTGTTATATGATGACTCATGGACGATAATGATGATGAGGAGGAGTTGTTATATGACTATGATGTATTATGATGATAAGTTATTAATGGTATTATTATTATTATTATTATTATTATTATTATTATTATGATGATGATGATGAGTTATTATATCATTCGGTGAAAGAACCGCGAATTAGATTCAAGTGGATGATGTACACTTGAATCTAATTCGCGATTCTTTCACCCAATGATATAATAACTCATTATGATCATAGCAGTAACACGGCTGTGAACACACGCTACCGCTAACTGAGTTAGCAGTAGACCCGCACTACTGCTAAAAGTTAGCTGTAGCGCCCTAGCAGAAGCGCGGCTACCCGCATTACTGATAGGCAAAAAACCTGCGCTACTGCTAGGGTTTTCCCTAGTAGTGAGGTGATGGCAAAACCACGAGGTGGTTGGGCAATAGAGCTTGCTGGGAGATGGGCATGGAAGCTGGAGAGGTGAGGGAGTGGATCGAGCGAGATTGGGGATGGAGCTGAGGAGAATGAGGACCAGAGAGAAAGATGGCAGGTGGGATAACGGTTGTTTTTAGCGCCGTGTGTTTTTTTGTTGCGTAGCGGGTGCGCTCGAAAGGCCTAATTAGTGCAGTAGCACTAATTAGCATTTGGGAATGAACAATATTGACCCTTCACCCAAAGCCACTGCTCTAAAACATTCAACTAGTTTCATATTCAAAGGGAAGCTGTTCTACGGTAAGTTGAACATCGGAAAACGACGTCGGCCATCGGAATCCACCGGCGCGCGCGGAGATCAAATTTGCCACTGCACGGAATAACAGGACCCGCGACCGGACCGGTAACCAAAATCAACCAACCAAAGTAATCGCCCGCCAATTTCAAAAAAAAAAGTAATCGCCCGCCCGACGGCGATTTATGTCATGGCTGCGCTGCCTATAGCTGCTAGTCTACGCCTGATTGGCACCGGACGCGCGCCATCTGCCGTCCCAACGAGGGCTGCACCACGACCGGTTACCTGCATCGCTGGCGACGCCATGCATGACATGGTTGCAGGGGACGCCATTCGGTTGGACACGGCTTGGCTTGGCTAGTTGTCATGCATGGCGTGTGAGCCTCAACCGACTGGCACATGATGAATCAATTAACCTCTTCAAATACTATTGGGTCATGAGACAAACGAGCTAAGAGCATTTCCACTCGTTCGTCCCCCAGGGGCGCTCAAATAGCGCCGCCTGGGGGCGCGCCGGCGAAAATCTCGGCATGGGGGGATCTGTTTCCCAACCGCCGACCCAAGGCCCGCCCCAGACGCGTTTTTTTTGTTTTTTCAAAAACAAAACTCGGCCACAGTTCGGCCAAACACGACGCAAATTCAAGCAAACTTGGTGAGTTCATTGATATATTTACAGAAATTGGTGAAAAACAAACTAAAGAAAACCTAGGCCGCTACTACGCCCGCCGTCTGCCGTCGCCGTCGCCGCGCTGCCCTGAACCTCTACACGCCGAGGAGCATGTAGAAGTTCTTGTAGTCGCCGCCGTCGTCGTCGTCGTCGCTGTTGTCGCCACTGCCGTCATCCCTGATGCTCCCCTGCCCAGTGTCCCCGATGCGTGGGGGTTGGACGGCCGGGGCGCGTCCTCGTCATTGTCTTCAAGGATCACGACGCCGCCCACCTCACGTCCACAGCGGTGAGTGGCTATCTCCTCAAGGGCGTGGCGCTGGCGGGCCATTTCCTCGCAGATGTAGTCCTCCCGAGCCCATTTGAGGGCATCTGCATCGGCGGCGGCCATGGCCTCGTGCTCCTTCTTCACGGCGAGGAGCACTGGCTCCGTCTTGATGGCGACGAGGCCCGGCTCCTTCTTCGGCCTGACGAGCCAGGCAGAGGAGGGGGAGGACTCGTAGATAACGATGCCGCCGCTGCGGGTGCGCCGACCGAGCGGCGTGTCCTGGGGCTCCGACTTGACAGGGCGGAGAGCGGGCGAGCCGGAGGAGCGGCAGTGGTCGGACGAGGAGGAGGACGCCGTCTCCATGCGCCTCGGCGTCCACGAGCTTCCACGCCGACGGGTACTCCAGCCGCGGCGTGTTGCCGCCCTCGATGTACTCAAGGAAGGTCTCCAGCGTGCGGTAAGGCACGCCCCACCATCGGCGGCGCCCTTCTGAGTTGAGGTGGCCGCGGGGTTTGGTGTCGTTGGTGGCCTCGAGTTCCTCGGCGTGACGCCGCCTGAAGTACGACTCCCACAGCATGCTGTCGGAGGCGTACCTCGGCTCGTCCCTCGCCGCCTGCGGTGGCGAGGAGCAGATGCGGGCGATCTCCGCCCACCGGTCCACCCCAGAGGGAGGCGGTGGCACTGGGACCCACCGGCGCTCAGCCTCCATGCCCCCGGCACCCGCATGTCCGGCGGGGCCGGGTAGTCAGCCTTGTAGAGGAGGCGGGCTCGTCCTTGTGCAGGTGACAGCGGCCGAAGCCGTTGGCCGCCGCACCATTGCCGGGGTAGCGCTCGGCCATGTGAGAAAAGGAGGGACGCCGAGGGGAGAGGAAAGAAGGGAGCGTCGACGATAGAGAGAGTGCGCTGTGCGTCTGACCGGCGTGGGAGAGGTGGCTTTTATAGCCGCGGGTGGGCGGCGAGCGTGTGGCCACCGTGTGTACGTGTGTCGGGAGAGGGTGGGATGCGCGTCCCCGTGCCTTCGCTGCGCTGCCCATGAGGCATCAATGGAAGGCTGACCGGCGCGGCAGCTTTGGCATTGATTCCCTGCGGGAACCGAGCCGATGAGGACGACAAAGCGCCGAGTCACTACCTCAGCGGGCCCACCAAATTTCGTACCAAAAATGTTTCCCCCCGCACCCCTGGGTGTCCCCCAGCGCACCGGGTTCGGCCTGGGTCCGCCGGTGCCAAATTCGGCCCTAACCGGCGAAAAATGGGCTTTTGGGGCACGACTGGACCGTTTTTCGGCACCCGCAATAAAAAAGGCCCTTGTTGGGGGCGCGGCTGAAGATGCTCTAATGGATAAACTAATTTCCAGATGATACGAATCTTGCACGAAAAAGAAAAACTTATGTATCATTCCTATTCTGTAGAACTCTGAAATAGCCCGTAAACATTAAGATTGAGCTGCCTGGAAGCACTTTGCCATCCAACGCGGACATGCATTTCTCCACAGACGCGTCCACGCGTCCGTTTTCCTCAAATCAGACGCAAACTAGGAGGGCTTCACGGGAGTCCATGTATGCGTCCTACAAACGGACCAACTCAAGGCACGGATACTCGCCACTCTCACGCGATCGATCCAACCATCCTTCCGGAAAGAGGCTCAATATCGACTCAGAGCGCCGCGACTGGACTAGGCGATGAGACTGCATCGAAGCCAGTTGCCCTTCCTCCGCCTTCCCGACATTGAACAGGCGCACCCCGTGAGAAACCCATCGCCCGTCCCTGCATTCAAACCATCGCTTTACCTGACTGGTGCCCGCTATATAAACGCAGTTGCATACAACGCAAATCACACCACATTCCCTTCTCCTTCGTCCTCCGTCCACGACTGCCTGTGCTATGACGGTGACCGGCAGCACGCTGTGGAAGCGGCTCTTGTCGATGTAGAAGCACGAGATGGCGACCCTTGCAAAAACCTAGCAGGCCCGGCATGCGCGACGCATAGAAGTCAGACAACCTTCGAGCTTGTCAGAGGAGAGCTCAGAGGATGGCGACCAGGTTATGGAGGTGTCTGACGACGAGCCCGACGGTGTCTTGGACTAGGGGGTACTCACCACGTCGTCTCCCGATCAGTTGGATTGGGCCGAGGACCCCCATGGTCGTTTACTCATGGGCCAGTTCGGACAGCCGATGTATACACAAGGAAGATTCAACAAGACTTGGTGATCAAGACAAGGACTCCTTTCCACCGACGTATTCGACTAGGACTCTTGTTATCCTAGGCCTCTGGAACATTATATAAGCTGAGGCCGGGCTAGTCGATAGGGATAGGCTAGATCATTATGATACTATTCATCATACCTTTAGGTTTGAGACCACAACATATGATATCAAGGTAGATCAACTCTTGTAATCTCTATATTCATCAAGATCAATCAAGCAGGAAGTAGGGTATTACCTTCATTAAGAGGGCCCAAACCTGGGTAAACATCGTGTCCCCTGTCTCCTGTTACCCATAGATCCATGACACACAGCTTGGGACACCCTACCCGATATCTGTCGGTTTTGATACCGACAATGGTGCTTTCATTGAGAGTTCCGCTGTGTGATTGACAAAAGATCAATGGCTCGCCTGCAGATCAACTGTGACGTCGGCGTCTTCATCACCAGCTCGACTGGTCACCTTGGCTCATCCGAGGACTGCACTCTGCGTCAGATCATCATGTTCAGACGATGAGCTTCATCAACATCAACGCCGATCTCTCTCAATATCATGGAGGAATCATTCATGGAGCCCGGGGGCTCAACGTCAACATTGCCCTTGAGCGACCATGCTGTTTTCCTGGACATCGAACTTGTATGCACCGCCACCGCCTCCTCGAGTGTCGTTTTAACGATTGCTTTGGTGGAATTGTGCGGAATTAAGTCTACAACAACCATGCAAAATTTTGTCGAGTTCCGATGGAGGAATCTCCGGCAATCTACGATATACCGGAGCCATGTCAAATCTGGATGGGAATCTGGACAAGTTTAGGGCATGGTCTCTAGAGCCCAGCTCGGAGGTCCTTTGGAAGATCCAACCGTTCATCTGCTGCGGAATTCCCATATATACCACCCCTCACAATTTCAGCTCGATCCGACGGTTCAAACTCCGGGAACCTTCCGATGAGTGGACCAATTTTCTGATACATTTTCTGCGCGAATACGGATCCGACCCGAATTCATGTTTCTTTATGAACGTGATATTGGACAACCTTTTTAAAGAAATTTTCTTCTAAGGTATTGTTCATTGTTCTTAACACGTGCGCATAAAATTTTAAGCCTTCTCTGAGGTACACTTCACCATCATGCTGGTGTCAAATGAGTCCGGTAACATTGCTCCACGGCTACCGACCTGCGCTAGACACATTGTCGCTTTGTTGAGCCGAGCTCAACTTCTTCGGATCATCATCTCGGCGAGCCGAATAAGAGTTCGGCATTGCGAAGGATAAATCATCAGCAACATCGCCGCCTCACGGATTACACAGAGCGGGCACACCGGCATCGCCGCACGGTCACTTCATCAAGCCGACATTAACCACGTCACGAGTTACGACCTGCATCGGCATGGCCGCACTGTTGCTTCTTCAAGACGATGTCCATCACGCCGACCTACTTCGACTCATCGGCTGACATGGAGGCTTCGACACCTTGGCTGGACCGGGGGCTCCGCTATTTCTTCATCAACATGCTCCGGTGACTTCGGCGTCACCGGCCGACCAGCTTCAACACATCGGCTGGCATGGTGGCTGCAACATCACCTTACCGACTTGCTCCGTCACCTCAGCATTCAGGCCGTATTTCTTTAATTATTTACTTCACTTAAACTAATTAAGTAGAACAACTTTTTAAAAGCATATTATTGTTATTATTTCTGGCTTGCACTATTTTATGTGTGCAGGCGATTGGTTCAGACCGGGCCGCGCTGTCACCTTGGCGTACCGACGAACCACGGCACCTCGGCTGGACCGGGGGCTTCATCATCACTTCATTAACCCACACTGGGGACTTCGGCGTCATACTGTCGGCCTGCTCTATCGCCTCGGTCGGCCTGGGGGTTCCACCTCGCCATATTGGCCGTGCTATGTCGCCACTTCATCAAGCCGAGCTCTTCGCTCGGACACCTCGGGATTGGCTTGGGGGCTGGGACTTCGACCCGCTACAAGCTCGACCCGCATCATCAATGCCAAACACATTAATCAGCTAAGTCGCTTTCATGCTCAAAGTTTTTAAATTTTGAATTTGAGTTCGGTTCGACCATGCTCGTGTGAGTTGTTTGTTAAAAGAAACTCACTTTACCCATGTTAACTGGGGCTCTTAAAAGTTATATGAGTCGTTTTATAATAAATGTATTTTCTTCTTGTTCGTTGCAAAGTCTTTTTCTATCACTCCTTCCTCGACTCGAGTATGTGGTCAATAGCCGGATAGACTGGTTTCTCTCTAAAGCCACTCGAGCTTAGTTCGCTAAACTGGCCCGAGAAGCACTCCACCTTAAGGATAGGAGGTTGAAGCCGAAGGCTGGCCCACTCGAAGTCTTGAGATCGGATGTGTCATGTTAAAGCACGACGGAAGCACAAACTAATTTTAAGACCAATTTTCGGATTAGCACAAAAAAACTTGATTTAGTTCGGGCGTAAAGTTTCCGCAAAAGTCTTTTGGTTTTTTGAGCTTATGGCACTTTTGATCTATTTGTGTGTTTTTCTTTTATGAGGTGGGACATCCTCTTAACCGAGGTATGCTGCGTAATAATCCAGCTTGGGAAATCTTTTTCGACCCATAGTTCGGCATTTTTCCTGCCGACCTGCACCTCAGTGTTGGGTCCGAGCATAAATCCCGCAGTACACTGTCGGACACTTTTTAAGCATCGACAATATCAACGGGGGGCTGGACTATAGCCGAACTCACCAAAAGCCAAGGTACTCCGAGGAGTCTTCGGCAAAATGTTTTCAGATATTGCTTTATATCCGTCGGTTTCGAATTGTGTCTTCGGTCAATAGTTGGATTGCCCGGCTCCTGTGCTTGCCTCCTACGTTGCGCTTTGTTCGGCTAGGTGTGCAAAGGGAGAACCACTGCGATTGTGCTTCCAACTCGCATGGTTAAGCACCTCAGTGGAGAAAGCCAAAAATTGAATGTCACAATAAGCGTAAACTGGTCAGCGGTCCGATGACTGTGTTAAACAATAAGATCGATGGAGTTCACCCTTTGTTAAACGACGGGCCGTTCATAACATTGGCTGAAGTGTTAACGGCTTGACCTCGGCTGACGCCGAATACTAACCGGGGGCTGGTAACTGGCCTCCCAACTTTAAGCTTCTATGACTAAGTGAAAGTTATAAAGCCCGCATATCTGATTGCCTTGTTTTCCGCTAACACAACCGCCTCCGGGCACCGAGACGTCGGCTAACGGTTGTCTTGTTACGGCGGAAACACCCTGCGTAGCATCTACAAAGGGGTAGAAGCCGACGATGGGCCACATTCAAATGATAAACGGTCGCAATGGAGTCAAAATAAACAAATATCATCAGTGTTTGTATTGATTATACAAGCGTTGCCTTCCGTAATTATCGTTATAAAGCCATAAATATGCATCAATTTGACTTAAGATTTCGGCGAAGCTGGGTTGCCTGGCTCCTGTGATTACCCCTATGTTCCCTATTGATTGGCTAGGAGGTAAAGGGAGCACATCTGTGATTGTTACTTCTGGGTCATCCGTATTAGTACCTTAGACTGGGTGAAGCCGAAAGCTAGCTATCTTAAGAATATAATTGGTCGACAACGACGGAAGTGAAAATTTACGTTCGCTAAAGACCACATAGTTCGGGATTTCGGGTTCTGGCAAAACCCTTGAGGTTTGAAGACTGGGGTGCGCACGAAGATCTCTCTCTCCCTAGCTCTCTCTCGCAATGATCGCAGGGCCTAGCTCGACGAACTCAAAGAACGAGAGACACAAGGTTTATACTGGTTCGGGCCACCGTTGTGGTGTAATACCCTACTCCAGTGTGGTGTGGTGGATTGCCTCTCGGGCTGAGGATGAACAGTTACAAGGGAAGAACAGCCCCCTGAGGAGAGGTGCTCTCATGCTAGGTGAGCTCGGGTGGTTAAGGGTGATCTGAATGATCCTCCCCTTCTAAGGTGGTGGCTAGTCCTATTTATAGAGGCCTTGGTCCTCTTCCCAAATATTGAGCGGGAAGGGATCCCACAACGACCAAATTCGAAGGGAGACAACTAGTACAAGTTATCCTGACTAAAGGTGGTCTTCGCCTGCCAAAGGCTCTGGCGGTGACGCCGTCTTGGGCTCCATCGTGACCTTCGTCCTGCCGTCCTGCTGGTCTTGGTCTCGTTGCATCGATATGGAAACCTTTGCCTGATGCCTCGGGACTCCTCGCCTGCGCTTGCCTCTTTACCACCAAAGAGGAAACGAGGACACTGCGTGCTGGCACCTGCCTGGCCACGGTCGTCGTGGCTTATGTCACAGGAACTTCGCGAGGTGCCCCTTGCCTTGATCTCTCCGCCCCTCGCGAGCCTGCTTGGTGAGGCCGCCCCCGAGGAGGTCTTGTGTCATCCGCCTGGCGAGGGTCTTGAGTGTTTGCTGGTGAAGATGGGTCGTATGGGGCTGTCGGTGGAGCCATGCCGTGGGCCGCAGGCAGGCAAGTCTGGGGACCCCCATTCCCAGGACGCCGACAGTAGCCCCGGGCCCAAGGCACGCCCGGACTTGGCTTCGAGGCGAAGCCAAAGGGCAAGTGCGGAGCGTCGCGGGCCCCAACAGCCTGCGGCCTCGCTTGACGCGTGGTGATTTATTGGACGTGGGCGTCTCCGCTTCCCCACGTTGCCTCGACAACTGGCCGACTTGAAGAGTCCCTATTGCATGCAGAGAAAAATCATCATTGCTTGTGATCGTGAGGGGTCGCCGGTTGGCCTTCTCCCGCTATAAATGAGGAAGGGGGCGGAGCCCCCGTCACTCATCTCTTCCTGCTCCGCTCGTTTCCTCTCCCTTGCTTCACTGCTAGTAGCGACACCCATGGCGCTGATACGGAGGTTCTCGGCCGCGGAGAAGGGAAAAACCCCCCGCGACGAGCCCGGGCCACTTCCGCCGAAGAAGAGGCCGGCCCACTGCCGCGACGTAGCCGTGGGGCCAGAGGTGTCGAGGCCCTGGTGCGAGCGGCCTCCTCCCGGGTACCCGCTGCCTCTGTACACCCAAGCTGAGGGCTCCGGAGGGAGAGGCGGCGAGCGGCGCCGCCCACGCCGTGGCCGCGGTCGCCGAGCCGTGGTGACGCACGCCGTCGCCCCAGGAGCCCACGCCGCGAACTCCTCGCGCGAACTCGTGATGTGGGCGGCAGTGCCTCCGCGCACTTGGATTCGCTTCCCGCAGTTCTTCTTCGTTGAGATGTCGCCGAGGGGCCCCCTCGAGATTTGGCTGCAGCACACCGACTGCGACGCCCCGGCGACTGGAGCGGAGGTTGAAGCCATCTCCCTAGGCAAGATCTTCATGACCCGCGGCTGGGGCGAGGTTGCTCGAGTCTGCCGTGCGGAAGGCGCTCTCGCCATCCACTTTGAGTACGATGGCGCCTCCACCATGTTCTTCAAGGTCTTCGACGCGGAAGGCCGTCGCTTGGAGTGCTGCTCTGGAGGGGGTCGTCGGGACGGCGCTGTGGTAGGAGCCAGGCCTGCCGCTGGCCTCGCCAGCGGTTCCTCCAATAGTAGCGGCGGCGCTTGGGAGTCCAACGATTCTCCTGAGCCCTACGAGACTCTGGAGACGAGCGATGACAGCTATGTGCCCCCGAGCTCTCGCCGGGCCCGGAGCAAGGCTGCAGCGTCCGGCCACCGTCGTCGCTGATCTGGATGGAGTTGGCGCCGGCCTCCTGTGGCCCACTGTTGATGATGGCGCCGGCTGCGCTAGCGCGTGTAGATAGGGCTCCTAGAAACTCCCTTCGTTTGTTCCCTGCGAGGAATTGAGATGGACCCCGTGGGGGCTTGTAAGGGCTCTGTAATGTCTTTTGTTGATATTATCCTTATTATGCAAATTTGCGAACGCATGTCTTGTTTCCGCTCGGTCCCCCCTTTCCGACCCCGCGGCAGCTTGGTGCTCTACGCCGACAGGGCCCGGTCCCCAAGCAGGCTGCAGCCGTCGCTGGTATGCCAGGTCGCGATGCCGTGGTCAAGGCCAGGAGATGAGCGGCCCGAGGTCCAGTAAGAGCTCCTGAGGCGCGATGCTCAAGAGGTCCCCTTTAGCATGCAAGCAGCCACCGAGAGGTAGGAAAGGGAGGCGACGTTGCCGTAACACGGCTGCACAAGTGAGAATCCTATGCCACGGTGCTTGATCGACCCGGGCGCGAAACTTATCTTGGCAGTCGTGAGTCGGTTCCTTGCGCCGCACCAGACTCGTGCGTCGCCGGCTGCAGTGGAGCCAGGTTAGGCCCATGCGAGCCTCCCCCTCTTCCCCACGCTCTTCTGTGTGCTCTACGTCCTCAGGTCCCGACCCTCGAGCGAACTCAGCCGCTGCTGGTATGCCAGTTCGCGATGCCGTGGTCAAGGCCAGGGGTGAGGGCTGGAGAGCCAGTAAGAGCTCCCGAGTCGCGATACTCGGGAGCCCCCCTTTTAACGTGCAAGAGAATCGCATGGGAGAAGAGGGTGCCCATGGTACCGCCCGCTGTTGTCCTCAGGAGGTCCCTGCAGGTTAGCGCGAGGAGGGACACAGATTGCCACTACGATTGCCGGTCTGCTGTAACACCCCGGATGTAACTTTCCATATTTGTAACTCCAACTCTTGCCATTTTCGGCTATGTGTTATGATATTCCCTTCGTGGTCAGGTTTTGTCTCTCGTTTTGCATTTTGTTCATGTCATGCATCTCATATCATGTCATCATGTGCATCTCATTTGCATACGTGTTCGTCTCATGCATCCGAGTATTTTCCCCGTTGTCCGTTTCGCAATCCGACACTCCCACATGCACCGGCGCACCCCCTCTTGTCTCTTTTCGTGAGCGGGTGTTAAACGTTCTCGGAATGGACCGAGGTTTGCCAAGTGGCCTTGGTACACCATCGGTAGACCACCTGTCAAGTTTCGTTCCATTTGGAGGTCGTTTGATGCTCCAACGGTTAACCGGGTAACCGCAAAGGCCTTTTGGAGTGTTGCAGCCAAACACCCCTCCAAATAGCCCAATAACCCATCTAAGCCCCCTCCACGCTCTCGGTCGTTCGATCACGATCGTGTGGGAGAAAACCGCACTCAATTTGGGGTCTCCTAGCTCCCTCTACCTATAAATATGTGATCCCCTCCGAAATCCCGGGTCCCGAAACCCTAGCCCCGCGGCCCGCGTCTCCGCTCCCGCGGGCCTCCCGCTCCGCGCCTCGTCCCGCCGCCCGTCTCCAGCGCCGCCCCGCCGCCCATCGCCGCCTCGCTCCGGTCATCGC
>NC_057802.1:113878672-113890040 GCF_018294505.1 Triticum aestivum
CTCGTCGCCGGGACGCCGCCCCGCACCGTCCGACCCCGCCTCCGCCTCCGACGGCGCCGGATCCGGCCAGATCCGGCCCGTCCCCGTCCGCCCGACGCCCCCTCCGACCCACTCCGGCTACCACCGCCTCTTCTCCGGCGAGGAACCCAGGCGAACCTCGGTTCGCGTGAGATCCGCGAGGTTGACTTGTTCCCCCCTCGTTTTCTGCCAAGTCCCGAAAATTCTTGCATTAGGTTGCATTCTTCATCATGCCATAACTCTGTGCATACTGCTTCGTTTCATGCGCATGATACATCTAAATGTTTAACACAGGATGCTCTTCATTTTGTTCCATTGTGCCATGCTCGTTTGAGTCCACCTTGATGCCCATATCGCTGGTGCAAGAGTGCTATATGATGTTTACTGCTGTTACTTATCAGAACTTGATGTTTTGTTATTTTTGTTGCATTTGATGTGTGCATCTTATGGGCATGAGCTCTACAGGTGTTTTGGTCCATGCCATGCCATATTTACAGAGGTGTATGCCATGTATTTGTGTGATCTATGTGGTGACTAGCACAAGCATGCAAACTAGGCTTCGTGATGTTTTTGTTTCCAGGGCCTTAGGTTTTGCTAAGTCTTTTACCTGCTGTTATTTTGTTGCCATGTATCCATGTGGCTACAGTGAGATCTGTGCTTATTTTGAGTATGTTCAGTAAGGATGATTTGTAGATATAGTTGTGTTCTATCCATCAGTGCCCCTGTTTGCAATTATGGAGTGCCTAGCATGTCTCAATCTTTCTCTACTTTTGCTATAAAATGTTACTGGCAGAATGTTAACATGATATTCAATTTTGCCAAGGTTGTTGTAGTTGATCCATACATGCTATGAAGTTGCTCTTTCCATGATTAGCTTCACAAACATGCCATCGTGCTGTAGGTATTCTTGTTTTGTCATGCATTGATTTGTGATGAGTGAATCGAGCTCACAAAGATGCCTTCATAATTCTGTTAACACCATGTTCTGTTTTCTGTCAAGTCTGAAACCTGTTAACGAAACTTGCTATGTTTACATGGGTGCCATCATATCTTCTGTGCCTTTTTGGCTCATGGTCATTAAGGGACTTTTGTTCTATGCATTTAGTAGATTCATGCCATGCCTTGTTTTTCTATGATAAGTTGCTGTAGCATGTGTTTGGCTTGCTCTGAACATTGCTGCCTGATGTTGTTTCAGCCATGTTCAGTATTTTCTCGAAGTCTGTGAAGCTGATATCTTTTGCACTTTTGCCATGCGTGTTTGAACCTGTTGTTGTGTGATCTAGCCGTAGCTCAGTGTTCATCTTTTGTCAAGCATCTCGTGTAGATCACTATTATATGCTTTGTTGCTATGTTGGGGCGCTGTAGTATAGTTATTTGATGTATTCTAAGTGCTATCATGCTGTTAATCGCAGAATCGTGTCATTCTTGTTTTGCTCGCCATTTGCAAACCGTGCATCCGTTTTCGGTGATCTTTATATTGATTTCGACTGAAATCATCTCATATTTCCAGTGGCATACTTGGTTTGCCAAGTTGATGCCTTGTTCATCATTTTTCTTCCGGAGCACGCATATGCATTGCATATCACATCTCGCATATCATGCATGTATTGCATCATGTTGCTTGTGCATTGCACCGTGATTGATTGTGGTTCCATTGCTTGTGTACTTGCTGTGGGTAGAGCTGGGAGACGAGTTCGTGAACGAGGAACCTGTTGAGTACGCTTACGAGGATCAAGCTTTCGACAACTCTGAGAACCTTGCAGGCAAGATGACCATACCCTCGAAATCATTTCTATCTTTGCTTTGCTAGTTGTTCGCTCTTTTGCTATGCTGCGCTACCTACCACTTGCTATATCATGCCTCCCATATTGCCATGTCCAGCCTCTAACCATCTTTTCCTAGCAAACCGTTGTTTGGCTAAGTTACCGCTTTTGCTCAGCCCTTCTTATAGCGTTGCTAGTTGCAGGTGAAGTTGAAGTGGGTTCCATGTTGGAACATGGATATTTTGGCATATCACAATATCTCTTATTTAATTAATGCATCTATATATTTGGTAAAGGGTGGAAGGCTCGGCCTTATGCCTGGTGTTTTGTTCCACTCTTGCCGCCCTAGTTTCCGTCATACCGGTATTATGTTCCTTGAGTTTGCGTTCCTTACGCGGCTGGGTGATTTATGGGACCCCCTTGACAGTTCGCCTTGAATAAAACTCCTCCAGCAAGGCCCAACCTTGGTTTTACATTTGCCTACCTAAGCCTTTTTCCCTTGGGTTTCGCGAGCCCGAGGGTCATCTTTATTTTAACCCCCGGGCCAGTGCTTCTCCGAGTGTTGGTCCAAACTAGAGCACCGTGCGGGACCGTCCCTTGGCAACTTGGGTTACGTTGGTACCTGTACGCTTAGCTTATCCGGTGTGCCCTGAGAATGAGATATGTGCAGCTCCTATCATGATTTGTCGGCACAGCGGGTGGTCTTGCTGGTCTTGTTTTACCATTGTCGAAATGTCTTGTAAACCGGGATTCCGAGACTGATCGGGTCTTCCCGGGAGAAGGTTTATCCTTCGTTGACCGTGAGAGCTTATAATGGGCTAAGTTGGGACACCCCTGCAGGGTATTATCTTTCGAAAGCCGTGCCCGCGGTTATGTGGAAGATGGGAATTTGTAAATGTCCGGTTGTAGAGAACTTGACACTTGACTTAATTAGAATACATCAACCGTGTGTGTAGCCGTGATGGTCTCTTTTCGGCGGAGTCCGGGAAGTGAACACGGTCTGGGTTATGCATGAACGTAAGTAGTTTCAGGATCACTTCTTGATCATTTCTAGCTTCGCGACCGTTGCGTTGCTTCTCTTCTCGCTCTCATTTGCGTATGTTAGCCACCATATATGCTTAGTGCTTGCTGCAACTCTACCTCATTACCCCATCCTTTCCTATAAGCTTAAATAGTCTTGATCTCGCGGGTGTGAGATTGCTGAGTCCTCGTGACTCACAGATTCTACCAAAACAGTTGCAGGTGTCGACGATACCAGTGCAGATGACGCAATCGAGCTCAAGTGGGAGTTCGACGAGGAACGTGGTCGTTACTATGTTTCTTTTTCGGATGATCAGTAGTGGAGCCCAGTTGGGACGATCGGGGATCTAGCATTTGGGGTTATCTTATTTTCATTTGGATTTAAACGTAGTCGGTCTATGTGTGGATTTTGGATGATGTATGAATTAATTTATGTATTGTGTGAAGTGGCGATTCTAAGCCAACTCTCGTTATCCCATTCTTGTTCATTACATGGGATTGTGTGAAGATAACCCTTCTTGCGACAATACCACAATGCGGTTATGCCTCTAAGTCATGCCTCGACACGTGGGAGATATAGCCGCATCGTGGGCGTTACACTGCCACTGGTCACTCCGCAAGAGGATGAAGGCACTGAGGGCCTGGTGAGGTGACGTGCGCGGGGCGTGCCGTGAGTCAAAGCTCGACCGCTCAGATTTGTCGACGTTGCAGGGACGGACCCGAGCACAAGCACCGTGCCAGCGTGAGTAGCTCCCGTGGTGGATGACAATCAAGCAGGTGATGACCATAGATAGATTATGCATGGAAAGTGAACTGGCTTAGGTAAATGCAATAATGATACATGCCACTGGGTCGGACCCGAGCGGCCTGGGATGATGCAGCCCGAGGGGCACCTCCAGCAGAGTAAGCTAAAGACGCAAAAGGATACATGCCACAGGGACGGGCCCATGCGGCCTAGGAATGATGCTGCCCGGGGGGCGCTCCCAGCTAAATAAACTTGGAAAATGTCACCTGGTTCCGTTGTCGAAGTGATGTGGGGCAGCTCAGGATGCGTGGTGAAGGGGTTGCTCCTCACGAGCCACCGGCTCCCTGAGCCTCGGGAGGCTCTGGGGGTCCAGGTGGTTCCTTGAGGACCGTCTCCATCTCCGCCAGGACCCCATGATGCCTGGCCTCCTGGGCCGCCAGGACACTCCGCAGGTTGCGCTTGTAGGCGGCCGCCATGCTCGGCAGGCCGAATGGCATGCGAACATAGCTGTGGGGCGGTCCCTCGCAACGTCCCACGCGCGAAGGCCAGAAGAGCTCCTGAGATGCGGCCTTGTTGAGCCCTTGGATGTCGATGCAGACGTGCAGCCCGCCATCCTTGCCTGGATGGGGGGCTGCGCCAGGTGGGCAGCGATCGCCGCGCATGGCTCTTGCATCCTGCAGCTCCTGAGTGGCCTTGGCGATGAACTTGTGAGCACCGAGCACTCCTTGCTCGGCGTCCTCCTGAGGGAAACGTGTCGCAAAGCACGCCTCCATGTGGTGCCTGAGCACCTCCCTCGTGATGTTGGCCAGGTCTGAGGCCCTCTAGAAGAGAGCCCCCGAGCCCTGCCCGAGGAGGGCGCCGGGCACGCCTTCCTATGCGAGGGAGGGAGGAGCCCCAGGCGCGGGCGCCGATCCTGTTGTGGCACTGCTAGAGGTGCCGCTCCCTTGAGGCCCTGCGCGGAGTAGTTGCTTCTTCTTCTTGGGGATGGCCTCAGGGGATATATGGTGCCTTGGTTGCCGGGGTCTTTGATTGTTGCGGCTTGGAAGGCGCGCTCGAGGGAGCACACCGCATCTCTTTCTTCGTAGGGGACTGTGATGATCTCGCCGCTTCCTGGCATCTTGAGGACGTTGTAGCCATGGTGGGTTACTGCCATGAACTTGGCCAGCGCTGGGTACCCGAGGATGGCATTGTATGGCAGACGGATGTGGGCGACGTCAAAGTCCATGAGCTCGGTGCGGTAGTTGTCGCGCTGTCCGAAGGTGACAGGGAGGCGGACCTGCCCTATTGGGGTGGTGGAGCCGTCAGTCACTCCTGAGAAGGGCTTGGTGGGTTGAAGCTGATCGTATGGAACTTGGAGGCTGTCGAACGTCTCGACGGACAGGACATGGAGCCCTCTGCCGCCGTCAATGAGGGTCTTGGTGACTTGCACGTTGCTGATGACGGGTGAGCAGAGCATCGGGAGGGCGCCAGCGGTGGCCGCGCACTCGAGCTGGTCCGCCGAGCTGAAGGTGATGGTGCACTTGGACCACCTGAGCGGGCGTGTGGCCTCAAGCCTGGGAAGGGCTGCATTCACCTCGCGAGCAAACTACTTGAAGATACGCTGAGATGCTGGGGCCTGAGCTCCGCCCAAGATGCAGGCGATAGCACGCGGTTCCTGGAAGCCCCCAGCCCCCTCGTCCTGATGGTGGTCGTCGTTCCTTCTTGGTGGTGGCGGCAGCGGAGGAAGACCAGCGTTGCCCTGAGGGCGGTCCTCACGAGGTGAATCCCTCCAGGCGCCCTCACGAGGCTGGTCCTGCTAGTGGTCCTCGCGAGGCCGGTCACGCCACTCCTGGCGGGGGCCGTGATCATCCCAGCGTCCTCCGCCTTGTTGCTACCTCTTGAGCATTGCGTTGGTTTTTCCCTTGAAGAGGAAAGGGTGATGTAGTAAAGTACCGTAAGTATTTCCCTCAGTTTTTGAGAACCAATGTATCAATCCAGTAGGAGACCACGCTCAAGTCCCTCGCACCTACACAAACAAATAAGAACCTTGCAACCAACGTGAAAAAGGGGTTGTCAATCCCTTCACGATCACTTACGAGAGTGAGATCTGATAGATATGATAAGATAATATTTTTGGTATTTTTATGATAAAGATGCAAAGTAAAATAAAAGGCAATAAAAATAGCTAAGTGTTGCAAGATTAATATGATGGAAAATAGACCCGGGAGCCATAGGTTTCACTAGTGGCTTCTCTCAAGAGCATAGGTATTACGGTGGGTGAACAAATTACTGTCGAGCAATTGATAGAATTGAGCATAGTTATGAGAATATCTAGGTATGATCATGTATATAGGCATTGTCGGCGTTCTGGGAACGGGGGTCCCTAGACTTGCCTGCCTGCGGCCCACGGCGTCGCTGTGCTAGCGGGCCTGTACGGCCCATCTTCGTCAACAAGGCATTCAAGACCCTCGCAAGGGGCCAAGCCTCGCGAGGCGGACGATGCAGGACCTCCTCAGGAGCAGCCTCACCAGGATGCCTCGCGAGGAGCGGAGATATCAAGGCAGGGCAAACCTCGTGAGGCTCTCGTAACGTGAGCCATGACGATCGACACCAGGCGGGCGCCAGCGCGCGCAGTGTCCTTGTTTCCTCTTTGGTGCTAAGGAGGCAGGCGCAGGCGCGGTGTACCGAGGCATCAAGTAAAGGTTTCCATATCGGTGCAACGAGACCGAAGACCAGCAGGACGGCAAGACGGAGGTCACCATGGAGCCCAAGACGGCGTCACCACCAGAGCTTTCCGCAGGCGAAGACCGCTTTTGTCAGGATAAGCTGTACTAGCTGTCCCCTTCCAAATTGGCCGCTGTTGTTGGCTCCCTTCCCGCTCAATATTTGGGGAGAGGACCAGGGCCTATATAAGTAGAACTAGCCACCACAATAGGGGGCAGCTTGATCACATCTGATCGAGAGCCAATCCTTAGCCACACACCGAACACAAGAACACCTCAACCTCAGGAGGCTATTCTTCCCCTTGTACTGTTCATCATCAGCCCAAGAGGCAATCCACCACCACCACACTGGAGTAGGGTATTACACCGCAACGGTGGCCCGAACCAGTATAAATCTCGTGTCTTTGTGTTGTGAGTTCGTCGAGTTCGTCCGCGAGATCTTAGCGAGCTAAGGCATAGATCGGTAGGGAGGAAATCTCTGTGTGCACCCCAGTGTTCGAACCTTGAGGGTTTTGCCGGAACCCGTGATCCGACATTTGGCGCGCCAGGTAGGGGTGCACCGTAGCTCCTCTCCACCAGCCTACGCTCCACCACCACCACACTCCGCCCTCATGGCAGGCGCCCCGCCACCGGCTCCAGCGGCCGGTGCTGACGACGGGGCCAGGGGCTCCGAGCCCTGGCCCCCGCCCTGCGGCAGGTGCGATGGCCACCCAAGTTCAGGCCGGAGATGCCGCCACGCTACGACGGCGCGGCAGACCCGTCAGCTTTCCTGCTGGCATACGAGGATGCCGTCCTCGAGGCCGGGGGCGACGACAAGGTCATGGCCAACTAGCTCCCCATGGCCCTCGCCGGTGAGCCACGCGCCTGGATGCTCAACCTCCCTGGATCCACGGTGGCATCCTGGGGGGGAACTCCGCGACCTCTTCACTGCTCGCTATGCGGTACCGGCGCTCCACGCCATCACGGCCTTGCTGGGCGGCTCTCAAGCACCGCCTTCAGATCGCCATGTCGAGCCGTTTCTCCGCCAGATTGGTGCCGCTTCCAAGCGCCCGGGGGCTCCGCCGGGTTGGGCTGCGCCAGAGGCCGACCTCACCTTCGGCTCAGAAGACCACCCCGACTCCACCGCTGGCTCGGGCATGCTCCCAATGCTCTGCACGCCCACCATCTGCAACGTGGCTATTACCAAGACCCTCATCGACGGCGGTGCCGGCCTCAACTTGCTCTCCGTGGAGGCCTTCAGCCTTCTTCACGTGCCTCTCGAGCGGCTCAGCCTCAGCAAGCCTTTCTCAGGAGTTGGTGGTGGCACTGCCCGCTCTCTGGGACAGATCCGCCTTCCCGTCACCATCGGCACGCGTGACAACTACCGCACCGAGCTGGTCGACTTCGACATCGCCCGCATCGGCCTCCCGTACAACACCATTCTCGGGTAGCCGGCTCTGGCCCGGTTCATGGTAGCGACTCATCCGACCTACAACCTCATGAAGATGCCTGGGAGCAAAGGCATCCTCAATGTCAAAGGGGACGCCAAGTAGGCCCTGGCAGCGCTCAAGCTCGCCCTCAAAACCGCTGCGGCAGCGCATCCTGCCGACGCGGGCACCTCCGAGCCCAAGGGAGCCGTACCGACCAAGAAGAAGCAGTTGTTCACACAAGACAAGGCAGAAACCAAGCAGGTGCCAGTCAACGAGGACGGGCCCTCAGGAGCCACCTTTACCATAGGTGCCAGCCTCGACCCAGGTCAAGAGGAAGCATTGGTGAAGTTCTTGCGCGCAAACAAGGATATATTCGTGTGGGAGCCCAATCAGCTGGTAGGAGTCTCGAGAGAGGTGATTCAGCATCACTTAAGGGTATGCCCCAATGTACGCCCCGTGAAGCAGCGGGCGAGATGGCAATCCGCTGAGAAGCAGGCCTTCATCGTCCAAGAGAACCGCAAGCTGGAGGCGGCGGGTGCCATTCATAATTAAAGCAAATTACCACGCTGTTTTGTAGGACTCTCAAAATAATCTAAGTGAAGCATGAGAGAACAATAGTTTCTATAAAACAAATCCACCGCCGTGCCCTAAAAGATATAAGTGAAGCACTAGAGCAAAAACTATATAGCTCAAAAGATATAAGTGAAGCACATAGAGTATTCTAAGAATTTCCGAATCAAGTGTGTCTCTCTCAAAAGGTGTGTACAGCAAGGATGATTGTGGCAAACTAACAAATAAAGACTCAAATAATACAAGACGCTCCAAGCAAAACACATATCATGTGGTGAATAAAAATATAGCTCCAAGTAAATATGATGGCTAACTTGCGCAAATGAGAGCGAGAAGAGAAGCAACGGAACGGACGTCAACTAGCAATGACCAAGAAGTGATCCTGAACACCTACTTACGTCATACATAACTCAGACCGTGTTCACTTCCCGGACTCCGCCGAGAAGAGACCATCACGGCTACACACGCAGTTGATGTATTTTACTTGGGTCAAGTGACAAGTTCTCTACAACCGGACATTAACAAATTCCCATCTGCCTCATAACCGCGGGCACGGCTTTCGAAAGATAATACCCTGCAGGGATGTCCCAACTTAGCCCATCATAAGCTCTCGCGGTCAACGAAGGATAAACCTTCTCCCGGAAAGACTCGATCAGTCTCGGTATCCCGGTTTACAAGACATCTCGACAATGGTAAAACAAGACCAGCAAAGCCACCCGAATGTGCCGACAAATCCCGATAGGAGCTGCACATATCTCGTTCTCAGGGCACACCGGATGAGACATCCTACGAGTAAAACCAGACCTCGAGTTTCCAGGAGGGGGCCCCGCAGTCTGCTGAGTTCGGACCAACACTCGAAGGAGGACTGGCCCGGGGGGGTGAAAATAAGATGACCCTCGGGCTCGCGAAAACCCGGGGGAAAAGGCTTAGGTAGCAAATGGTAAAACCAAGGTTGGGCCTTGCTGGAGGAGTTTTATTCAAGGCGAACTGTCAAGGGGGTCCCATAAATCACCCGACCGCGTAAGGAACGCAAACTCAAGGAACATAATCCCGGTATAACAGTAACTAGGGCAGCAAAAGTGGAACAAAACACCAGGCATAAGGCCGAGCCTTCCACCCTTTACCAAATATATAGATGCATTAATTAAATAAGAGATATTGTGATATCCCAACAGATCCATGTTCCGACATGGAACAAACTTCAACTTCACCTGCAACTAGCAACGCTATAAGAGGGGCTGAGCAAAAGCGGTAACTTAGCCAAACAATGGTTTGCTAGGAAAGGATGGTTAGAGGCTGACATGGAAAAATGGGAGACATGATATAGCTAGTGATAGGTAGCGGAGCATGGCAATAGAGCGAACAACTAGCAAAGCAAAGATAGAAGTGATTTCGAGGGGTGGTCATCTTGCCTGCAAGGTTCTCAGAGTTGTCGAAAGCTTGATCCTCGTAAGCGTACTCGACAGGTTCCTCGTTCACGAACTCGTCTCCTGGCTCTACCCAAGACAAGAACACAAACAAACGGAACCACAATCAACAACGAGAAATGCGCAAGCAACATGATGCAAAACATGTATGATATGCAAGATATGATATGCGATGCATATGCGTGCTCCGGGAGGAAAATGATGAACATGGCAGTAACTTGGCAAACCAAGCATGCCACTGGAAAGATGAGATGATTTCGGTCGAAATCGATATAAAGATCACCGGAATCGGATGCACGGATTGCAAATGGCAAGCAAAACAAGAATGACACTAATCTGCGATAAACAGCAAGATAGCATTTAAAATACAACAAGTAACAATGCTACAGCACCCCAACATAGCAACAAAGCACATGGCAGTAATCTACAGGAGATGCTTGACAAAAGATGAACACTGAGCTACGGCTAGTTCACAAAATATCAAGCTCAAACAAGCATGGCAAAAGTGCAAAAGATTACAGGTTCACAGACTTGGTGAAAAACTGGACATGGCAGAAATCAGCATCAGGTAGCAATGTTCAGAGCACGGAATCAACATGCTACAGGAACTTAACATAGCAAAACAAGGCATGGTAGTGTTCTAATAAATGCACATGACAAAAGTCCCTTACTGACCATAAGCCAAAAAGGACCAGAAGATATGATTGCAAGCATGTAAACATAGCAAGTTTCGTTATCAGGTTTCAGACTTAGCGGAAAACAGAGCATGGCAGAAATATTAATATGTAGGCCTCTTTGTGAGCTTGATGCACTCACTACAGAGCAATGCATGACAAACCAAGCATACCTACAGCAAGATGGCATGTTTATGAAGCTATCCATGGTAAGAAAAATTACATAGCATGTATGGATCAACTACAATAAGCTTGGCGAAAATGCAAGTCATGTTAAGAATCTGCCAGAAATATTTTATAGCAAAAATAGAGCAATATTGAGTCATGCTATGGTGCTCCATAATTGCAGGAATGAATCAATTACAACTATAGCTACAAAACATCCTTACTGAATATCTCCAAAATATGCATGGATCTCTCTGTAGCATCAAGTTAACAAGGCAACAAAATAACAGCAGACAAGGACTTAGAGAAATCACTGTCCCTGAAATCAGAAATATTACGGAGCCTACTTTGCATGCTTGTGCTAGTCACCACAGAGATCACAAAAATACATGGTCTAAACCAATGGAAAGATGGCATGGCATACTTTAAAACACATGTAGAGCTCATGCCCAAAAGATGCACATATTAAATGATACAAAAATAACAAATCTCCAAGTTCTGATAAGAACCAGAGAATAACAGCAACTAGCCCTCTTCCAACAAAGATTTGGGCATCAAGAAGACTTCTAATGAACATGGTGTAATTGAACAAAATGAAGAGCATCACGAGATGAACAATTTGACATATTACACGCGCGAATCGGAGCTACTTGCACGGAGTTATAGCATCACTAACAGAGGCACATACAGTAAAATTTGGAGGACTTAGAGAAAAAAAGGGGACGGGGAAAAGTCAACGGGGCTACCGATCGGATCTGGCCGGACTCGCTCGAGGGCGCTCGGGCTCCGGTGGTGCGCTTCGTCGGCGGGAGGAGAGGAGCGGCCGACGGGGCAGCGCCGTTGAGAGGAGGACGGCGGCGAGGTCGCCGGCGGCG
>NC_057802.1:113890428-113912154 GCF_018294505.1 Triticum aestivum
GCTCGCGAAGGGCTGATTCGTCGGGCGGTGCGGGCGAACGTTGTCCGGCGGCGCAAGGTGGAAGACGCTAGGGTTGGACTGCGATTTCGTTTTTCGGGATGCCCACATATTTATAGGTAGAAGGAGCTAGGAGGCTCCAAATAAGGTGCGGTTTTCGCCCACACGATCGTGATCGAACGACCTAGAGCATGGAAGAGAGTTTGGTGGGTTTTGGGCTGGTTTTAGAGGGGGTTTTTGCTGGACACTCAAATGAACTTTGCGGATGCCCGGTTAACCGTTGGAGTACCAAACGACCTCCAAATGGAACGAAACTTGACCGGTGGTCTCCGGGTGGTATAATAAGGCCACTTGACAAGCCTCGGTCCATTCCGAGAAAGTTTGACACCCGCACACGAAAGAAAACAAGAGGGGTGCACCGGAGGAGATAGGAGCGCCGGTTTGCAAAACGGACAACGGGGAAAATGCTCGGATGCATGAGACGAACACGTATGCAAATGCAATGCACATGACGACATGATATGAAAATGCATGACATGACAAAATGCAAAACGAAAGACAACCCGACCACGGAGGGAAAATCATAACACATAGCCGGAAATGGAAGAGTCGGAGTTACAAAATATGGCAAGTTACATGCGGGGTGTTACAATACTCCTCGCGTTCCCAGGTGGCTTCCCGGTCGGAATGATGCGACCACTTCACTTTCAGGAATTTGATTGACTTGTTGCGAGTCTTGCGCTTAGTTTCTTCAAGAATAGCAACGGGGTGCTCATGATAAGACAAATCTTCCTGGAGGTCAATCTCTTCGAAGTTGATAGTGCGCTCAGGCGTCTTGAAGCACTTGCGGAGCTGTGACACGTGGAACACATCGTGCACGTTCGCGAAGTTGGAAGGAAGCTCAAGTTGATAAGCGAGGTCGCCTCTTTTACCAATGATCTTGAAAGGACCACGTATCTAGGGGCAAGCTTCCCTTTGATACCGAAGCGACGAGTGCCTTTAATTGGAGAGACGCGGAGGTAGACATGGTCTCCGATCTCGAAAGCCAAATCACGATGCTTACTATCATAGTAGCTCTTCTGGCGCGATTGCGCGGCTTTGAGATTATCACGGATGACTTTACACATTTCTTCAGCCTCAGTGATTAAGTCATTGCCAAGAAGTTGGCGTTCACCACTCTCTGACCAATTGAGAGGAGTACGGCACTTTCTGCCATAGAGAATCTCGAATGGGGCCTTGCCCGAACTCGCTTGGAAGCTGTTGTTGTAAGAGAATTCAGCATAAGGAAGACAATCTTCCCATTTCATGCCAAAGGAAATGACACAAGCCCTGAGCATATCTTCAAGAATTTGATTGACTCGCTCGACTTGGCCACTAGTTTGCAGATGGAAAGCTGTGTTGAAGCGAATGTTAGTGCCCATGGCCTTCTGGAAGGAGTCCCAGAACTTAGAGGTGAAGATACTTCCACGATCTGAAGAAATCAATTGTGGAATGCCATGCAAGGAGACAATTCTGGAGGTGTAAAGCTCTGCCAGCTGAGTGGCTGTGATGGATTCTTTGATTGGAAGGAAATGAGCCACTTTAGAAAGCTTGTCGATGACAATGAAGATAGCATCATTTCCGCGCTTGGACTTGGGAAATCCAGTCACGAAGTCCATTTCGATATGATCAAACTTCCATTCTGGGATAGCAAGAGGTTGGAGGAGACGAGCTGGTCGTTGGTGTTCTGCTTTCACTCTTCGGCAGACATCACATTCATTCACGAATTGAGCAATTTCTCGCTTCATTCGAGTCCACCAATACGACAGCTTGAGGTCATGATACATCTTCGTACTTTCAGGATGAATGGACAGGAGAGAATTGTGCGCCTCGTTCATTATGACTTTCCTTAGATCACCTTTAGGAACAACAATCCGGTCCTCGAAGAATAAAGTGTCTCTGTCATCAATGCGATAGCACTTGTATTTGGAAAGACCCTTGTCGATACCACGTTTCACCTTCTTCACCATGGCATCAAGGAGTTGTGCCTCACGAATATGATCTTCCAAAGTAGGAGAGACTATGAGGTTGGCAAGAAAGCCTTGAGGAACAACTTGGAGATTCAGCTTGCGGAAAGCTTCACAAAGATCCGGTTGGAAAGGCTTGAGGATTAAGCTGTTGCAATAAGCCTTCCTGCTTAAAGCATCTGCAATGACATTTGCTTTGCCTGGAGTATATTCAATACTCGGATTGTACTCTTGAATCATTTCGACCCATCGAGTCTGCCTGAGGTTGAGGTTGGGCTGAGTGAAGATGTACTTGAGACTCTTGTGATCAGTGAAAATGTCCACTTGTCTTCCCAACAAAAGATGTCTCCACGTTATTAATGCATGGACAACTGCCGCCAACTCTAGATCGTGAGTGGGGTAGTTCTTCTCGTTGGGCTTCAACTGACGAGAGGTATAGGCCACAACTTTCTTCTCTTGCATTAACACAGCACCGAGACCTTGGAGAGAAGCATCACAAAAAACTTCAAACGGCTTGGATTCATCAGGAGGAGTCAAGACAGGAGCTGTGACAAGTTTGTCTTTGAGAGTGTTGAAAGCAACATCACACTCAGGAGACCAGACATACTTCACATGCTTCTGAAGGAGGTTGGAAAGAGGCTTTGCAATCTTGGAGAAATTCTCAATGAATCTTCGGCAATAGCTTGCAAGACGAAGAAAACTGTGGAGCTGCTTGACATTTTGAGGAGGTTCCCAATTCACAATTGCAGACACCTTCTCAGGGTTAACAGCGATGCCCTTGGCAGAGATGATGTGACCAAGGAAAAGAACTTCATCAAGCCAAAACTCACATTTAGAGAACTTCGCATAGAATTGATACTCTCTGAGCTTGTCGAGCACCAATCGCAAATGTTTGGCATGATCCTGCTTATTCTTGGAGAAGACCAAGATATCATCGAGATACACTAGAACGAATTCATTGGTATAGGGGTTGAAGATGAAATTCATCATCCGAGAGAACACTGGAGGAGCATTGACAAGGCCGAAAGACACGACAGTATATTCATAAGAACCAAAGCTTGTTCTGAATGCTGTCTTGGGAATATCTTCTTCACGAATGCGAATCTGATGATAACCCATATGAAGGTCAAGCTTCGAGAATACTTTAGCCCCTTTGAGTTGCTCAAATAGCTCATTGATGTTGGGAAGTGGATACTTGTTCTTGATTGTCTTCTTGTTCAATGGACGGTAGTCGACACAAAGTCGGTCCGTGCCATCCTTCTTCTTGACAAAAAGAACACCACAACCCCATGGAGAAGAACTCGGTCTGATCAAACCCAGACGCTCTTGTTCATCGAGCTGTTTCTTCAATTCCTTTAGCTCGTTGGGTCCAAGCTTGTATGGACGCTTGCAAACGGGTTCAGTGCCAGGCTCTAGTTCGATAACGAACTCAACTCGCCGATGAGGAGGCATACCCGGAAGCTCTTCTGGAAAGACATCTTGATACTCGCAAACGACTGGAATTTGAGAGATGGCATTCAATTCGCCCTTCTCATTGAGAGAGAAAAACCGAATGGTTTCATCACGAGCGGCAAAAATAATCACATCCTCAGAAGAGTGTGTCAATTGAATTTCCCTGGCAGCACAATCAAGTTGAGCCTTGTGCTTAGAAAGCCAGTCCATCCCGAGAATAAGATCAATATCCGAGTCACCAAGTACAATTGGAGAAGACTGAAATTCATAGTCGCCCATCTTCATGGAAACATCGGGAGCAACCAAACTAGAAGACAAAAGCTTTCCAGGAGAAACAACTTGCATAACTTTGGATAAAATCTCTGTGTCAACATTGTGCTTCGATGCAAATGGGTATGACAAGAAAGAATGCGATGCACCAGTATCAAAAAGAACTTTTGCAGGAATATCATTAACTGAGAGATTATCCATTATCACATCAGTAGATTCCTCCGCTTGAGCTGCATTCATCATGTTCACCTTAGCAGACTTTGGATTATGCTTGACCACTGCATTGCTGGAAGATCTGACAGGAGGAGGAGGAGGAGGAAGGCGCCTCTGGTTGAAGCACTTGTTAGCATAGTGACCTTTCTGCTGACATTTGTTGCAAGTCACCTCTGAGAGTGGACGGTGATAAGGAGCATTGGACTTTGGAGCTTGATTCTGAGACTTGTTCTGATAGCCAGAGTTGGAAGAGTTGGAAGAACCATGGCCACCTTTGTTCTTCTGCTGGTAAGGTTGACGAAACGGAGGAGGAGGAGGCAACCAGAACTTCTGTTGCTTAGCTGTCACAAGTGAGGAAGAAGAAGACTGAACTGCGTCCCTGACTCTTTTCTTAGAAGCCTCACACTTGAGCTGAGCAGCCTCTTGCTTCAGTGCCATATTGTAGAATTGATCAAAGTGAGTAGGCTCAACAAGAACGAGAGCTAACTACAGATCCTCTTTAAGGCCACCTCTGAAGTGATATATCATGCTCTTTTCATCAGGAACGTCTTGTTTAGCAAAGCGAGCAAGTTTCTGAAACTGAATGTTGTATTGATACACAGACATGTTGCCTTGCTTGAGATTGCGGAACTCCTCACGCTTGCTCTCAACAACACTTTGTGGAATGTGGTGCGCTTTGAAATCCCGACAGAAGTCAGTCCAAGTGATCACACGACCTCCTCTGGAATCTTTGTATTGTTGATACCAATCAGCAGCTTGGTCCTTGAGCTGGAAAGAAGCGAACTTGACATAGTCCTCAGGCCTGACATTGCTACATTCAAAATGCTTGTTGATGTCCACGAGCCAATCATCAGCATCCGTGGCCTCGGCACAGTAGCTGAAAGACTTTGGCTGATTTGCGAGAAACTGGTTGAGTGTAGCGAAGTGAAACTGATTGTTGCCTTGACCTTGATCGCCTTGATTGCCTTGCCCTTGAGTACGTTCTTGCAAGAGTTGCAGAATCATCTGAGCATTGGCGTTGGTGGCTGCCATGATTGCTTGCCATGCCTCCGGAGGCGGAGGTGGTGGTGGAGGGTTCGCTTGACTCCCTTCATTGCGATCCAGATTCTGACGCGTTGGCGGAGCCATCCTGAAGAGGGTGACATCCGTTAGCATCTTGATAGACAAATAGATAAGTAGAATCAACGGATAGAAATTGCAACATATAGTCTTCACAATAAACATTCGAACGAAGATGAACGAATGAATTCCGTAGTAAATCATCACACTTCAATAACTTGAGAAGCCACTTGAAAAAAGATATGGAATGAACATATGAATTCGAAGAAACTCGAATACCACAATACAAAATAAAACAAAGTATTGGCTTGCAGAATAAGCCGGAACAAACATATGATAGATATTTCGTCCGAAGTTTTCGTGGTGGGGCCCACACGGGCTCAATCGTACAGCACCATCATGTACAAGGCTGTGCACATGACATACGAAGCGTCCCCGAGTCGGCAAAGCCATGGACTCTTTAAGACACTACGAGACCACTGTAAAATCAACCGTATACAGGCGGACCACTAGACGTCGAACCCCAATCTCATATCATGCGTCTGTCGGAAAGATATCCTAAGGCTACTTGAATTCCCACTTATAAACTCCCGAAACTTTCTGGTTACGCAATCTGGTGTTGGGGATACAGGGGACACAAAATATATCACCCAAACTAGCAATCCCTAGATCCAGCTGTATCCATCCGTCAACACATAACGAGAGTTGGCTTACAATCGCCACTTCACACAATACATAAATTAATTCATACATCATCCAAAATCCACACATAGACCGACTACGTTTAAATCCAAATGAAAATAAGATAACCCCAAATGCTAGATCCCCGATCGTCCCAACTGGGCTCCACTACTGATCATCAGGAAAAGACACATAGTAACGACCACGTTCCTCGTCGAACTCCCACTTGAGATCGACGCCATTGTCTGCACTGGCATCGTCGGCACCTGCAACTGTTTTGGTAGAATCTGTGAGTCACGGGGACTCAGCAATCTCACACCCGCGAGATCAAGACTATTTAAGCTTGTAGGAAAGGATGGAGTAATGAGGTGGAGCTGCAGCGGTAAAAGCATATATGATGGCTAACTTGCGCAAATGAGAGCGAGAAGAGAAGCAACGGAACGGACGTCAACTAGCAATGACCAAGAAGTGATCCTGAACACCTACTTACGTCATACATAACTCAGACTGTGTTCACTTCCCGGACTCCGCCGAGAAGAGACCATCACGGCTACACACGCTGTTGATGTATTTTAGTTGGGTCAAGTGACAAGTTCTCTACAACCGGACATTAACAAATTCCCATCTGCCTCATAACCGCGGGCACGGCTTTCGAAAGATAATACCCTGCAGGGGTGTCCCAACTTAGCCCATCATAAGCTCTCGCGGTCAACGAAGGATAAACCTTCTCCCGGAAAGACCCGATCAGTCTCGGGATCCCGGTTTACAAGACATCTCGACAATGGTAAAACAAGACCAGCAAAGCCACCCGAATGTGCCGACAAATCCCAATAGGAGCTGCACATATCTCGTTCTCAGGGCACACCGGATGAGACATCCTACGAGTAAAACCAGACCTCGAGTTTCCAGGAGGGGGCCCCGCAGTCTGCTCAGTTCGGACCAACACTCGAAGGAGCACTGGCCCGGGGGGGTTAAAATAAGATGACCCTCGGGCTCGCGAAAACCCGGGGGAAAAGGCTTAGGTAGCAAATGGTAAAACCAAGGTTGGGCCTTGCTGGAGGAGTTTTATTCAAGGCGAACTGTCAAGGGGGTCCCATAAATCACCCGACCGTGTAAGGAACGCAAACTCAAGGAACATAATCCCGGTATAACAGTAACTAGGGCGGCAAGAGTGGAACAAAACACCAGGTATAAGGCCGAGCCTTCCACCCTTTACCAAATATATAGATGCATTAATTAAATAAGAGATATTGTGATATCCCAACATATCCATGTTCCGACATGGAAGAAACTTCAACTTCACCTGCAACTAGCAACGCTATAAGAGGGGCTGAGCAAAAGCGGTAACTTAGCCAAATAATGGTTTGCTAGGAAAGGATGGTTAGAGGCTGACATGGCAAAATGGGAGACATGATATAGCAAGTGATAGGTAGCGGAGCATGGCAATAGAGCGAACAACTAGCAAAGCAAAGATAGACGTTGTCCGGCGCGGGCGGACGTTGTCCGGCGGTGCGAGGTGGAAGACGCTAGGGTTGGACTGCGATTTCGTTTTTGGGATGCCCACATATTTATAGGTAGAGGGAGCTAGGAGGCTCCAAATGAGGTGCGGTTTTCGCCCACACGATCGTGATCGAACGTCCTAGAGCATGGAAGAGAGTTTGGTGGGTTTTGGGCTGGTTTTAGAGGGGGTTTTTGCTGGACACTCAAATGAACTTTGCGGATGCCCGGTTAACCGTTGGAGTACCAAACGACCTCCAAATGGAACGAAACTTGACCGGTGGTCTCCGGGTGGTATAATAAGGCCACTTGACAAGCCTCGGTCCATTCCGAGAAAGTTTGACACCCGCACATGAAAGAAAACAAGAGGGGTGCACCGGAGGAGATAGGAGCGCCGGATTGCAAAACGGACAACGGGGAAAATGCTCGGATGCATGAGACGAACACGTATGCAAATGCAATGCACATGATGACATGATATGAAAATGCATGACATGACAAAATGCAAAACGAAAGACAAAACCCGACCACGGAGGGAAAATCATAACACATAGCCGGAAATGGCAATAGTCGGAGTTACAAAATATGGCAAGTTACATGCGGGGTGTTACACCAGTCCTCGTAGAGGTCGTCCACTGGGCGGTAGCGCAGGAGCTCGCGTGCCATGAGCAGCGCGGCCTGCGCGTCCGTTGGTGCGCGACGTGCGTGGGACGACGAGCCGGCCAGAGTCAGCAACTGGGTGGCAGTGCGGCCGTCCCGCCGCACAAATGGGTGCAGCGAGGACGCTTGCTGCTCGTTTCCCGCTGGGACGGTGGCAGCGTTGGCGGCGGGCGACGACGAACGACGGGGAGGCTTGCCGACAGGAGCTGTCTGAGCGACACGGGCGGCGAGGGTGGCCCGGCGCTCAGCGCGGGCTCGACGAGCGTCCGCCATGGATGCGATGAAGCGGTGGGACGCGGATCGGCCGAAGGAAAGCTTCGGCGCACCACTACCTGGCGCACCAAATGTCGGATTTTGGGTTCCAGCAAAACCCTTGAGGTTGGAACACTGGGGTGCGCAAAAAGATCTCTCTCTCCCTAGCTCGCTCTCGCAATGATCGCAGGGCCTAGCTCGACGAACCCAATGAACGAGAGACACAAGGTTTATACTGGTTCGGGCCACCGTTGTGGTGTAATACCCTACTCCTGTGTGGTGTGGTGGATTGCCTCTCGGGCTGAGGATGAACAGTTACAAGGGGGGAACAGCCCCCCTGAGGAGAGGTGCTCTCGTGCTTGGTGAGCTCGGGTGGTTAAGGGTGATCTGAATGATCCTCCCCTTCTAAGGTGGTGGCTAGTCCTATTTATAGAGGCCTTGGTCCTCTTCCCAATATTGAGCGGGAAGGGATCCCACAACGGCCAAATTCGAAGGGAGACAACTAGTACAAGTTATCCTGACTAAAGGTGGTCTTCGCCTGCCAAAGGCTCTGGCGGTGACGCCGTCTTGGGCTCCATGGTGACCTTCATCCTGCCGTCCTGCTGGTCTTGGTCTCATTGCACCGATATGGAAACCTTTGACTGATGCCTCGGGACTCCTCGCCTGCACTTGCCTCTTTAGCACCAAAGAGGAAACGAGGACACTGCACGCGCTGACGCCCGCCTGGCCACGGTCGTCATGGCTTACATCACAGGAACCTCGCAAGGTGCCCCTTGCCTCGATCTCTCCGCCCCTCGCGGGCCTGCCTGGTGAGGCCGCCCCCGAGGAGGTCTTGTGTCGTCCGCCTCGCGAGGCTTGGCCCCTCACGAGGGTCTTGAGTGTTTGCTGGTGAAGATGGGCCGTACGGGGCCGCCGGTGGAGCCACGCCGTGGGCTGCAGGTAGGCAAAAGTCTGGGGACCCCCGTTCCCAGGACGCCGACAACACACCTTGAGGGCTACTGGTTATACATATTGACAGCAAATAAATTTACACGCATCGAAAGTAAAATCCGCAAACAATCAGTCCATGACCGAGGAGCTGAACCACGTCGAAAGAATTTCGGGATATAGCTCGGATGCAATTGGCTGGCTCCATAGAGGGCATTTCTGGCATTAAGCTAAGCTAAACTCCTTCAACTTTTTTGAACCAAGGTGATCTATGACACCTCAGATATAGTCCGGCGTTGGAGCTCGGAAGCGGTCCGGCGTCGGTGCTCGGCTGCAAAAGATACCTCGAATGCAGACCGGCGTTGGAGCTCGGATGCAAGAGGACACTGCCGCACGACAAACACTTCAAACCCAAGGTGTGGCATAAAAATAACAAGGCATTGATAAAGGCCGAAGACTTAAAGGGCTCCTCAGATACCCGACGTGTGAGATCTTCAGATTTAGCTCGGCAATCCTCAAGATAGAAGATGGGAACAACCAGTTTTCAAGACCGACGAGCAAAGATGAAGAACAGTTCAGAAGAACTGAGGAGCGTCCCCAACTTGAAGACCGGTTCAGGGGGCTACTGATGGTGTCCTAGACTAGGGGGTACTTACCATGTCGTCTCCTGATCAGTTGGATTGGGCCGAGGACCCCCATGGCCGTTTACTCATGGGGCAGTTCGGACAGCCGATGTATACACGAGGATGATTCCACAAGACTTGGTGATCAAGATAAGGACTCCTCTCCACCGACGTATTCGACTAGGACTCTTGTTATCCTAGGCCCCTGGAACATTATATAAGCCGAGGCCAGGCTAGTCGATAGGGATAGGCTAGATCATTATGATATTATTCATCATACCCTTAGGTTTGAGACCACAACATATGATCTCGAGGTAGATCAACTCTTGTAATCTCTATATTCATCAAGATCAATCAGGCAGGAAGTAGGGTATTACCTCCATTAAGAGGGCCCGAACCTGGGTAAACATCATGTCCCCTGTCTCCTGTTACCCATAGATCTACGACACACAGCTTGGGACCCCCTACCCGAGATCTGCCGGTTTTGACACCGACAGAGCCCGCGTCCGAGCCCATGCCAGTTGCCGGCTTCACCATGAGGCATGTGCACTACAAGGGCGTCATGGAGGAGGACCAGCCTGCGATGTCTGTCTCCGTGTTTCGGATGTTGTAGGAGGAACAACAGTGCAACCTACGGCTCCTCGAGCAGCACCGCCTCGTGGAGGGACAAATCTCCAGTGAGCGGGCTAATGAGTATGTTGTCGCGGTCATGGCCGCGGAGAATTTGACCTTCATGGATGAGCATCGGGCATTGTACCAGTCCATGCGTAGCTCCCACAACATCCGGCGGGAGCGATGGCGGTTGCGCGTCCAGCGGGCAGAGAGTAGCGCCCTGTTTGCGGAGATCAAAGCAGAGGCAGAGGCAGACGCAGGCGATTGTGGATGGAATCTTGCTTCCTACGTTGGCAACTCCTCGTCGGTCACGGTACCCGCACGGTTCGTAGTAGGCCACAACGACCACGAGGCCGCCCGTCCACGTCGATCGTGGAACCTACCTCGACCGACAATATCCGCACTATGGACTCTGAATAGGAAGAGTAGGACATGAGACACACACACGTGGGCACATCTTGTGTCGCATGTGGCCAGCGACATGCAGCTTCACTTTCGGGTGCTCACGACTATTGAGCTCACCGGATGTGTGGAAGAATAGGAAGTGGAACACGGACGCCTCGACGGCCGGTGTAGATTTAGACTAGTTTTAAAAAAGGTCATGTCGGCTTTTAAGTTTTGTATAATGAGATATGAGAAAAATGCCCTGAATTTGGTCTGGTTTCTAAATGAAAATCATCTGGTTTGCAAGAAATTTACCCGATTTATTCCAATTCTGTTTGAAATCTGTTCAAACGTTGACGAATAGGGTTGGATGGTTGTTGGTGTCAAAATCGGCGGATCTCGGGTAGGGGGTCCCGAACTGTGCGTCTAAGCTCGATGGTAACAGGAGACAGGGGACACGATGTTTACCCACGTTCGGGCCCTCTCTATGGAGGTAATACCCTACTTCCTGCTTGATTGATCTTGATGAATATGAGTATTACAAGAGTTGATCTACCATGAGATCGTAATGGCTAAAACCCTAGAAGTCTAGCCTGTATGATTATGATTGCCTCTACGGACTAAACCCTCCGGTTTATATAGACATCGAAGGGGACTAGGGATTGATCTTGATGAATTATGATTGCCTCCACGCCAAGCTTGCCATCCACGCCAAGGAGAGTCCCATCCGGACACGGGTGAGAGTCTTCGGTCTTGTATCTTCGTAGCCCATCAGTCCGGCCCATGTCACATGGGTCGGACACCCGAGGACCCCTTAATCCAGGACTCCCTCAGTAGCCCCCGAACCAGGCTTTCAATGACGATGTGTCCGGCGCGCAGATTGTCTTCGGCATTGCAAGTCGGGTTCCTCCTCCGATGACTTCAAAGCACCTGACTTCAAAGAGCTGTATTCGGCCTTTCATTTAATGTTGTACCCATCGGCTTCTGTGCATCCATGGCTTCAGCTTCCACGTGTAGAGCAAATACGAGAGGTCAGGGTATTTTTTGCACATAACACCTCGGCCATGTAAGAAAGGCGTCTATTTAAAGAGATTGGATCTCAGATCCATTCCACACCAAGCGGAAAATCCTTAGAGCTGGCTAGGAGAAACCACTCCAACATGGCTAGCGCTCCCAGTTCTTCCTCCAGCCCCCACGGCTCCGAAAAAGGTGATTGGGAGAGATGTTCGGTATCCCACAAGCAGTTGGTTAAGCTCCAAACACAGGGATTCCTTCCCCCCGCGGATCTGGTCCCTCTCCGAGCAGGATTGACATCCTTCACAGGCGAAGTCCTGGCAGAAAATTTCCCTAATCCAACTAGGGGGGAACGGGTGTGCTTCGTACCCTACTTATTGAGAGGCGTCAGGTTTCCAATCCACCCTTTCCTCCGAGGACTCCTGGAGTATTACAGCCTCCAACTGCACAACCTTACACCGGCCTCAGTCCTGCACATCGCGGGTTTTGTTGCCCTTTGCGAGCTTTTCCTGGGTTGTGAAACGTCTCCATCGTATCTATAATTTTTTATTGTTCCATGCCAATATTCTACAACTTTCATATACTTTTGGCAAATTTTTATACTATTTTTGGGACTAACATATTGATCCAGTGCCCAGTGCCAATTCCTGTTTGTTGCATGTTTTTTGTTTCACAGAAAATCCATATCAAACGGAGTCCAAACAGGATAAAAACTGATGGAGATTTTTTTGGAATATATGTGATTTTTGGGAAGAAGAATCAACGCGAGACGATGCCCGAGAGGGCCACAAGGCAGGGGGCGCGCCCCTGACCCTCGTGGCCACCCCGTAAGGCAGTTGGTGCCCTTTTTTCGCCGCAAGAAATCCAATATCCGGATAAAAATCGTGTCCAAATTTCAGCCCAATCGGAGTTACGGATCTCCGGGAGTATAAGAAACGGTGAAAGGGCAGAATCTGGAGCGCAGAAACAGAGAGAGACAGATCCAATCTCGAAGGGGCTCTCGCCCCTCCCATGCCATGAAAGCCAAGGACCAGAGGGGAAACCCTTCTCCCATCTAGGGAGAAGTTCAAGGAAGAAGAAGAAGAAGGGGGCTCTCTCCCCCTCTCTCCCGGTGGCGCTGGAACGCCGCCGGGGCCATCATCGTCACCGCAATCTACACCAACACCTCCGTCATCTTCACCAACATCTTCATCACCTTCCCCCGTCTATCTACAGCGGTCCACTCTCCCGCAACCCGTTGTACCCTATACTTGAACATGGCGCTTTATGCTTCATATTATTATCCAATGATGTGTTGCCATCCTATGATGTCTGAGTAGATTTTCGTTGTCCTATCGGTAATTGCTGAATTGCTATGATTGGTTTAATTTGCTTGTGGTTATGTTGCTATCCTTTGGTGCCCATCATATGAGCGTGCGCGTGGATCACACCATAGGGTTAGTTGTATGTTGATAGGACTATGTATTGGAGGGCAAGAGTGACAGAAGCTTCAACCTAGCATAGAAATTGATGCATACGGGATTGAAGGGGGACCAATATATCTTAATGCTATGGTTGGGTTTTACCTTAACGAACGTTAGTAGTTGCGGATGCTTGCTAATAGTTACAATCATAAGTGCATAGAATTCCAAGTCAGGGATGACATGCTAGCAGTGGCCTCTCCCACATAAAACTTACTATCGGTCTAGTAAAGTAGTCAATTGCTTAGGGACAATTTCGCAACTCCTACCACCACTTTTCCACACTCGCTATACTAACTTTATTGCTTCTTTATGTAAACAGCCCCTAGATTTTATTTATGCGCTCTTTATTATCTTGCAAACCTATCCAAAAACACCTACAAAGTACTTCTAGTTTTATACTTGTTCTAGGTAAAGCGAACATCAAGCATGCGTAGAGTTGTATCGGTGGTCGATAGAACTTGAGGGAATATTTGTTCTACCTTTAGCTCCTCGTTGGGTTCGACACTCTTACTTATCTAAAGAGGCTACAATTGATCCCCTATACTTGTGGGTTATCAAGACCTTTTTCTGGCGCCGTTGTCGGGGAGTTATAGCGTGGGGTGAATATTCTCATGTGTGCTTGTTTGCTTTATCACTAAGTAATTTTTATTTGCTGTTCTAAGTTGTTCTCTATCTTTAGTTATGGATATGGAACACGAAATACCAAAAAATTAGGTTTACTTGCTACTCATGGAGATGGGGAACCTCCTAAAACCATCGATGCTCATTATGTGAAAGATATTATGCACTACTTTAATAATCCTGAGAAAACCCCATTCAATTATGTAATGGGAGACACGTTGGATCAATGTGAATACTTTAGGGATTATCGCTTGACTCAAAAAGGGAAACTATTATGGGATCAAATTCATATGTTTCATTGGTATGCTCGGCAACTATGCTTGAGATATGATTATACTTGTTGCTCTAGGATGAAGGCTCCACACCTTCCCTTTCCATGCAAATTTAATGATGGTAAAACCTTGGCTTCTTATGCTAATGGTATATATGATTACTATGATGTGGAACGAATAGAAGAATTTGTTGCTTTTAAGGGTGCATGTGAAATTGAATCTTTGTTTAAAGAGTTTGAATATTTTGATGACTTAGTTTATAGACCTGAAAATTTAGCTATCCATAAATATTGCTATGAGAATTATAAATACAATTATGATATTGATGAATTTATTGAGCAAGTCTCCGCTGTCCGAGAAGAGACTAATATTTTGCAGGAGTCTATGGAAGAAGAAATTGATGAAACTGTGAGCTCATTGGATGAAAAAGATGATGAGGAGAGTGATGAAGCCATGTACCTAGGGTAGGGTCATAGGCCTGACCTAGACACCCTCCCCAAGGGCATCGCCCTAAAGACAGAAGCATTCGAAGGGTACCATCATCCACTCGACCAGAGACATTCCACTCGAAAGAATCAATGTCACTCGACCGTCACAGAAACCACTCGACATACAGAAGATCTCAAGTCACTCTACGTAGCAACGGTCGGGCGTTTACTCATAGACTTAATTACCATTTATAACACTTTACTGCAGACGTTACCTGTAACGCTTACTCTTTATGAACATTGAACCCTGTGTAACGGAGGGGAGCTGGGGTCCTGGCGCACTCTATATAAGCCATCCCCCTCCTACGGGACAAGGGTTCGCATCCCCTATAACTCACATGCGCATAATCCAGTCGACCGCCTCCGGGCTCCGAGACGTAGGGCTATTACTTCCTCCATGAAGGGCCTGAACTCGTAAAACTCGCGTGTACAACTTCGCCATAGCTAGGATCTTGCCTCCTCATACCTACCCCCCATTCTACTGTCAGACTTAGATCCACGATAGTTGGCGCCTACCGTGGGGCAGGTGTCTTAGCGACTTGTTGGAGAAGTTGCAATTTCTTCGATCCCCATCATCATGGTTTCCGGCAGAGGATTGGCCGAGGGCCGCGAGATCAGTCTCGGCGCGCTCGTGTTCGTCGCCGACGACTCCGCTTGGCTCCAAGAGGCTCCACTCGACGTCGAGGCGCTCCCCGTTCGCGGGGCAACGCACTTTCGCGCGTGCGTCCGAGACGTCCTTCTTCGGCAGCCATCGACTCAGTATCGGTCGGCTCCTGTGGCGTCCTCGCTCCCCGCTATTTGCCGGCGCAAGCGTTCCGGTCGGTCGCGGTTCCAGCGGTGGGTGAGGCATGCGGTGGCCCGCCAATCGGCCACCCCGAAAGTCGCGGCAATCGAGCCCGACGAAACACTCTACGGCCTGTTCGACTGGCTCCATTGAGACAACATCCGAGTGCGACAACAGTGACCCCGCGGCGGAAGTCCTGATGGTCAACGGACCGCGCAGTCCTCCTGGCCTCCCCCGCGACAACGGTGGCGATGGCGGCGGCGATCCGTCGCGCGTCCACGAGGAGTACCGCCCCGAGCCCCTCTCTTCGCAGCAGACGGAAGAGCTTCGCCGCAGTAACATGGATGCACTTCACACTCCTATCGTTGGAGAAACCCCCGAGGCTCGGGCCTTGGAGGAGGCGCGCCTGGCCAACTTGGTTGAGCGCACTCGACTGGAGAAGCTCCAGCATGCACTCGACGAGCGTGCTCGGCAGCGGATTCCTGAGTCCAGTCGACAACAACTTTTTCCGCGTCCAACTCAGGTATACCGAACTCCGATTCAAAATCTCATAGCTGCAGCTCGAATAGCAGAGTCGATTCAGCCTTCCCAGTGGGAAGCTGGCAGAGGTTTGATGCAGATCCAGGCTTTACTCCGGGCTGCAGGAGAGCAGAACACAGCAGTATCACAGTCACGGAATAGAATTCATAGCAGGTCTGTGGTGGCAGACACAGTTCAGTCGGCTCACAGCCCAAGATCGCCCCCGAGGCGTGAGGGACGTGGAGACCAGCGAGATCAGTACAGAAACCGTGAGCAATATGATCGCCGACTCGACCACGATGACCGTCGTCGAGTGCCCACACCTCCCCCAAGGAGTGGGTCATATGTGCCTCGGCAGCATGATGACAGACGCCCTCACAGTGGCGGGCGAAGAATTCCAGCCGACCCTAGGGAGTCGGGCTTTGATGCGAGATCTATTCTTGTTCAAGGTCTGGTCGACAGAAACAGAGCACACAGAGAGGGTCATGACAGAGATCACCCGACTGGCAGCAGAGTACATGTATCAGGCCTAGAGTGCTTTAGCAAAGCCATCAGGGCTGCGGTGATTCCTCCCAACTTCAGGTTGGCGACTGGAGTCAGCAAGTTCACTGGTGAGTCCAAGCCTGACACTTGGCTTGAGGACTACCGAGTGGCTGTGCAGATCGGTGGCGGCAATGATGAAGTGGCCATGAAACACCTTCCTCTTATGTTGGAAGGCTCAGCCAGAGCGTGGTTGAATCAGTTATCACCTGGCAGCATATACAGTTCGGAAGAACTCGCCCGAGTGTTTTTCAGAACCTTTGAGGGTACTTACAAATGGCCGGCAGGGTTAACAGAATTGCAGTCCTGCGTGTAGAAACCGAATGAGACCTTGAGAGATTACATCCAAAGATGGATCACATTGCACCATCCAAAGATGGATCACATTGCACCATACAGTGGAGAATGTGTCAGATCACCAAGCAGGTTGAATCAGTTATCATCTTAAGTATCGAGAGTTGAATCTGAAATTCGGTCGGACAGGAGATATGTCTCTGACACGGATGATGGAGATCGCCACCAAGTATGCTAATGGTGAAGAGGAAGACCGACTCCGGAGTGGCAAGCATAAAACAGTCGCCCAGGAAACCGGAGGAGGGAATTCCAGTCGAAAGCAGAAGCGGAAGGCCGAACCAGCTGCTCCTGGTGAGGCTTTAGTTGTGGCTCAAGGAAAGTGCAAGGGGAAGCCCAAAGGACCCTGGAACCCCAAGAAAGTGAAAGATCAAGACGAAAATGATGTGTTGGATTTACCCTGTCACATTCATATCAAGAAGGATGAAGAGGGTAATCTGATTTATCCTAAACACACCACTCGACAGTGTCGGCTCCTGATCCAACGGTTCCGAGAGAAACAACCCAAGGAGAAGGAAAAGGAGTCGGACAAGGGTGAGGATAAGGAAGAAGACGATGATGGATTTCCCAACGTCAATTCCACTCTGATGATTTTTGCTGATGTTGAAAGCAAAAGTCGACTGAAAGTTATAAATAGAGAGGTGAACATGGTTGCTCTGGCAACACCAAGTTACTTCAAGTGGTCCCAGACTGCCATCACATTCGACCAGTCTGACCATCCAGCACGTATAGCCACCCCTGTGAGGCAAGCGCTGGTGGTCGACCCAGTTGTTGAAGGCACTCGACTGACTAAAGTGCTGATGGATGGTGGTAGTGGGCCGAATATCCTGTACGCTGAGACCTTGAAGGGAATGGGCATTCTGATGTCCAAGCTTAGTGAAAGCAACATGAGTTTTCATGGCGTCATACCTGGCAAGAAGGCTGAATCACTCGGCCAGATCGCCCTTATGTGGTTTTCAGTGATTCTAAGAATTACCGCAAAGAAAAGTTGACATTTGAAGTAGTGGATTTCCAGAGTGCTTATCATGCCATTCTGGGTAGGCCTGCCTATGCACGTTTCATGGCTCGACCATGTTACGTGTACCTCAAGTTGAAAATACCTGGTCCCAGAGGAGTGATCACTATCACTGGCAATCGGCAGAAGGCAGAAGAGTGCTTCCAGAAGGGCTCAAAATCGCCGATGCACAAATGGCAGCAGTCGAAATGCAAGAATACCGGAAGAACGCAGATCCAAGTGATTTGTTGCGCTCCAAGAAACCTGCCACTGATTCTGCATTTCAGTCGTCCGGTCAAACCAAGCTGATTCATATTCACCCGACGGACCCTAATGCTGCTCCTACTCATATCTCAACATCACTCGATAGCAAAAAGGAAGAAGCCCTCATCCAGTTCCTCCGTGAGAACTGGGACATCTTTGCATGGAAACCTTCTGACATGCCGGGTGTACCCAGGGGACTGGCTGAGCATCGCTTGCGAGTCAGCCCGAAGGTAAAACCAGTCAAGGAACATCTTCGACGGTCCGCCGTACAGAAGAGGAAAGCAATTGGTGAGGAAGTGGCTCGGCTCCTGGCAGCTGAGTTCATCTGAGAGATTTACCACTCCGAGTGCCTCGCCAATGTTGTCGTGGTCCCTAAGAAGGACGATTCACTTCACATGTGCATTGACTTCAAGCATATCAATCGGGCCTGCCCGAAAGATCATTTTGCTCTCCCCCGCATCGACCAAATCGTCAACTCGACTGCGGGGTGTGAGCGATTATCTTTTCTGCAGGCCAATCCGGGTATCATCAGATCCGACTGTATGGACCCGATGAGATAAAAATGGCTTTCATCACTCCATTCGGATGTTTCTGTTATGTCACCATGCCATTCGGCCTGAAGAACGCTGGAGCCACATTCATGAGGATGATTCAGAAGTGTCTGCTCACTCAAATCAGTCGGAATGTGGAAGCATACATGGATGACATTGTGGTCAAGTCACGAAAGGGTTCCGACCTGCTGGCTGACCTTGCTGAAACTTTTGCCAACCTCAGAAGGTATGATATCAAGCTTAATCCATCAAAGTGCACATTCGGAGTTCCTGGCGGAAAGTTGCTCGGTTTCCTTGTTTCTGAACGAGGGATCGACGCAAATCTAGAGAAAGTTGGTGCCGTACTCCGGATGAAGCGCCCTGTACGTGTACATGATGTCCAGAAGCTTACTGGTTGTTTGGTCGCCTTGAGTCGATTCATATCTCGTCTCGGTGAAAAGGCCCTGCCTCTTTACCGACTAATGAAGAAATCTGACAAGTTCGAGTGGACAGATGAAGCTGATGCAGCATTTGCAGAACTCAAAGCCCTGCTTTCCACCCAGCCGGTGCTTGCTGCCCCAATCAGCAAAGAGCCTTTACTGCTTTATATTGCATCCATAGGACAAGTTGTCAGTACGGTGCTCACGGTCGAGCGGGAAGAAGAAGGAAAAGCCTATGAAGTTCAGTGCCCAGTATACTATGTTTCTGAAGTTCTGACTCCATCCAAGCAAAGATATCCACATTATCAGAAGCTTGTTTATGGGATTTACATGACCACGAAGAAGATTGCACATTACTTCTCTGATCACTCCATTACAGTCGTCAGCGACGCACCATTGTCAGAGATCCTGAACAACAGAGATGCAACTGGTCGAGTGGCAAAGTGGGCGATAGAACACCTTCCCTTGGATATCCAGTTTGAGGCAAAGAAAGCTATCAAGTCCCAAGCAATAGCAGATTTCCTCGCCGAGTGGATTGAACAGCAACTGCCGACTCAGATTCACTCGGAGCATTGGACCATGTTCTTCGATGGATCCAAGATGCTGAATGGTTCCGATGCTGGGGTGGTATTGGTATCCCCCCGAGGCGACAAACTCAGCTATGTTCTCCAGATTCACTTTGACTCCTCCAACAACGAAGCTGAATATGAAGCACTTCTGTACGGGTTGCGTATGGCCATTTCACTCGGCGTCCGTCACCTCATGGTCTACGGCGACTCGGGTTTAGTGGTTAATCAAGTGATGAAGGAGTGGGACGTCAGAAGCCCAGCCATGACTGGCTATTGTAATGCAGTGAGAAAGTTAGAGAAGAAGTTCAAGGGGTTAGAGCTCCATCACATACCCCGACTGAAAAATCAAGCAGCCGATGATCTGGGAAAGATAGGTTCCAAGAGGGAGGCCATTCCTAGCAATGTGTCCTTGGAACATATTCATACACCTTCAGTTCAAGAAGATACTTTCACTGAAGAGCCCCCACAACCAAAAAGTGCCACTGATCTGACTGAAGTCGAAGTCCCAGCCGTGGCCGACTTGATCATGGAGGTTTTGGTCATCACTCCCAACTGGACAGTGTCGTACATTTCATACATCCTTAGGAAAGAACTCCCAGAGGATGAAGAAGAGGCTCGACAGATTGTCCGTCAATCCAAAGCCTTTACTGTGATAAAAGGACAGTTGTTCAGAGAAAGTGTGACTGGAGTCTGCCAGAAATGCATAACACCAGAAGAAGGTCGAGTGATCCTCAATGACATCCACTCGGGGACCTGTCGTCACCATGCGTCTTCTCGAACCATTATGGCCAAAGCATACCGAGCGGGATTTTATTGGCCGCGAGCAAATGAGATGGCAAAAGAAATAGTCGACAAATGTAAAGGTTGCCAGTTTTACGCCAACATGTCTCACAAGCCTGCATCAGCCCTGAAGACCATTCCACTCGTTTGGCCCTTTGCTGTTTGGGGATTGGATATGGTAGGACCTCTCAAGACTGGTAGGAGCGGCTTCACTCATGTGCTCGTGGCAGTCGACAAGTTCACCAAATGGATCGAAGCCAAGCCTATCAAAAGTCTTGAAGCCAGTACTGCTGTCAGCTTCATCAGAGAGTTAACATTAAGATATGGTGTTCCACACAGCATCATCACTGACAATGGGTCGAACTTCGATTGTGATGAGTTTAGAGCCTTTTGTGCTTCCCAAGGCACTCGAGTCGACTATGCTTCAGTTGCCCACCCCCAGTCGAATGGACAAGCTGAAAGAGCAAACGGATTGATTCTCAAAGGACTGAAACCCCGACTGATGCGTGATCTCAAGCACGCAGCAGGCGCCTGGGTCGATGAACTTCAATCAGTGCTTTGGGGATTGAGGACAACTCCCAATCGGTCGACTGGCCGAACTCCATTCTTCTTGGTCTATGGAGCTGAAGCTGTACTCCCGAGTGACTTGCTTCACAATGCACCCCGAGTTGAGCTTTTCTCAGAAGATGAAGCAGAACAGGCACGGAAAGATGCAGTTGATCTCCTAGAAGAGGAAAGAGAGATGGCCCTGATCCGCTCGACCATCTACAGCAAGTCCTGCGTCGATTCCACGCCAGAAACGTGAGGGGTCGAGCATTTCAAGAGGGAGACTTGGTTCTTCGAGTGGATCAGCAGAAACCACACAAGCTTGCTCCTGCTTGGGAAGGCCCCTTCATCGTCACAAGAGTGCTCCACAATGGAGCATACCACCTTTACAACGTCGAGCACAAGAAAGATGAGCCACGCGCTTGGAATGCGGAGTTGCTCCGCCCCTTTTATACTTAAGCGTTCAGATGTAATAAGAAATACCTTCTAGTTTGATTATCAAAGACACAGTTTTACTGTCTCCTAAATGTTTGGTGTTTCTTTGTTATTTGTTTCAAATCCCCCAGTGGGTGCCTTAGCCACGAATCCGTTTCGCCTAAGTTTAAAAAAAATCCTACCGAGTGGTGAGCAAACCTCTCACTCGGGGGCTTAGCTGCGAATCCGTTTCGCCTAAGTTTGAAGAATCCTACCGAGTGGTGAGCAACCCTCCCACTCGGGGGCTTAGCTGCAGTCCAGTACTCGCCTAAGTTTGAAAAATCCTACCGAGTGGTGAGCAAGCCTCTCACTCGGGGGCTTAGCTGCGAATCCGTTTCGCCTAAGTTTGAAAAGTCCTACCGAGTGGTGAGCAACCCTCCCACTCGGGGGCTTAGTTGCAGTCCAGTACTCGCCTAAGTTTGAAAAATCCTACAGAGTGGTGAG
>NC_057802.1:113912242-113912912 GCF_018294505.1 Triticum aestivum
TTGAAAAATCCTACTGAGTGATGAGCAAGCCTCTCACTCGGGGGCTTAGCTGCAGTCCAGTACTCGCCTATGTTTGAAAAATCCCACCGAGTGGCGAGCAAGCCTCTCACTCGGGGGCTTAGCTGCAGTACAGTACTCGCCTAAGTTTGAAAAATCCCACCGAGTGGCGAGCAACCCTCCAACTCGGGGGCTTAGCTGCAGTCCAGTACTCACCTAAGTTTGAAAAATCCCACCGAGTGGCGAGCAACCCTCCCACTCGGGGGCTTAGCTGCAGTCGAGTACTCGCCTAAGTTTGAAAAATCCCACCGAGTGGTGAGCAACCCTCCCACTCGGGGGCTTAGCTGCAGTCCAATACTCGCCTAAGTTTGAAAAATCCCACCGAGTGGCGAGCAACCCTCCCACTCGGGGGCTTAGATGCAGTCCTGTACTCGCCTAAGTTTGAAACATATCCCTATCCGCAAAGACGACGAGGTGCAGGTCGACTGCAACCTTCTCCTTCGGAGCTGCGCCACAAGTACAACGTGCGCTCCATCCTGATCCGCAAGGACGACGAGGTGCAGGTCGACTGCAACCTTCTCCTTCGGAGCTACGCCACAAGTACAACATGTGCTCCATCCCGATCCGCAAGGACGACGAGGTGCAGGTCGACTGCAACCTTCTCCTTCGGAGC
>NC_057802.1:113912999-113920767 GCF_018294505.1 Triticum aestivum
CTACCGAGTGGTGAGCAACCCTCTCACTCGGGGGCTTAGCTACAGTCCAGTACTCGCCTAAGTTTGAAAAATCCCACCGAGTGGTGAGCAACCCTCTCACTCGGGGGCTTAGCTGCAGTCCAGTACTCGCCTAAGTTTGAAAAATCCCACCGAGTGGTGCGCCTAAGTTTGAAAAATCCCACCGAGCGGTGAGCAACCCTCCCACTCGGGGGCTTAGCTGCAGTCCAGTACTCGCCTAAGTTTGAAACACATCCCTATCCGCAAGGACGACGAGGTGCAGGTCCACTGCAACCTTCTCTCGGAGCTAGGCCACAAGTATAACGTACGCTCCATCCTCATCCGCAAGGATGACGAGGTGCAGGTCGACTGCAACCTTCTCCTCGGAGCGACGCCACAAGTATAACGTACGCTCCATCTTCATCCGCAAGGACGACGAGGTGCAAGTCGACTGCAACCTTCTCTTCGGATCTGCGCCACAAATACAATGTGCGCTCTATCCTTATCCGCAAGGACAACGAGGTGCAGGTCGATTGCAACCTTCTCCTCGGAGCTGCGCCACAAGTATAATGTGCACTCCATCCTCATCCGCAAAAATGACGAGGTGCATGTCGACTGGAACCTCTTCCTCAGAACTGCATCTCAAGTACAAAAAATATTCCGAGTGAAGAACAAATTCCACTCGAAGGCAAGCACAAGCATATTCGGAGGTAAACCAAAATCAGATAAATCCTAAGGTTCCGACCGCGGATTAAAGTACTCGGGCATCGAGCCCGAAGAAGTTTAACAGTTACAAAATCACTCGGCATTCTGAGGCAAATTTAAGGTGGGGCATAAAAGTTTGTTCACTCCGCAGGAGGAGGGCTGGCAGGCTCGACGAATTCGTCCAGGTCGAATTCGTCGGCAATCCGAGTGGCAGCAGCAATGTAGGTCTCCATGAAAGATTGGAAGTCATGCTTCTTGGTGTTGGCAACCTTGATCGCTGCGAGCTTCTCTTCTCGCGCTTCCTTGTAGTGGACACGAACCAAAGACAGAGCCACATCAGCGCCGCACCGGGCAGAAGACTTCTTCCATTCTTGCACTCAACCGGGAATCTCATTAAGTCGAGTCATCAGAGACTCGAGGTCATTCTGGAGCGTTGCCCCTGGCCAGAGTGCTGTGTCGATCCGCGACATTGCGACCTTCAGTCGAGCAAGATAATCAACAACACTAGCAACACGAGATTCCAATTGGAGTACATTCATGGCAGCCTCGTCTTTCACTGGAGAATGGATGGGGTCCAAGCTTGTCTCAACTCACCCAGTCTCTTCCTCGAAGTTCCGGCAAAATTCTGCACGTACAATTCAAAGATGAGTCAGCGGTCGTATATCGAGTCCACAATGACAAGTCAGTCGGTTCAAAGAAAGTACCTTCAAGCATGACGAACAGCTTCTTGGAAAGACCTCCAAGATAATTCTCCAGATCGTCCCTCTTGCGAGCAATGCCTTCCATCTTCTCGTTCAGATTGTTCTTGTCCTTCTTCAGGCCAGTCGCTTCCTTATTGGCTTCATCAAGGGCAGTTTTCGGCTTGGCGTTTTCTTCCTCCAGTTTACCGACTGAAGCTAGCTTCTGTTCGGCGAGTGCAGTTTTCTCGTCAGCTACTTTCTGTGCGGCCGCAAGATCTTGGTCCTTTTTCGCCAAAGCTTGGTTCATTTTCTCTGAAAGAAACAACGCTCGGTTCAGAAAAAGCAAAATAGAATCTGGTATAGAGACAAATCAGTCGGCAAGCTTTCTCTTACCAGCAGCTTCATCCTTGGCCTTCTGCAGATTTGTCTTGGCCAGTTCCAGATCGAGGTTGAGCTGAATTTGTTTTTTCTCCAATTCAGCAAAACGAACTCCGAGTTCACAAGATTTCTGTAATCAAGGGACAATCAATCGACAGATGGAAAGATTAGTTACTTCAGGACAATAGTTCGATAAATTCAAGTTGTTTTCAGACCGTAGTCGACTGCCCGCAGTCAACCACGGTCTTGGGGACTACACCCAGTGGGTGCACTTAGCGTGCCCCCACTGGTCCAGTTTCCACTCGACGTGGTCTGTCCAGGCCGAGTGCAAAAAAAAAGAAGAGGATCTAAGACCGTAGTCGACTGCCCGTAGTCGACCACGGTCTCGGGGACTACACCCAGTCAGTGCACTTAGCGTGCCCCCACTGGTTCGGATTCCACTCGACGTGGTCCGTCCAGACCGAGTGCAAAATTTAGCTTCTCAGACCACAGTTGACTACCCGCAGTCAACTATGGTCTCGGGGACTACACCCAGTGGGTGCACTCAGCGTGCCCCCACTAGTTCAAAAATCCAATCGACACACCCTAGTCGACCCAAGATACAAGTTTGCTCAGTGGCAAATCAAAACACCCAGTGGGTGTACAGATGCGAAGCGCAGACAGATGAAAAGATTCTTTGAAAGAAAGTTTTCAGGTAGCATATCCTAACAGAACAAGCTAAAAGAGTCAGTCGGCAATCTGCTAACCTGGACGTTGCTCTGGAGAGCGGAGCTGGCATCATAAGCAGCTTGGCTGGCTTCCCGCACCATCTTCATCTTCTCCATCATAATGCCCGCCTGGCGTATAGCCTCTTTGGCAGCACCCACCTGGTCCTCTGGGACGTGATGTGCAGCAAAAAGTGAAGGTGGATCGGCAGGAGTCTGCGCGGCTGACGCTGAAGGCTGAGCACTCGACACTGGTATGGCGAACGTGACGGAGGTCCGATTGGCATCGCCGGCTTCCTGGATTACCTGTTCCGCCACCGGCGTCGACTGAGGCGTCCTGCCAGCGGATGTTTTCCTGCTTCTTCTCCCCAAGGGCCTCTGTGGCTCGTCTTCGTCTCGTCTGGGAGATCGATGATGTTGGGAGGAGCTGTAAAAAGATCAATCACCAAAAATTCATCCTCGTTGGTTGTACCGCAGTTCAATCGACAAAGCAAAGACAAGATCACAAAGATTATACCTGGGTTGGAGGTGACCGCATCTTCCATGTCCTCGTCCTCGTTTTTGTAAGCAGAGGTCCCAGAGGTAGCGGCACTGCTAGTTTCAAGATTCATTCGGTCAAACCAAGGAAAAATAGACAACGCAGAATTCCGGGTAAAACTGAAGACGGGACGCTTACGCAGAGGCAACAGGGATGTCGATTTTGATCCTGGGCAGCGCCTTTTGGGTCTTCTGCGGTACGACCTTGGATTGTTTCGGAGCCTTTTCAGTCGGTGCCGGAGAAGACGTTCGAGGACGCTTTGATGACTGCCCAGTCTGAACAGTTGCCTTGTCGCGGGCGCTTGCGGGATCGTGGGTGAGCTTGGATCGCCTTTCCCTACGGGGAGGTGAGTCGACCTCTTCTTCATCACTCGGGTTGGAGCTCTCCTCGTCCCCTTCACCATCGGAATGCCACTCGCCGCTCTCGCCTCCGCTCGCCTCCCCCTCCGGATCCTGCTCTCCGTTGGGCATCGAATACATCTCAGTAAGAGCCTAGAAGACAGCAAGCAAGGCAAAAGTCAGTCGGTTGATTGCAAGCAGTTATATGATAAATCAAGATAACACTCGGCAATTCAGAGTTGGACCTTGTCTGTTTGGTGCGAGTTGTCGAGTGGACGGACTCTCTTGGCCCCCCTGGGGTTATCTTTGTTGCCAGTAATACCCCTCAACCACTTCTCCACTGTATCCTCGTCGACTTCTTCTGGATGGATCCGAGTGGGATCGTCAATGCCCGAATACATCCACATCGGATGGTCATGGGCTTGAAGCGGCTGAATGCGTCGCCTGAGGAAGACTTCCAACAGATCCATGCCGGTCACGCCATCACGGATGAGCTGGACCACTCGCTCGACCAGCACCTTCACCTCTGCTTTCTCCCCCAGGGTCACTTTCAGGGCAGAGGGCTTTTCTACTCTAGCGATGGAAAAGGGGGAAGTCCAGTTGACTGACCTGGAGTCGGCTGGTCTTTGCAGTAAAACCAGGTCGACTGCCACCCTCGGACTGACTCGGGTAGGATTATGGCTTGGAAAGAGCTCTTACCCCTCATTTGGATTCCAAGACCCCCACACATCTGGATCACTTTTGTCCTCTCATCACTCAGATTAGCCTTTTTGACCGACTGGGAGCGACACGTGAAAATGTGCTTGGAGAGGCCCCAGTGTGGTCGACAACCCAAGAAGTTTTCGCACATGGACACGAAAGCGACAAGATACACGATGGTGTTGGGGGAAAAATGATGAAGTTGTGCTCCAAAGAAGTTCAAGAAAGCTCGGAAAAAAGGATGGGGAGGCAAAGAAAACCCGCGGTCGACGTGGGTGGCGAGGAGGACGCACTCACCCTCCTGCGGCCGGGGCTCAGTCTCGTCCGCCGAGAGCCGCGCGGATCCGTGGGGGATCAATCCCTCCTCGGCCAGATTGTCGATGTCGTCCTGGCAAATCGTCGACTGGATCCAATCTCCCTGGATCCAGCCGCGCGGCAGACCAGACCTCGAGGAAGATCCGCCCCGGCTGGACTTCTTCCCCTTCGCCTTCGCCGTCGCCTTCTTTGCGCGCTCCAATGCCACCGTCTTCTCCTTCCTCATCGCAGCAGACAGAGCTCGGAGCAGCGGCGCCGGGGTAGGAGCGGATGCGGTGGAGAAAACAGAGAAGGAAGAAGAAGAATGGGAGCGCACTGTTCAAAAACCCCGGACCGACGCCTTATATGAGGTTGCTTCAGAGTGACTGACTTGTGGACCCGGGCGATCTTATCAAATCCTGCAACAGTCGCGCGAGCGATACGTGGCAAAAAAAGGCAGCACGGAAATTGAGGCGGCCCTGCCTTATCCAGCCCGATTGCTGCGGCCTCCTCCGCCATGCCTGTCCTGGAGGCATCTGATGGGTTAGAAAAGATGAGAGTTAAGAATAGAATGAGGTCTAGAGGGAAAACACTACCCATATGCTCATGAGACAAATACATTCAATATCACTCAATCAATTCAAACAAGGCATAACAATCGATCTAACTAGCGTTACAAAGTGCTTGAACTATACTATTAAATGGGGGAAAACTACTACTGATATGGTGGTCTACTTAGAAATTCTGATCCGTTGAAGACTCCATGATGTCTGCTCCAGCTTCATCAACAAAGTCATCTTCACTTGGTTCCGAGTCGGTGTCGTCGATGATGATGTAGTTATCCGGGCAAGTGCATTCGTCATCTTTTGCTTTTGGCACTGGATTTCCCATGAATACTCCAATCTTCTTCTCCAGGTCGTCATTCTTCCCTACTAATGCGACGATTTCCTCCATATAATCCTCGCGTGTAGCCTTGAGTTCTTCCTCCAGCTCCTTGATCTTCGTCAATGCCTTCTTCAGTTCTTCCTTGTCCGTGCACATCTGGTTCTCCTGGCGACGAATGTGTTGGTTTTGCTCCTGGATGAAAGTTGCAATTGATCCATCCTTCTTGGTTCTGATCATCTCCCATTGCGCGTCTCGGCGTCCACAAATCTGATAAATTGTATCCTTAAGCTCCTGGTGGTAGACTTCTCCAATGCGTCCCATAGCGATGTGGGCGGCCATGCTCTTCCCTAAACTCCAGGTTGGTGCTTCGAAAACCAATCTTATGGGTTCAGTAACTGGCACAAACGTCCTTCCTGGAATGTGAACTTGAATCTTCCAGCTCTCCTCTTCGGGTAATGTGGCGTTGTAGGTTCCGGTGATGCTTGGTATTCCTATGTTCAAGTACTTAGTGACTTCCTTCAAGTGTCGTCCAAAAGGCGTGTCTTCATCTGGTTGCATGAACTTGCTTCTTGCATCCGCCATTCCTAAAAGAGTAGAAAATGGAGAGGGGTCAGAAATGAGAAGAGAGAAGCTTTCTAGGGCTTAAGCTTAGTGGTCGTGTCCTACAGTCAGCGTGTGCTCTGATACCACATTTGTAGCGACCAGACCTCAAATGGTCTGTGCTGCTGTGCACCAGTGTCATCCCTGGATCAGTAATGCTGACACGCACGGTACAAATGGAGGATTTATAACAGAGTAGCAATCACACACTTATTACATCGAATATCTCCGAAGAGAATAAGTATGATAAATATGGCTTAAGGCCATCTAAAAACGATAACAGCGGAAGACTTGGAAGATAAGTGAGTCCATCAACTCCAACGGCATCACTGAGTATAAGAGCACGACCTAAGGCACCTTACTCGTCGTCTGAAAAGTCTGCAACATGAAACGTTGCAGCCCAAAAACGGGTCAGCACATGGAATATGCTGGCAAAATAACACATGGAGAATAATGAACATAATAATGCTATACTACATGCATATCTGGCTGGTGGAAAGCTCTACGGTTAAAGTTTTTGCGGAAAGCCAATTTTTCCCTACTGCAAAGGAATAAATTTTATTTAACTATCATGGGGGTTGTTAAACATTGAGATGGTTGACAGCATCTCAATCCCAAATAAAAGTCATCATTAACCCAACAAAATTAATTAAAAGTAACATGGTGATGAGATTCAAATGATAATCCAGGTACTAGACACTCAAATTGTCCATAACCGGGGACACGGCTAACAATGATTAGTTTGTACACTCTGCAGAGGTTTGTGCACTTTTCCCCACAAGACTCGATCGCCTCCGCTTGATTCTCGCACTACATTATGTTTGAGAAACGGATGACCGAGACACAGCCTTTTAGGAACAATCACTCTTTACTCCGGGTGGACAGTTACACCTACTTTCCCCTACATCTGCTAGCCCACCTCTTCAAGAGATCATGTAACCTATTCAACTATTCTAGAGCCCATAATAGCTTGTGGCTGCACACGGAAGTTTCTAGCATGAATAATCTTATGATCCCTTTGAGCCTGGGTGGCGGTCCTTATACAAACAGACAACACTGGGTTCTCCAGGTGCCTCAATCCACCCAGATGTGAGTTTTAGTTGCCACCTTAAGTAAACCATTATTAACAATCTCACATCTGTCATGAATATCTCTCAAACCCAATCCACGTCTACGAGCATAGCATGGCAATATAATAGCAACGTAGAAGTAACTCCCAAGGGTTTGATAAATGAACAGGTAATAGGTACTACCTCAACTACTTCCCAATACCCACAATTTAATTAGATCCTAATCATGCAATGTTTGAGGAATAGATCTAATGCAATAAAAACTGGGTATGGAAGGGTATGATCAAAGTGTTACTTGCCTTGCTGATGATCCGCGAAACCTAGCGATTCGAAGTAACAAGCGGCACACTCCGGGTACTCTATCGCAATCAAACAAGCAAACAATAAGTACTTATCTAATGCACAGGTAAAACTCAAATGAAAGATCCAACCAGAAAGTTCAACTTAAGAACTCCGGTTTGCAAAAAGAATCAACTCGAACGAAGCAACGAAAGTCAAACGGCGAAAGAAACAAGCTTCGTTTACTAATCTGGATCTAGGTCAAATTTTACAGTAGCAAAAACTTGTTTGATTAGGTTAAACGGAAAGAGAATTTCGATACGAAACTCTAGGCACTTGAATCGCCTGATTCCGATAAACGAGCGAAAAGTTAAACAGAAACGAAGATCCGATCAGAAATCGAGATCTGAGATAATCGCGGAAAATCCGACGAAAAAGAAAAACTGACGAACGGTTCAAGAACGGACGTTCGTTAACAGACAAAATCCGACGAACGCGTTCGTTAAAATGAACGGGTCGGTGAACGTTCACAAAATAACAAAACCGAACAAAAAAACCGATCTAGGGTTTTTTTTTAAAACAACGAACGGTTTTTTTTTAA
>NC_057802.1:113921317-113928203 GCF_018294505.1 Triticum aestivum
GCGGCGGGGTGCGGGTCGGGTGCGGGGCGGCGGCGGGGTGAGAGGGAGGGGGCGGCGGCGGGGTTTATAAAGAAGGGAGCGGGGTGCTTGGAGGAGGGGGCAAGGCGCGGCGGCGGTGTCCGAGGCGGTCACGGCGGCGGCGTCCGGTATGCTCGCGGAGGAGACGCGGGGATGGGCCGGCGGCTCGGCTGGGCCTTGGCCCGGTCAGGCGCGGCGCGATTTTTTTTAAACGTTCTGCCGTAAAATTCATAGAAAAATAAATAAAAATCCAAAAAAGATAAAACAAATTTTCCCCGTCTAGTTAGAATATTTAGAACAGGGTGAACATTTTTTGGCACAAAAATGCAATTTAGAAAACGTGCAATATTTTTAATGCAATTAAAATTACAAAAAAATCCGAATAAAATCCCATAAATGATTTTAACATTTTTCCTCCAATATTTCAATTGTTTTCGAGAAGTCATATTTTTTCCTCTCATTAAATTTTTAATGAAATACTTTTCCGGAGAGAAAATAATTAAAACCAAAAATCCTCGTTTTATTATTTGATGAAAATCAAATATGAAAATTCGAGAAAATCCCCAACTCTCTCTGAGGGTCCTTGAGTTGCTTAGGATTTATCGAGGATTTGTCAAAATGCAATAAAATTATGATATGCAAGATGATCTATGTATAACATACCAAATTGAAAATTTGGGATGTTACAAACCTACCCCCCTTAAGATGAATCTCGCCCTCGAGATTCGGGTTGGCTAAAAAACAGGTGGGAGTGGTCCTTCCGTAGATCTTCCTCTCGCTCCCAGGTGGCTTCATCTTCCGTGTGGTGACTCCACTGGACTTTGCAAAACTTGATAACCTTACTGCGGGTAACTCGGCTGGCATACTCAAGAATCTTAACTGGTTTCTCCTCATAGGTCAAATCACTTTCCAGCTGAATCGCTTCCAGCGGCACAGTATCTCTCAGTGGTATCTCAGCCATCTCTACGTGGCACTTCTTCAACTGGGAAACGTGAAATACATCATGAACTCCAGACAATCCTTCGGGCAATTCCAGTTTGTAGGCAACCTCTCCCATACGTTCCAAAACTCTGTATGGTCCGATAAAACGGGGCTAACTTTCCCTTAACTCCAAAGCGCTTCACTCCTCGAAGTGGTGATACTCGGAGATAAACTCTGTCTCCGACTTCGTGAACTGTCTCCTTTCATTTAGAATTAGCATAACTCTTCTGCCTGGACTAGGCTACCTTGAGCCTATCGCGAATCAACCTCACTTTCTATTCAGACTCCTTAATCAAATCTGCTCCAAACAACTGACGGTCTCCAACTTCGTCCCATAACAACGGTGTTCTACACCTCCTTCCGTACAAGGCTTCGAAAGGGGCACAACTCTTCCTTCCTGCATAAGCACTGCTCCAAGTCCTCGACGAGAAGCGTCGCAATAAACTTCATAGTCCTTGCGTTGATCTGGTAGAATCAACACTGGTGATGTAACCAATCGTTTCTTCAACTCCTGGAAACTAGCTTCATAATCCTCAGTCCAATTGAATTTGGTGTCCTTCTTCAATAGCTCAGTCATGGGCTTAGCAATCTTCGAGAAATTCTCGATGAACCTCCGGTAGTATCCTGCAAGTCCAAGAAAACTCCGGATTTCTCCAACTGTCGTGGGTGATTCCCAACTTGTCACTGTGTCAACCTTGGCAGGGTCCACTGCTGTTCCTTCTCCAGAAATAACATGTCCAAGGAATCCAACTTCCTTCAGCCAAAATTCACACTTGCTGAACTTGGCGTATAACTGATGTTCTCTGAGCTTCTCAAGTACCAATCGCAAATGCTCCTCATGCTCTTCCTCATTCTTGGAAAAGAGTAAAATATCGTCAATGAACACCACGACGAACTTATCCAAAAACTCCATAAACACTTTGTTCATCAGGTTCATAAAATAGGCAGGTGCGTTAGTCAGACCAAATGACATAACGGTATACTCATACAGTCCATATCTGGTGGTAAAAGCCGTCTTAGGTATATCCTGCTCTCGAATCTTTAACTGATGGTATCCTGATCGTAGATCGATCTTGGAAAATACTTTAGCTCCTTGTAGGCGGTCAAACAAATCATTGATCATTGGCAGTGGGTACTTGTTCTTGATGGTCACTTCATTCAATCCACGGTAATCAACAACCATCCTCAATGATCCATCTTTCTTCTCCACTAGAAGTACTGGTGATCCCCAAGGTGACGAACTTGGGCGAATATAGCCTTTATCCAGTAACTCCTTGATCTGCTTCTTAATTTCCTCCAAATCTTTTGCGGGCATCTTGTACGGTCTCTTAGATATTGGCCCTGTGCCTGGCAAAAGTTCAATCAAGAACTCAATGTCTCTATCTGGTGGCATGCCTGGCAACTCTTCTGGAAATACATCCGGATAATCCTTCACCACTGGTACTTCCTCCTGTACAACTCCTGATAAGGAATTCACTTGAGTCCTCTTCGGCATATGCCTGGATACATACTTGATCCTTTTTCCTTCTGGGGTGGTAAGCAAAATCGACTTGCTGGCACAATCGATGTTTCCTCCATACAACGATAGCCAATCCATTCCCAAAATCACATCCAAACCTTGCGACTCCAAAACTATTAGGTCTGAGGGGAAAACATGCCTACCAATGGCCAATGGCATCTGAAAACATCCTTGGCTTGCCATATACTCTGCTCCTGGCGAGGTTACTAACATAGGGGTTCTGAGAACTTTGGTGGGCAGCTTAAACTTATTCACGAATCCCCTTGATATGTATGAATGCGATGCACCAGTATCGAAAAGAACGGTTGCAGTAAATGAATTAACCAAAAACTTACCTATTACTGCATCAGGCTGTGCTTCAACCTCCTCCACGCTCACGTGGTTCACGTGTCCTTTGTTGAACGGGTTCGGCTTCTTCCCAGAGCTTCCATTACCATTTCCATTTTGGGCTTCAGGACAATCAGTTGCATAATGTCCAGTCTTCTGGCACTTGAAACAGGTAACGTGACTTAGATCCCTCTTGGCTGGGGTAGATGGGTTGGTGCGGTTCTGTCCGTTGGTTCCTCCATTCCCATTACCATTCTTGGAGCCATTATGGTTGTGCGAATTACCTCCTCCATGGGTATGCTGAAACTGTCCTCCCGGCTTCGGGGCAAATCGTGGTTTCTGTTGAGCTCCAGAGTTATACTTCCCTTGTCCATACTTCCTCTTACGGTTTTCAATCTGTTGTTGCTTCCCTTCAATCATGAGAGCTCTATCTACCAGCTCCTGGTAGTTGTTGAAGGTTGCTACCATCAACTGCATACTCAGCTCATCATTCAGTCCTTCCAAAAATTTCTCCTGCTTGGCTGCATCTGTAGCAACGTCATCTGGTGCATAACGTGCTAACTTACTGAAATCCTCCACATACTGGCCTACGGTGCGTCCTCCTTGGCGTAGGTTGCGAAACTCGCCCTTCTTCATAGCCATAGCTCCTGCTGAAACATGAGCTGTACGGAAAGCTTGCTGAAACTGGTCCCATGTGACAGTGTCAATAGGGTGCGTGGCTGTATAATTCTCCCACCATGATGCTGCGGGTCCATCAAGCTGATGTGCGGCAAAACGCACTCTTTCCACATCTGTGCATCCTGCAGTGGTCAACTCTCTTCCAACTTTGCGGAGCCAATCATCTGCAACAATCGGCTCGGTGCTACTGGAAAACACCGGCGGGTTCAGCCTTAAGAAACGGGCTAAGTGATCAACAGGTGGTGGTGGCGGTGGGTTGTTGTTGTTGTTGTTGTTGCCTTGGTTCTGCACTAACACTTGCATCAGGGCATTCTGCTGCTGAATCAACTGGGTGATCTCCGGTGGGAACAAAAATCCGGTGTCGCGTCTTGGAGGCATCTGATGGGTTAGAAAAGATGAGAGTTAAGAATAGAATGAGGTCTAGAGGGAAAACACTACCCATATGCTCATGAGACAAATACATTCAATATCACTCAATCAATTCAAACAAGGCATAACAATCGATCTAACTAGCGTTACAAAGTGCTTGAACTATACTATTAAATGGGGGAAAACTACTACTGATATGGTGGTCTACTTAGAAATTCTGATCCGTTGAAGACTCCATGATGTCTGCTCCAGCTTCATCAACAAAGTCATCTTCACTTGGTTCCGAGTCGGTGTCGTCGATGATGATGTAGTTATCCGGGCAAGTGCATTCGTCATCTTTTGCTTTTGGCACTGGATTTCCCATGAATACTCCAATCTTCTTCTCCAGGTCGTCATTCTTCCCTACTAATGCGACGATTTCCTCCATATAATCCTCGCGTGTAGCCTTGAGTTCTTCCTCCAGCTCCTTGATCTTCGTCAATGCCTTCTTCAGTTCTTCCTTGTCCGTGCACATCTGGTTCTCCTGGCGACGAATGTGTTGGTTTTGCTCCTGGATGAAAGTTGCAATTGATCCATCCTTCTTGGTTCTGATCATCTCCCATTGCGCGTCTCGGCGTCCACAAATCTGATAAATTGTATCCTTAAGCTCCTGGTGGTAGACTTCTCCAATGCGTCCCATAGCGATGTGGGCGGCCATGCTCTTCCCTAAACTCCAGGTTGGTGCTTCGAAAACCAATCTTATGGATTCAGTAACTGGCACAAACGTCCTTCCTGGAATGTGAACTTGAATCTTCCAGCTCTCCTCTTCGGGTAATGTGGCGTTGTAGGTTCCGGTGATGCTTGGTATTCCTATGTTCAAGTACTTAGTGACTTCCTTCAAGTGTCGTCCAAAAGGCGTGTCTTCATCTGGTTGCATGAACTTGCTTCTTGCATCCGCCATTCCTAAAAGAGTAGAAAATGGAGAGGGGTCAGAAATGAGAAGAGAGAAGCTTTCTAGGGCTTAAGCTTAGTGGTCGTGTCCTACAGTCAGCGTGTGCTCTGATACCATCTTTGTAGCGACCAGACCTCAAATGGTCTGTGCTGCTGTGCACCAGTGTCATCCCTGGATCAGTAATGCTGACACGCACGGTACAAATGGAGGATTTATAACAGAGTAGCAATCACACACTTATTACATCGAATATCTCCGAAGAGGATAAGTATGATAAATATGGCTTAAGGCCATCTAAAAACGATAACAGCGGAAGACTTGGAAGATAAGTGAGTCCATCAACTCCAACGGCATCACTGAGTATAAGAGCACGACCTAAGGCACCTTACTCGTCGTCTGAAAAGTCTGCAACATGAAACGTTGCAGCCCAAAAACGGGTCAGCACATGGAATATGCTGGCAAAATAACACATGGAGAATAATGAACATAATAATGCTATACTACATGCATATCTGGCTGGTGGAAAGCTCTACGGTTAAATTTTTGCGGAAAGCCAATTTTTCCCTACTGCAAAGGAATAAATTTTATTTAACTATCATGGTGGTTGTTAAACATTGAGATGGTTGACAGCATCTCAATCCCAAATAAAAGTCATCATTAACCCAACAAAATTAATTAAAAGTAACATGGTGATGAGATTCAAATGATAATCCAGGTACTAGATACTCAAATTGTCCATAACCGGGGACACGGCTAACAATGATTAGTTTGTACACTCTGCAGAGGTTTGTGCACTTTTCCCCACAAGACTCGATCGCCTCCGCTTGATTCTCGCACTACATTATGTTTGAGAAACGGATGACCGAGACACAGCCTTTCAGGAACAATCACTCTTTACTCCGGGTGGACAGTTACACCTACTTTCCCCTACATCTGCTAGCCCACCTCTTCAAGAGATCATGTAACCTATTCAACTATGCTAGAGCCCATAATAGCTTGTGGCTGCACACGGAAGTTTCTAGCATGAATAATCTTATGATCCCTTTGAGCCTGGGTGGCGGTCCTTATACAAACAGACAACACTGGGTTCTCCAGGTGCCTCAATCCACCCAGATGTGAGTTTTAGTTGCCACCTTAAGTAAACCATTATTAACAATCTCACATCTGTCATGAATATCTCTCAAACCCAATCCACGTCTACGAGCATAGCATGGCAATATAATAGCAACGTAGAAGTAACTCCCAAGGGTTTGATAAAAGAACAGGTAATAGGTACTACCTCAACTACTTCCCAATACCCACAATTTAATTAGATCCTAATCATGCAATGTTTGAGGAATAGATCTAATAAAATAAAAACTGGGTATGGAAGGGTATGATCAAAGTGTTACTTGCCTTGCTGATGATCCGCGAAACCTAGCGATTCGAAGTAACAAGCGGCACACTCCGGGTACTCTATCGCAATCAAACAAGCAAACAATAAGTACTTGTCTAATGCACAGGTAAAACTCGAATGAAAGATCCAATAAGAAAGTTCAACTTAAGAACTCTGGTTTGCAAAAAGAATCAACTCGAACGAAGCAACGAAAGTCAAACGGCGAAAGAAACAAGCTTCGTTTACTAATCTGGATCTAGGTCAAATTTTACAGTAGCAAAAACTTGTTTGAGTAGGTTAAACGGAAAGAAAATTTCGAGACAAAACTCTAGGCGCTTGAATCGCCTGATTCCGATAAACGAGCGAAAAGTTAAACAGAAACGAAGATCCGATCAGAAATCGAGATCTGAGATAATCGCGGAAAATCCGACGAAAAAGAAAAACTGACGAACGGTTAAAGAACGGACGTTCGTTAATCGAGAAAATCCGACGAACGCGTTCGTTAAAACGAACGGGTCGGTGAACGTTCACAAAATAACAAAACCGAAGAAATAAACCGATCTAGGGTTTTTTTTAAAACAACGAACGGTTTTTTAAAAAACAATAAACCGGCAAACGACGGCGAGGTAATACCTCGTCGGGGCAGGGCTCCGGCGAGGGCGGCGGGGTGCGGCGGGGCTCGGGGGCG
>NC_057802.1:113928698-114131683 GCF_018294505.1 Triticum aestivum
TGCTTGGAGGAGGGGGCAAGGCGCGGCGGCGGTGTCCGAGGCGGTCACGGCGGCGGCGGCCGGCGTGCTCGCGGAGGAGACGCGGGGATGGGCCGGCGGCTCGGCTGGGCCTCGACCCGGTCGAGCGCGGCGCGAATTTTTTTTTTAACGTTCCGCCGAAAAATTCATAGAAAAATAAATAAAAATCCAAAAAAGATAAAACAAATTTTCCCCGTCTGTTAGAATATTTAGAACAGGGTGAATATTTTTTTGGCACAAAAATGCAATTTAGAAAACGTGCAATATTTTTAATGCAATTAAAATTACAAATAAAATCCAATAAATGATTTTAACATTTTTCCTCCAATATTTCAATTGTTTTGGAGAAGTCATATTTTCTCCTCTCATTAAATTTTTAATGAAATACTTTTCCGGAGAGAAAATAATTAAAACCAAAAATCCTCGTTTTATTATTTGATGAAAATCAAATATGAAAATTCGAGAAAATCCCCAACTCTCTCCGAGGGTCCTTGAGTTGCTTAGGATTTATCGAGGATTTGTCAAAATGCAATAAAATTATGATATGCAAGATGATCTATGTATAACATACCAAATTGAAAATTTGGGATGTTACATAGACTCTGTTGTTGCATGATATATGTTACTTTGTGCTCACTACTAAATCACAAATCATTTTTAATTAAAATTGGCTTTGATATACCTTGGGATCCGGGTGGATCCATTACTTGAGCACTATATGCCTAGCTTAATGGCTTTAAAGAAAGCGCTGCCAGGGAGACAACCCGGAAGTTTTAGAGAGTCATTTACTTCTGTTGTGTGATTTTATAAAGTTTAAAAATAAAAATAATGTGCCAAGGTTTTCCTTTAGGATGTTTAGATTGCTTGTTGGTTTGTGCGGTGCAAAACAGAAACTTTGGCTGTAGTGCGCGATTTTACATTTTTTTACTGGAACGTCAAACGGTTATGAAACTTTTTTCACTGTATTTCTATACAAATGTTTTATTTTTCCTAATTATTTCATAATTTTTGGAGTACGGGAAGTATGGTGAATGTTCAAATTACTACAGATTGTCCTGTTTAAGACAGATTCTGTTTTTGATGCATAGTTTGCTTGTTTTGATGAAACTGTGGATTCCTATCAGTGGATTAAGCCATGGAAAAGTTATATTACAGTAGCTACAATGCAAAAACAAATTATGAATTGGTTTTCAACTGTACTTAGAGTAGTGATTTGCTTTATTATACTAACGGATCTTACCGAGCTTTCTGTTGAGTTTTGTGTGGATGAAGTGTTCGAAGATCGAGGAGGTCTCGATGTGAGGAGAAGGAGGAGAGGCAAGAGCTCAAGCTTGGGGATGCCCAAGGCACCCCAAGTAAATATTCAAGGAGACTCAAGTGTCTAAGCTTGGGGATGCCCCGGAAGGCATCCCATCTTTCTTCAACAAGTATCGGTATGTTTTCGGTTTCGTTTCGTTCATGTGATATGTTCAAACCTTGGAGCGTCTTTTGCATTTAGTTTTCACGTTTCTTTTATGATGCACCATGATGGTATGAGATAGTCCTTGGTTGATTTATAGAATGCTCTTTGCACTTCACTTATATTTTTTGAGTATGACTTTATAGAATGCTTCATGTGCTTCACTTACATCATTTGAAGTTTGGATTGCATGTTTCCCTACACATAGAAAACCGCCATTTGTAGAATGCTCTTTTGCTTCACTTATATTTGTTAGAGCATGGGCATATCTTTTGTAGAAATAATTAAACTCTCTTGCTTCACTTATATCTATTTAGAGAGTTGACAGGAATTGGTCATTCACATGGTTAGTCATAAAATCCTACATAAAACTTATGCATCACGGAATATGATATGCTTGATTCCTTGCAATAGCTTTGCGATATAGAGATGATAATATGTGGGAGGTACTAGTAAATGGTTGTGTTTAGTAAGAATATTGGTGTTAAGGTTTGTGATTCCCGAAGCATGCACGTATAGTCTCTCGTTATGCTATGAAGTTGGGGCATGATTTATTATTGATTGTCCTCCTTATGAGTGGCGGTCGGGGACGAGCGATGGTCTTTTCCTACCAATCTATCCCCCTAGGGGCATGCGTAGTAGTACTTTGCTTCGAGGGCTAATAAACTTTTGCAATAAGTATATGAGTTCTTTATGACTCATGTGAGTCCATGGATTATACGCACTCTTACATTTTCGCAGTTTGCTAGCCTCTACGGTACCGTGCATTGCCCTTTCTCACCTCGAGAGTTGGTGCAAACTTCGCCGGTGCATCCAAACCCCGTGATACGATACGCTCTATCACACATAAGCCTCCTTATATCTTCCTCAAAACAGCCACCATACCTACCTATCATGGCATTACCATAGCCATTCCGAGATATATTGCCATGCAACTTCCATCATCATCATATACATGACTTGAGCATCATTGTCATATTGCTTTGCATGATCGTAGGATAGCTAGCACGATATTTTCATGGCTTGTCCGTTTTTTGATATCTTTGCTACGCTAGATCATTGCACATCCTAATACACTGCGAGAGCCATTCATATAGAGTCATACTTTGTTCTAGATATCGAGTTGTAATATTGAGTTGTAAGTAAATAAAAGTGTGATGATCATCATTATTAGAGCCTTGTCCCATGTGAGGAAAGGATGATGGAAGCTATGATTCCCCCACAAGTCAGGATGAGACTCCGGACTTAAAAAAAGAGGCCAAAGAAGCCCAAATAAAAAAAAAGAGGCCAAAGAAGCCTACCAAAAAAACAAAAAAATGAGAGAAAAAGAGAGAAGGGGCAATGCTACTATCCTTTTACCACACTTGTGCTTCAAAGTAGCACCATGTTCTTCATATAGAGAGTCTCTTGAGTTATCACTTTCATATACTAGTGGGAATTTTCATTATAGAACTTGGCTTGTATATTCCAATGATGGGCTTCCTCAAATGCCCGAGGTCTTCATGAGCAAGCAAGTTGGATGCACACCCACTTAGTTTCCAGTTTGATCTTTCATACACTTATAGCTCTTAGTGCATCCGTTGCATGGCAATCCCTACTCCTCGCATTGACATCAATCGATGGGCATCTCCATAGCCCGTTGATTAGCCGCATCGGTGTGAGACTTTCTTACTTTTTGTCTTCTTTATATTTACCCCTATCATCATACTCTACTCCACCTGTAGTGCTATATCCATGGCTTGCGCTCATGTGCTGCATGAGGGTTGAAAAAGCTGAAGTGCGCTAAAAAGTATGAACCAATTGCTCGGCTTGTCATTGGGGTTGTGCATGATAAATACTTTGTGTTAAGAAGACAGAGCATGACAAGATTATATGATTTGGCAGGGATAGCGTTCTTTAGCATTGATATTTTGAAAGACATGATTGTTTGTTGGGATGCCCGAGTATTAAATTCTTTTATGTCAAATGATAGACTATTGCATTGAATCACTCGTTTCTTAATATTCATGCCATGATTAGATTACATGATCAAGATTATGCTAGGTAGCATTCCACATCAAAAATTATCTTTTTTATCATTTACCTACTCGAGGACGAGCAGGACTTAAACTTGGGGATGCTGATACGTCTCCGTCGTATCAATAATTTTTTATTGTTCCATGCCAATATTCTACAACCTTCATATACTTTTGGCAACTTTTTATACTATTTTTGGGACTAACATATTGATCCAGTGCCCAGTGCCAGTTCTTGTTTGTTGCATGTTTTTTGTTTCATAGAAAATCCATATCAAATGGAGTCCAAACAGGATAAAAACTGACGGAGATTTTTTTTGGAATATATGTGATTTTTGGGAAGAAGAATCAACGCGAGATGATGCCCGAGAGGGCCACGAGGTAGGGTGGTGCGCCCCAGGGGGGTGGGCGCGCCCCTGACCCTCATGGCCACCCCGTAAGGCGGTTGGTGCCCTTCTTTCGCCGCAAGAAATCCAATATCCAGATAAAAATCGTGTCCAAATTTCAGACCAATCGGAGTTACGGATCTCCTGGAATATAAGAAACGGTGAAAGGGCATAATCTGGAGCGCAAAAACAGAGAGAGACAGATCCAATCTCAGAGGGGCTCTCGCCCCTCCCATGCCATGAAAGCCAAGGACCAAAGGGGAAACCCCTCTCCCATCTAGGGAGAAGGTCAAGGAAGAAGAAGAAGAAGGGGGGCTCTCTCCCCCTCTCTCCCGGTAGTGCCGGAACGCCGCCGGGGCCATCATCGTCACCGCAATCTACACCAACACCTCCGTCATCTTCACCAACATCTTCATCACCTTCCCCCATCTATCTACAGTGTTCCACTCTCTCGCAACCCGCTGTACCCTCTACTTGAACAAGGTGCTTTATGCTTCACATTATTATGCAATGATGTGTTGCCATCCTATGATGTCTGAGTAGATTTTCGTTGTCCTATCGGTAATTGCTGAATTGCTATGATTGGTTTAATTTGCTTGTGGTTATGTTGCTGTCCTTTGGTGCCCATCATATGAGCGCGCGCGTGGATCACACCATAAGGTTAGTTGTATGTTGATAGGACTATGTATTGGAGGGCAAGAGTGACAGAAGCTTCAACCTAGCATAGAAATTGATGCATACGGGATTGAAGGGGGACCAATATATCTTAATGCTATGGTTGGGTTTTACCTTATTGAACGTTAGTAGTTGCGGATGCTTGCTAATAGTTCCAATCATAAGTGCATAGAATTCCAAGTTAGGGATGACATGCTAGCAGTGGCCTCTCCCACATAAAACTTGCTATCGGTCTAGTAAAGTAGTCAATTGCTTAGGGACAATTTCGCAACTCCTACCACCACTTTTACACACTCGCTATACTAACTTTATTGCTTCTTTATCTAAAAAGCCCCTAGATTTTATTTACGCGCTCTTTATTATCTTGCAAACCTATCCAAAAACACCTACAAAGTACTTCTAGTTTTATACTTGTTCTAGGTAAAGCGAACGTCAAGCGTGCGTAGAGTTGTATCGGTGGTCGATAGAACTTGAGGGAATATTTGTTCTACCTTTAGCTCCTCGTTGGGTTTGACACTCTTACTTATCAAAAGAGGCTACAATTGATCCCCTATACTTGTGGGTTATCAGGCTGTGAAGCCCACTTCGATTTGTGGAGGAAGCTATTCTGCCTCGTCCCTCGCAACCAAGAGGGGTCGATATTTGAGGTGGGCGGCGTTGAAGTATGGTGCATAGCCGGGACTGGATACCTGTCTGGCACGCCGAAGAAGGCGCCTGAAGAATGGCCCTCAGAATGTTTCTATATTGAGGACGTCGCTCTCCCTGACCCAGTTCGAATGGGTCTTCCTGAATTTTCAAATGCTCCGTTGAAGAAACGGCACAGCTGGCGCCCTCGGAGCCTCGAGGAGGAAGATGGCGCGGAAGTCCGTCAATTGATGGGCAAGATAAAGATACTTGCCCAGTCCGGACTATCAATAATCGAGGTATGGCGACTTCCATAGTGCGGGGTGTCCAGCCACTCCAATACAAAGGGCTTCCCATGTGGCACTATAATGGAGAAGATGACGCCTCACGCTGCGGTCGGAAGGGTCCGGACACCCCCGCCGCTTTGGCCAAAATATTGGCCGAACTGTACAAAGGGTAGAAATAGGAGTTCACTCGTCTTAAACGTCGAGATGGATTTTCCATGTATTGTCCTCCTAGCTGGGTGAGTTCTAATCCCACCACTTTACTCAATTCTCTCCCTGAGTCACTTTTAATGAGCATCAACCCATCCATTTGTAACAGGAATGGCGGAAGGCTATCAAGGGGATTCATAGCCCCGCCCCACATCCAGAGGATCACAACCGGGACCTTGACCCCAGATTCGAAGAGGATCCGGATATATTTGTGGAACTTGTGGATGGAGTATTCTACCAGGCGAGCTATGACGGTACGGATTTGTCCATCGTCACCGACTATCCCGGCCTCCTTCCTGCCTCGCGTGTGAGTAATCAAGAGACACCTTCTTCGAAAGAGCTTCCTCATTACGCCTCACCCACCGCACTATTTCGTACTCTAAAGGGGAGGCGCCCGACACCTCAACATGCACCAGAGGCATCTCCTAAGAGAGCGGCGCCAGCGCCGAGCGAATCTTCAAAGAGGAAGGCGAACGACAACACGGCAGAGCCTTCATCAAAGAGGTATGGTTTTTTAATCATGCCCCCTGGCAGTCACATCAAACTGTGACATTATCCGCTATGTCTTATCAGAAAAAACGTTCGCCGGACTATGTCCGGGGATCCCGCCGGTCGCGCCTCCACAAGTCAGGTTCCAGACCCTGCCTTAAAGGCGAGGGCTGATGCAAGAGTGATGCCGGATTGTCCTTCGACAGAGGATTCGGATGATGTATCCGTCACAAACTCTGAAGTGGAAAGCGCTATGAATCATCGGCGCCGGCGGGCCGCTCTTCGCGACCCCGGCTTTACAAAATAGGAATTCAACGCCTTTAGCTCGGCTGATGCATACATCCGAGCTGCTCGAGACGGGCTTACCAGAGCCACACACCAGCATTTGAGAGATATGCGGGTAAGTACTCATTTGTATAAATCTGATAATTATATATATACTAGTAGCCCCCGAGACTTGAAGCCGTTGATACAACTGATTTAAGGATCATGGTATAACGAGGTGCTCACAGAGAAGAACAACTTGTTGTCTCAAGAGCTAGAAAAGTGTCGGACCCAGCTAGATGTTGTTACCGCCGAACTGGAGAAATCCGAGAAGGCATCACCTGGTAACGTTCCCCTCCATCGAGAAAATATAATCATATACCAGCAATATTAATACTTTTTGTACTCCCCATGACAGGATCGTCGGATCAACTAAAGGAGGCCCTGAAAGTCGCACAAGCGGGTGAACAAGAGGCCAAAAGGCAACTAGCCGCGGGCGAGCGTGTGCTAGCACGGGTCAGGGATGATAAAAATAAGCTGCAGGATTCCAACACCCTGCTGGGCGAGGAACTAAAAGACGTGCGTGCCCAGCTGGCCGACTCCGTGAAGGAGAATAAGAGACTACGAGGCGGCATATTCGGTATGCTTTTCAAACCTGCCTCCCTATAATTCGGCGAGGGCAGGAACTGACAGATTTATGTCTGCAGGTATGTTGACTGGCCGTCCCGAAGAGGAAATGTCCGGATCTCAAGGCGACCTGCTACAAGAGTTGTCCCAGATGCACGAGCGAGTTCGGCAAGCAATGCGGAGTGTTGCCAAGGCTTTATGGCCATCCGCCTCCCCTCCAGGAAGTATGGCGGAGCTCGTGGAGCTATTCAAAGGAGCACGGCGGCGTATTCGATTATGGAAGATATCAGCCTGCCGAGAAGTTGCGCGAGAGGCCTGGGCCATGGTGAAGACACGGTACACCAAGCGTGATCCGGATCATATGGCCTGGGTCAGGCCTAAAGGGTCAAATGGAAAAGAAATTCCAGTTAGTTTAGTATATGACCAAGTAAAGGTAGCCGCCAAATATTCCCAACAGGATTGTAAGCTAGACAGCCTGTTAGACGGTATAGAGGAAGAAGCTTTTGAGTCCAAGTGACCATGTACTTCTATTACATAATTGTCCCTAGCCGGATTGTAAAACGATTGTCATGGCAGACCTTTTCGCTTCGACCTCTGGACCCGAAGGTGCGGAGTGTTTCCGAATACCAAAGCGGCAATATAGACCGGGGTATGCGTGGAAACCAGGCGTAGGGGTCATACTTGCTTGAACAGACAAGTTGTATCCGGCTAGCTATGTTATATTACATTGTAATTGTAGGAAACATCTTCCAGAGAGAATAGTTCCATTAAGGGTTCCTTTCCCTGGGTGAACATGCGTTAATGTGCATGCCCGAAATGTGAAAAATCGTAGTGTAGGTGACATCTGGGGGTTCATAGTGTAATGAGTGTAACACGTCTTTAGTCCGCCGACCGAATATTCCCTTAAGAACGCTAGCTTTCGGCTTCACCAACTCTAAGGTACACGTCCGGATGACCCGGCAGTAACAATCGCAGAGGTGCTTCCTTTATGCCCTAGCCGAACAAACGGGAATGTAGGGCATAAGCACAGGAGCCAGGCAACCCTGCTTGGCCAAAACTTAAGTCATAACTATGCATATAATGGAGAAGAAAAGGTACATATGCGGAAGAGGACACATATGTGTTGAGCTTGATGCTCGTAAAATAATAATAAGCTTCTGTAAAAGAAGCCCCCAGGTATTATGAGCGTGTACATGTAAGGATGTGCGCGTCATAGTTGTGCGGTGTAGCCGCACAATAGCTTAAAGCTAGAAGAAAAGTTTAAGGGAGGAAAGAAAAAAGAAATAATGGAAACAAAGGGAGAAGGAGACGAACAAAGAGTCCGGCTCTAGGCGTAGAATCTTCGGAGTCTCGCAGCGTTCCATGGGTTCGGCTCTAAGCGATTATCTGATGCATCACGCAGGCGGTATGCTCCTCTAGTGAGAACTTCGTCAATGATGAAGGGACCCTCCCACTTGGGCTTGAGTTTGTCCTTTTTCTTCTCTGGCAAGCATAGAACGAGTTCGCCAACATTATAAGTTTTCGCACGCACTTCTCTGCTTTGATATCTGCGAGCCTGTTGTTGATAAAATGTGTAACGGGCTTTTGCGACGTCGTGCTCCTCCTCCAGGGCATCTAAGCTGTCCTGCCGATCAAGCTCGGCCTCTCTCTCTTCCTACATGCGCACTCGAGGTGAGTCATGAATAATGTCACAGGGCAACACAGCCTCCGCGTCGTACACCATGAAGAAAGGTGTATATCCGGTAGTACGATTGGGCGTGGTCCGCAGCCCCCGGAGTACAGAGTCGAGCTCCTCAACCCAGTGCTTGTCTGATTCTTTCAAAGACCGCACTAGTCTAGGCTTAATGCCGCTCATAATAAGACCATTAGCTCGTTCGACTTGACCGTTTATTTGTGGATGATAGACGGAGGCGTAATCGAGCTTAATGCCCAAATTAGCACACCAGGCTTTTACCTCATCGGTTGTAAAATTGGAGCCGTTATCGGTGGTGATACTATGTGGGACACCATAACGGTGCACAACACCAGATATGAAGTCTATCACTTGTCCGGCTTCAGTCGTTTTAACTGGTTTGGCCTCTATCCACTTAGTGAATTTATCTACCATGACTAGCAAGTATTTTTTTCTTGTGGCTTCCTCCTTTAAGGGGTCCGACCATATCAAGCCCCTAGACCACAAAAGGCCAAGTACTGGGGATTGTTTGTAAAGCGATGGGTGGCATATGGCTTTGGTTGGCGAAAAGCTGGCATCTGACACAACGTTGGACAAGGTCCTGTGCATCTGCTCGGGCCGTCGGCCAATAGAAACCTGTATGGAAGGCCTTACTTACAAGGGCCCGAGCCGCGGAGTAGTGACCACCGAGACCGGCATTATGGCCAAGAGCTGAGGTCCCTCTTCTTCGGAGATGCATCTTTGAAGTACTCCGGTAGCGCTTTTCTTGTAGAGCTCTCCGTCATGGACCTTGTAGGCATTCGTGCGCCGGACAATGCAGCGAGCCTCATTCTGATCCTTAGGGAGCTCTCGCCTATTAAGGTAGGCCAAGAAGGGCTCGGTCCATGGGGCAATTACTGCCATTATTAGATGGGCCGATGGTGTTATCTCAGTGGCTGAGCCCCCGATGATATCGGTATTGTGTTCGGAATCTGGGGGTGTCATCGGATCCATACTAGTATTGCCGCTCTCATCCTGCCACACCACGGATGGCTTGAAGTGCCTTTCCAAAAAGATGTTAGGCGGGACGGGGTCACGCTTGGCGCCCATGCGAGCAAGGACATCCGCCGCTTGATTGCTTTCTCGAGCCACATGATGAAACTCGAGTCCCTCGAACCGAGCTGATATTTTGAGTACGGCGTTACGATAGGCTGCCATCTTCGGATCTTTGGCGTCGAAGTCTCCATTTATTTGGGATATTGCGAGATTTGAATCCCCGCGCACCTCCAGGCGTTGTATGCCCATGGAGGTGGCCATCCGAAGACCGTGCAATAAGGCCTCGTATTCGGCTGCGTTGTTGGAGTCTGTGTATAATATTTGGAGTACGTACTGGACTGTGTCTCCAGTGGGGGACGTTAAAACGACGCCTGCTCCTAAACCGGCCAGCATTTTAGAGCCATCGAAGTACATGACCCAATTGGAATATGTGTCGTACTCTTTAGGGAGTTCGGCCTCTGTCCATTCGGCGACGAAGTCGGCCAATACTTGGGATTTAATGGCCCGGCGTGGTTTGTATGTTATATCGAATGGCAGGAGCTCAATGGCCCACTTAGCAATCCGGCCCATAGCGTCGCGGTTGTTTATTATGTCATTGAGTGGAACTTCGGAAGCCACCGTTATAGAGCACTCTTGAAAGTAGTGTCGTAGCTTCCGGGATGCCATGAAGACCGCATATGCTATCTTTTGGTAATGAGGGTACCGGGATTTGCATGGTGTGAGGACAATGGATACGTAGTATACCAGTTTCTGGAGTGGGAATTTGTGTCCGTCCAACTCTCGTTCAATGACGAGCACCGCGCTCACCACCTGGTGTGTTGCGGAGATGTATAATAACATTGGTTCACCGACGCTCGGCGCGGCCAGAATTGGGTTACTCGCTAAAAGAGCCTTTATTTCTTCTAGTTCGGTCGTTGCCTGATACGTCTCCAACGTATCTATAATTTATGAAGTATTCATGCTATTATATTATCCATCTTGGATGTTTAATGGGCTTCACTATGCACTTTTATATTATTTTTGGGACTAACCTATTAACCCAGAGCCCAGTGCCAGTTTCTGTTTTTTCCCTTGTTTCAGTGTTTCGCAGAAAAGGAACATCAAACGGAGTCCAAACGGAATGAAACCTTCGGGACCGTGATTTTTGGAACGAACGTGATCCAGGATACTTGGAGTTGAAGTCAGGGAAGCTTCAAGGAGGCCACGAGGCAGGGAGGCGCGCCTCCCCCCTGGGCGCGCCCCCACCCTCGTGGGCCCCTCGTGGCTCCCCTGACCGACTTCTTTCGCCTATATATATCCATATACCCTAAAACCATCGGGGAACAGAATAGATAGGGAGTTCCGCCGCCGCAAGCCTTTGTAGCCACCAAAAACCAATCAGGACCTGTTCTGGCACCCTGCCGGAGGGGGGATCCCTCGCTGGTGGCCATCTTCATCATCCCGGCGCTCTCCATGACGAGGAGGGAATAGTTCACCCTCGGGGCTGAGGGTATGTACTAGTAGCTATGTGTTCTATCTCTCTCTCTCTCTCTCTCGTGTTCTTGATTTGGCACGATCTTGATGTATCGCGAGCTTTGGTATTATAGTTGGATCTTATGATGTTTATCCCCCTCTACTCTCTTGTAATGGATTGAGATTTCCCTTTGAAGTGATCTTATCGGATTGAGTCTTTAAGGATTTGAGAACACTTGATGTATGTCTTGTCGTGCTTATCTGTGGTGACAATGGGATATCACGTGATCCACTTGATGTATGTTTTGGTGATCAACTTGCGGGTTCCACCCATGAACCTATGCATAGGGGTTGGCACACGTTTTCGTCTTGACTCTCCGGTAGGAACTTTGGGGCACTCTTTGAAGTACTTTGTGTTGGTTTGAATAGATGAATCTGAGATTGTGTGATGCATATCGTATAATCATACCCATGGATACTTGAGGTGACATTGGAGTATCTAGGTGACATTAGGGTTTTGGTTGATTTGTGTCTTAAGGTGTTATTCTAGTGCGAACTCAATGATAGATCGAACGGAAAGAATGGCTTCGTGTTATTTTACTACGGACTCTTGAATAGATCGATCATAAAGGATAACTTTGAGGTGGTTTCGTACCCTACCATAATCTCTTTGTTTGTTCTCCGCTATTAGTGACTTTGGAGTGACTCTGTGTTGCATGTTGAGGGATAGTTATATGATCCAATTATGTTATTATTGTTGAGAGAACTTGCACTAGTGAAAGTATAAACCCTAGGCCTTGTTTCCTAGCACTGCAACACCATTTACGCTCACTTTTATCATTAGTTACCTTGCTGTTTTTATATTTTCAGATTACAAAAACCTATATCTACCATCCATATTGCACTTGTATCACCATCTCTTCACCGAACTAGTGCACCTATACAATTTACCATTGTATTGGGTGTGTTGGGGACACAAGAGACTCTTTGTTATTTGGTTGCAGGATTGCTTGAGAGAGACCATCTTCAACCTACGCCTCCCACGGATTGATAAACCTTAGGTCATCCACTTGAGGGAAATTTGCTACTGTCCTACAAACCTCTGCACTTGGAGGCCCAACAACGTCTACAAGAAGAAGGTTGCATAGTAGACATCAAGCTCTTTTCTGGCGCTGTTGCCGGGGAGGTGAGTGCTTGAAGGTATATCTTTAGATCTTGCAATCGAATCTTTTAGTTTCTTGTTTTATCACTAGTTTAGTTTATAAAAGAAAACTAAAAAATGGAATTAAGGTTGCCTCATATACTTCATCTTTTTAATGTCTTTCTTGAAAATGATGGGAAGGAAAATTGTGCTCAAGTACTAGAAGAAGAATTACATAGAATGCTTGGCATAAAATATGTGAATGATGAGCATGATTGCAATGTTGTTAGTATGAATTCTTTGAATACCCATGATGCTAATGATATGCAAAGCCACAAGCTTGGGGAAGCTATGTTTGATGAAGATGATATTTTTCGTCCCCAAGCTTTGATGAGCAAATTTACTATGATGAAAGCATGCCTCCTATCTATGATGATTATTGTGATGACACGCATGCTATAAAGAATAATGATAACCATGAAACTTGTCATCTTGATTTTAATTTTCAATCACATGATAGTTATTTTTGTTGAGTTTAATCCCACTACTATTGATGAGAATAAATTTGCTTATGTGGAGAGTAGTAAAATTTCTATGCTTGTAGATCATGAAAAGAATGCTTTAGGTGCTGGTTATATTGTTGAATTTATTCATGATGCTACTGAAAATTATTATGAGGGAGGAATATATGCTTGTAGGAATTGCAATAATATCAAGTTTCCTCTCTATGTGCTTAAAGTTTTGAAGTTATGCTTGTTTTGCCTTCCTATGCTAGTTGATTATTGTTCCCATAAGTTGTTTGCTCACAAAATCCCTATGCATAGGAAGTGGGTTAGACTTAAATGTGCTTGCCATGTGTTTCATGATGCTCTATTTATGTTTCAATTCTTATCTTTTACGTGAGCATCATTGAAATCATCATGCCTAGCTAGAGGCGTTAAACGTTAGCGCTTGTTGGGAGGCAACCCAACTTTATTTTTGTTTCTTGCTTTTTGGTTCTGTTTAGTAATAAATATTTGATCTAGCCTCTGGTTAGATGTGGTTTTATGTTTTAATTAGTGTTTGTGCCAAGTAAGACCTATAGGATCTTCTTGGATGATAATTATTTGATCTTGCTGAAAAAGACAGAAACTTTCTGCTCACAAAAACAATTGTTAAGAATCACCAGAAAGTGATAAAATACTGATTTCAATTGCAGTAGATCAACAATCAAATTATCTAGGTCCTCCTATTTTGGTAGAATTTTTGGAGTTCCAAAAGTTTGCGTTAGTTACAGATTACTACAGACTGTTCTGTTTTTGACAGATTCTGTTTTTCGTGTGTTGTTTGCTTATTTTAATGAATCTATGGCTAGTAAAAGAGTTTATAAAAATAGAGAAGTTGGAATACAGTAGGTTTAACACAAATATAAATAAAGAATGAGTTCATTACAGTACCTTGAAGTGGTGTTTTGTTTTCTTTCGCTAACGGAGCTCACGAGATTTTCTGTTAAGTTTTGTGTTGTGAAGTTTTCAAGTTTTGGGTAAAGATTCGATGGACTATGGAATAAGGAGTGGCAAGAGCCTAAGCTTGGGGATGCCCAAGGCACCCCAAGGTAATATTCAAGGACAACCAAAAGCCTAAGCTTGGGGATGCCCCGGAAGGCATCCCCTCCTTCGTCTTCGTTCATCAGTAACTTTACTTGGAGCTATATTTTTATTCACCACATGATATGTGTTTTGCTTGGAGTGTCATTTTATTTTATTTAGCTTTGCTTGCTGTTTGAATAAAATACCAAGATCTGAAATTCTTAAATGAGAGAGAGTCTTCACATAGCTACATAATTATTTAACTACTCATTGATCTTCACTTATATCTTTTAGGAGTAGTTTGTCATTTACTCGTGTGCTTCACTTATATCCTATGAGTAAATGGTTGAATGATTTGAATATCATAAATCTGAAATTATATATGTTTCATATGCTTATCCCATGGGGAGTAATGCCTTCACATATAAGAAGTAGAGGTGGTAAATTTATTGAAGGTTAGCAAACATTGTATTGGTCACTTGAACAATTCATGAAAGAATATTGAAGGAAGAGAGATTTCACATATAAATATACTATCTTGGACATCTTCTATGATTGTGAGCCCCATTAATTATTTTCAAACCTGAGCAAATTAGTTGAAGTTGGACAAGGAAGACAACATAATGAGTTATGCTTGGGTATATTTGTATAGAAGTTATATTGTTATGGATCCTCTAACATGTGGTGCTTGCTACTTAGAATCCTTTGCTAGCCAAAATATTACTAAGCGGGAATACTGCTTGTGCATCCAAATTCCTTGAACCAAGTTTCTTCCATGAGTGTCCACCATATCTACCTATATGCGGTATTTACCTGCCGTTCCAAGTAAATTTGCATGTGCCAAACTCTAAACCTTCAAATAATAATCTGTTTTGTATGCCCGAATCGCTCATGTAGCGACTAGGGGCTGTCAGTATCTTCCAGGCTAGGTGGGTTATTCTCACGATGAGTGGACTCCGCTCATCATTCACGAGAAAATGGCTGGTAACTGGGATGCCCAGTCCTATGATCAAAAGATCAAAAAACAAAATCGCAAATAATTTAAACAAAACTCCCCCAGGAATGTTGATAGTTGGACGGCACCCGTTGTTTCGGACAAGCCATGGAGTGTGATTGTTGGTGGAGGGGGAGTAAAATCTTTACCTTTCTGTTTGGGAACCGCCTATAATGTATCTAGTATGGAAGATATTGGGAACTCTTGGTCGTTATGTTGACAATGAAAGCATACCTCTCAAAATTATTTTCATCTCTGTTTTAGCTTCGAGCTCTGGCACCTCCGCAAATCCCTACTTCCCTCTGTGAAGGGTCTATCTTTTACTTTTATGCAAGAGTCACTAGTATTCCTTCTCATTCCAACCTACTTTTTAGTTGGCAAGCGTCATGTGGTGGAGAAAGATCTAAGCATATATGGCCATTCAAATATATTTGATCATGAATTATTATTGTTGACAATTATCTATATGATAAATAAGTTGGGAGGCGAAACATTAAGCCCCTATCTTTCTCTGTGTTCGATGGATGCTATTTGTTCAAAAATATGCTTTGAGTGGTAGCAATCATGGAAGACTATATGATAGTTGAGTATGTGGGATTTGCTAAATCAAAGCTCTGACATAAACTCTTCCTGAAAATAAGATGAATTGTAATTGTTTGATGACTGGTAACACGGTTTGTTAGTTTTCAATAAAGTTATGATCTATACTTTAACATGTGAATGGCTTGTTACTTGATCATGAAAAGTTCTATGAGTTGAGCTACTGTTATGACATATAATGATGCTAGAAAAGGTGATTGAAATTATCATTGATCAAACTTGTGCACCTGCTAGCATTCACACTTCATAAATTATTTCTTTTATCATTTACCTACTCAAGGACGAGCAGGAATTAAGCTTGGGGATGCTGATACGTCTCCAACGTATCTATAATTTGAAGTATTCATGCTATTATATTATCCATCTTGGATTTTTAATGGGCTTTACTATGCACTTTTATATTATTTTTTGGACTAACCTATTAACCCAGAGCCCAGTGCCAGTTTCTGTTTTTTCCCTTGTTTCAGTGTTTCGCAGAAAAGGAATATCAAACGGAGTCCAAACGGAATGAAACCTTCGGCAACGTGATTTTTGGAACGAACGTGATCCAGGAGACTTGGAGTTGAAGTCAGGGAAGCTTCAAGGACGCCACGAGGCAGGGAGGCGCGCCTGCCCCCCTGGGCGCGTCCCCCACCCTCGTGGGCCCCTCGTGGTTCCCCTGACCGACTTCTTTCGCCTATATATATCCATATACCCTAAAACCATTGGGGAACAGAATAGATCGGGAGTTCCGCCGCCGCAAGCCTCTGTAACCACCAAAAACCAATCGAGACCCTGTTCCGGCACCCTGCCGGAGGGGGGGTCCCTCGCCGGTGGCCATCTTCATCATCCCGGCGCTCTCCATGACTAGGAGGGAATAGTTCAACCTCGGGGCTGAGGGTATGTACTAGTAGCTATGTGTTCTATCTCTCTCTCTCTCTCGTGTTCTTGATTTGGCACGATCTTGATGTATCGCAAGCTTTGGTATTATAGTTGGATCTTATGATGTTTATCCCCCTCTACTCTCTTGTAATGGATTGAGTTTTCCCTTTGAAGTGATCTTATCGGATTGAGTCTTTAAGGATTTGAGAACACTTGATGTATGTCTTGCCGTGCTTATCTGTGGTGAAAATGGGATAGCACGTGATCCACTTGATGTATGTTTTGGTGATCAACTTGCGGGTTCCGCCCATGAACCTATGCATAGGGGTTGGCACACATTTTCGTCTTGACTCTCCGGTCGAAACTTTGGGGCACTCTTTGAAGTACTTTGTGTTGGTTTGAATAGATGAATCTGAGATTGTGTGATGCATATCGTATAATCATACCCATGGATACTTGAGGTGACATTGGAGTATCTAGGTGATATTACGGTTTTGGTTGATTTGTGTCTTAAGGTGTTATTCTAGTACGAACTCTATGATAGATCGAACGGAAAGAATAGCTTCATGTTATTTTACTACGGACTCTTGAATAGATCGATCAGAAAGGATAACTTTGAGGTGGTTTCGTACCCTACTATAATCTCTTCGTTTGTTCTCCGCTATTAGTGACTTTGGAGTGACTCTTTGTTGCATGTTGAGGGATAGTTATATGATCCAATTATGTTATTATTGTTGAGAGAACTTGCACTAGTGAAAGTATAAACCCTAGGCCTTGTTTCCTAGCATTGCAACACCGTTTACGCTCACTTTTATCATTAGTTACCTTGCTGTTTTTATATTTTCAGGTTACAAAAACCTATATCTACCATCCATATTGCACTTGTATCACCATCTCTTCGCCGAACTAGTGCACCTATACAATTTACCATTGTATTGGGTGTGTTGGGGACACAAGAGACTCTTTGTTATTTGGTGGCAGGGTTGCTTGAGAGAGACCATCTTCAACCTACGCCTCCCACGGATTGATAAACCTTAGGTCATCCACTTGAGGGAAATTTGCTACTGTCCTACAAACCTCTGCACTTGAAGGCCCAACAACGTCTACAAGAAGAAGCTTGCGTAGTAGTCATCATTGCCGCATCCGTCCACTCGAAGTGGTCAGTGCGTCGGAGAAGGCGATACAGTGGCACTATTTTTTCTCCTAATCTGGGGATAAAGCGGCTTAAAGCTGCCACGCATCCGGCTAGTTTTTGGACCTCTTTAAGGTCTGTTGGTATAGCGAATTGCGACAAAGCCCGGATTTTGGCTGGATTGGCCTCAATTCCTCTATTGGAAACGATGAAGCCCAGCAGTTTTCCGGCGGGAACGCCGAAAACACACTTTTTCGGATTGAGCTTGATGTCATATGTATGGAGGTTGTCGAATGTGAGACGTAAGTCATCTATTAGTGACTCGACGTGCCTAGTCTTGATGACTACGTCGTCCACATATGTTTCAACTGTCTTGCCGATTTGTTTCTCCAGACATGTTTGAATCATCCGTTGGTAGGTGGCGCCAGCGTTTTTGAGCCCGAAGGGCATAGTGTTGAAGCAGAAAGGCCCGTATGGGGTAATGAATGCCGTTGCGGCTTGATCGGACTCCTTCATTTTGATTTGATGGTATCCGGAGAATGCATCGAGGAAACACAGTGAGTCGTGTCCTGCAGTAGCATCAATAATCTGATCGATGCAAGGGAGGGGAAGGGATCCTTAGGGCAGGCCTTGTTGAGGTCTTTGAAATCGATGCATAGGCGCCAGGATTTATCCTTCTTTGGTACCATCACCAGGTTTGCTAGTCAGTCCGGGTGTTTTATTTCTCTGATGAATCCGGCCTTGAGTAACTTGGCTAGCTCCTCCCCCATAGCTTGTCGTTTGGGTTCGGAAAAGCGCCGCAGTGTTTGCTTGACCGGCTTATATCCCTTCAATATATTGAGGCTGTGTTCGGCCAACCTGCGTGGGATTCCTGGCATATCAGAAGGGTGCCAGGCGTATATGTCCCAGTTCTCGCGCAGGAACTCTCGTAGCGCGGCGTCGACCGTTGGGTCCAGCTGTGCCCTGATGGATGTTGTCTTCTTGGTGTCCATCGGGTGGACCTGAAATTTGACTATTTCATCTGCTGGTTTAAAGGAGGTGGATTTCGGTCGCTTGTCCAGGATTATGTCTTCCCTATCCACCGTGGAGCGTAGTGCGGTAAATTCTTCGGCCACGAGGGCTTCGGACAGTGCCTCATGGGCCAGGGATGCAGTTTTGTTCTCAGCGTGGAGTGATATGTCCAGATCACTGGCAAGAGTGATAATGCCATTGGGCCTGGGCATCTTGAGCTTCATGTACCCGTAATGAGGTATAGCTTGGAAGCGTGTAAATGCATCTCGCCCCAATAGGGCGTGATATCCACTGTTGAAAGGGTCCACTTGGAAGGTTATCTCTTTGGACCGATAATTCTCCGGCGTGCCGAATACCACGTCGAGCGTGATTTTTCCCGCACATCGCGCCTCCCGACTGGGAATGATTCCTCGGAAGGTCGTGCTACTTTGCTCGATGCGGCTCCTGTCTATTTTCCATTTTGTTGAGTGTATCCTCGTAGATGAGGTTTAGTCTGCTGCCGTAGTCCATGAGCACTTTGGTGAGCCGAAAACCATCCACAATTGGATTGAGGACCAAGGCGGCTGGTGCCCGGACTGTTCGGAATTTTGGTTCGTCACCGGCATTGAAAGTTATGGTTGTGTCGCTCCAGGGGTTTATTGCTGCAACTTGGTAGACTTCGGTGAGGTCGCGGAAGGCCCTTTTGCGCCGATTGTTTGAAGCGAAGGTCTCGAAGACTGTCAATATGCTGAGGTAGTCATCTGCCGGGGGGTGTTGCTCTGGGGTATTTTTGGTGAGGATATCCTCGCCGCTCTTGGCCACTTGCCGGAGTATCCAACACGCTCTAAGGCTGTGGGTTGGTGTGGTATCCGGTGTTGTGTGTATTCTGCATGGCCTATCGAGCCATCCCTCCAGAACGGTTCCGCGCCCCGTAATGGGTTTAGATTTCTTGACTGTTGGGTCGGGCGCCCCGCAAGGGTGCGACCTTTTTGCCCGGACGAGGGGTTGAGTGGAAACCGGTGCTTCCCAGCGAGCTGCCTAAGTTTTCCAGGCGCTTTCCATTGTGCAGTACTTCTGTACTATGGTTGCCAAGTCAGCAAAGTGTAATACGCGACGACGGTTGATGGCGTTGAGGATTCCTTCATCCGTGCAATTATTACAGAATACTGAGATCGCGTCTTCGTCGCGGCAATCTTTAATCTTGTCTTTGACAAGGAGGAATCTGGCCCAGAAGTGATGGACTGTTTCCTGAGACTGCTGCTGTAGGTACATGAGATCGTATATATCTAGGTGGGTGGTGGATTTAAATCCGAACCCTGTCCCAATTTGGGATCCGGAGTTTTAGAAACTTCCGAGCTTAATAGTTCGGGCTCCAGGATATCAACCGATTTTTCAGGCCCGCCGTCCGATTCCAGGTTCGGAGGACAGGACATGTCGTTCCGCGGACAGGTATCCGGCTCTTTGAGCTCGGAAATCCGAACATAGTTTGTCCTCAATATAGAGGGAGAATTGTTGCTTTGTTCCTCTACTACCGCTATCTGATGGGTGATCAGCGGAGATTTGATTTCTCTCTGATCGGGTTTAAGCCCAATCCAATCGTAGTCTGTAGCGACCCCCAAGGCGGCGATGCGATCCAGGAGTTCATTTAAGGATGACTCGGATCCATCTGTTTGGACTACTCGGAGTCAACACGGAGGCGATTTTCGATGACCCGAGAAGTCATCGTCGGCTTAAAGGCTGGACGGGCAGTCATGGTAAAGCCGCCTAACCGGAGGGTTTGGTCTGAGGCCACGGCTCCTCCAAAGGTGATACTGTCCTTGATAACAAGGCGAGCCATCAATCCTATCTTCGACGTCACAGCTGAACTCTCAATGAAAGCACCAATGTCGGTGTCAAAACCGGCGGATCTCGGGTAGGGGGTCCCGAACTGTGCGTCTAAGGTCGATGGTAACAGGAGACAGGGGACATGATGTTTACGCAGGTTCGGGCCCTCTATGGAGGTAATACCCTACTTCCTGCTTGATTGATCTTGATGAATATGAGTATTACAAGAGTTGATCTACCACGAGATCGTAATGGCTAAAACCCTAGAAGTCTAGCCTATATGATTATGATTGCCTCTACGGACTAAACCCTCTGGTTTATATAGACACCGGAGGGGACTAGGGTTGTACAAAGTCGGTTACAGAGAAAGGAATCTTCATATCCGAACGCCAAGGAGAGTCCCATCCGGACACGGGTGAGAGTCTTCGGTCTTGTATCTTCGTAGCCCATCAGTCCGGCCCACGTCACATGGGCCAGACATCCGAGGACCCCTTAATCCAGGACTCCCTCAATGGCCGACTCCCATATCCATGTCCTTGGACGAATAATAATTCTGATTTGAGGGACAGCATAACACAACGAGAGCTTTTAACCGAAATCTTATCTTCCAGACGTGTAATCCCTTGTCCTTCCTTTCTCAAAACTCGGTGTGCTAGACAAACTTTTAGAGATCAACTAACATTTGGATAGATCCTCTTAGAGTATCTTCAGCTGGGCGCATCAAACCCCCTTCAACGCCCATGCGGATGGCCCAGTCACTGATCTTTCACAAAAGATCGATCCAAACGGGTGTCTCAAACCGTCCTCAAACACCCGGGTTGACCGACACCCATCATATCCAACAAAAATATGGAGCGGATATGGGTGGCCTGGGCGTGACTGGACATGTCTCTCATGTCGGACCCGGTCACGCTAGCCCACCCGACCCCAATGTACTCGTCCCCATTTGCTGCCCAGACCAAACCCTAGCCACTCCAGTTCACTCCACTTTGTCACCAAACTCTTGCCTGGCGATCTCCTACCTTCTCCGGCATTGAGGGCATCGGATCGGAGTCCTACACCTCCAGATCCAATGATCCGGAGCTCATCCCACGCGGTCCCGAGGAGGAGATGACTGTTGTGACGCCCCCGATTCAATCGTGCACTAATCATGCACGCAAACGTGTACGATCAAGATCAGGGACTCACGGGAAGATAACACAACACAACTCTAAAAACATAAATAAGTCATACAAGCATCATAATACAAGCCAGGGGCCTCGAGGGCTTGAATACAAGTGCTCGATCATAGACGAGTCAACGGAAGCAACAATATCTGAGTACAGACATAAGTTAATCAAGTTGCCATAAGATGGCTAGCACAAACTGGGATACAGATCGAAAGAGGCGCTGGCCTCCTGCCCGGGATCCTCCTAAACTACTCATGGTCATCGTCAGCAGCCTGGACGTAGTAGTAGGCACCTCCGGTGTAGTAGGAGTCGTCATCGATGGTGGCGTCTAGCTCCTGGACTCCAGCATCTGGTTGCGACAACCAGGAAGAAAGGAAAAGGGGGAGCAAAGCAACCGTGAGTACTCATCCAAAGTACTCGCAAGCAAGGATCTACACTACATATGCATGGGTATATGTGTAAAGGGGCCATATCGGTGGACTGAACTGCAGAATGCCAGAATAAGAGGGGGATAGCTAGTCCTGTCGAAGACTATGCTTCTGGCAGCCTCCATCTTGCAGCATGTAGAAGAGAGTAGATGGTAAGTTCACCAAGTATCATCGCATAGCATAATCCTACCCGGTTATCCTCTCCTCGTCGCCCTGTTAGAGAAAGATCACCGGGTTGTATCTGGCACTTGAAGGGGTGTGTTTTATTAAGTATCCGGTTCTAGTTGTCATAAGGTCAAGGTACAACTCCGGGTCGTCCTTCTACCGAGGGACACGGCTATTCGAATAGATAAACTTCCCTGCAGGGGTGCACCACGTAACCCAACACGCTCGATCCCTCTGGCCAGACACACTTTCCTGGGTCATGCCCGGCCTCGGAAGATCAACACATCGCAGCCCCACCTAGGCACAACAGAGAGGTCAGCACGCCGGTCTAAATCCTATGCACGCAGGGGTCTAGGCCCATCGCCCATTGCACACCTGCACGTTGCATAGGCGGCCGGAGAGCAGACCTAGAAACCTACATTTCAAAGGAAGTTGCGTTACGCGGTCCAACCCGGCGCGCGCCGCTCAATCACTGACGTCACGAAGGCTTCGGCTGATACCACGATGTCGAGTGCCCATAACTGTTCCCGCGTAGTTGGTTAGTGCGTATAGGCCAGTGGCCAGACTCAGATCAAATACCAAGATCTCGTTAAGCGTGTTAATTTTGAAATAACCGCGGACGCCGACCAGGGCCAGGCCCACCTCTCACCTAGGTAGTCTCAACCTGCCCTGTTGCTCCGCCACAAAGATCCACCCAGTGGGCCATCGGGACAAAGGTCCTTTCAGCCCCCAATCCGTGAATCACTCACGGGTACTCTACGAGCCGACCCAACTTTAGTCACCACAAGTATCATATATTATGTATATAAGTATATACCCGTGATCAACTCCCGAGTGATCACGGCCCAATAGTATAGCATGGCAGACGGACAAGAATGTAGGGCCTCTGATGGAATACTAGCATCCTATACTAAGCATTTAGGATTGCAGGTAAAGGTAACAACAGTAGTAGCAAAGACAGGCTATGCAGCAGAATAGGATGAACCGAAACCAGTAACATGCTACACTACTCTAATGCAAGCAGAGAGAGAAGGAATAGGCGATATCTGGTGATTAAGGGGGCGGGCTTGCCTGGAAGCTCAGCCGAGAAGGAGGGGTCGTTAACCCCGTAGTCGTACTGGGTAGCAGCATCGTCGGTCTTGGTGTCTAGTGAGAGAAGAGGGGGAAGAAAGAATAAATATAAAGCCAACATATGCATGATGATGCGTGACATGACAATGAACGGTGCTAGGTGTGCCCTAACGCGGTAGTAGGTGATACCGGTGAAGGGGGGAAACATCCGAGAAAGTCGGTGTTGCGTTTTCAGACACATGAACCGGAGGGGGAAAGTTGCGTGTTTGCTATGCTAGGGATGTGTGGCGGATGACCGGGCTGCGTATCCAGATTCGTCTCGTTGTTCTGAGCAACTTTCATGTACAAAGTATTTTCATCCGAGCTACAGATTATTTTATATCATTTATTAAAGTTTTAATCATTTTATGAATTTATTTATCTATTTAATTCTAACATTATCCAGAATAGTGTCTGTTGATGCCATCATGATGCAATATTGAGGTTATTAGTCAACAGTGCGGTTGACTGGGTCAAATCTGACCTGTGGGTCTAGTGGGACCCACGTGTCATTGACTGGGGCCTGCCCAGTCAGCATAGTTGACTGGGGCCTGCCAAGTCAGCATAGTTGACTGGGTCAACTAGGCCCAGGGGGCAGGGGTCAGTGGTTGAGCAGTGCGACCCGCGGTGCCACGTCGGTGCTGAGTCAGCTCGGCCACCGGAGTGCGCCGGCGAGCCCACACGCGGTGGCGAGCTCCGGCGAACTCGGAAATAGGCCACGGTGGACCAAATCGGGCGCGGCCTAGCTCTCTAGAACGGCCTCTTCGCGCCGCGTCCGATGAAGAAGAGCACGACGGCGGGGGTGGCGGAAATGGTCGTCGGCGATGATGTCGGGCGGCGACGGTTGCGGGCTTGCGACGGGACGGAGCTGCAGTGCGCGCGTGATTAAACGGGGAGGCTAGGCGAGGCCTAAGCGATGTGGCGAAGCAGATGGGCAGCAGCACGGGGCCGTTGGTCGCCGGAACGAGGCCAGCGACGTGCTACGCGGACGCCGGGGCTCGGGCGAGTTTGAAGGCGGGGCTGCGGGGCACGGTTTGTCGCGGGGCTAGGTGTGTCCGAACGCACACGACAGCGCGCGTCGAGTGGCGGTGGTCGCAGGCACAGGGGGAGCCGGGGTTGAGCGGTGCGTCGACGGGCAGCGGCAGCCGGAATCGGAGCTCGACAGGGACGGAGCTAGGAGCAGCGAGAGGATGCATTGGAGAGAGCATCGGTGTCGCGGTGGTGCAGGGAGCATGATTCCGCGGTCGGACGCGAGCCACGCGTGCGGTGACCGCGACGGTGAAGCCGTAACTCTGCAATGGTGGTGCGTCGCGCATGACTAGTTACGGCGTGGAAACGAAGCAAGGACGGGGGAAAGAAGGGGGGTCGAGCTCACCAAGCGGCACACACGGAGGCCGGTGAATGGTTTAGGAGCTGCAGAGACGTCGTCGGAGCCGGGGATGAGCGGCGGCGACCGGAGATGTGGACGAAGGTAAACCGGTGCAGCAGCGCCTCCGAGCTCCAGCTGCGGCCACCGGTTGACGAGGAAGACGATGGCAGAGACGACGGACACGTTGGCGAGGCGAGGTGATGGCTGTGGCCGCACGTTTTACGGCGGCGAGTCCATGGCGGCGCTCGGATGCGGTGGGGAAGGAGGAAGCGGCGAGGTGGATCTGAGGGGAGGGGAGGCGCAGGGACCGAGAGGGAGAGCATGGGTGAGTGGGAGAAAGAACCGAGGAGGCGGGGGCGTGGCGGCCTTATCCCCTCCCTGCGTCGGTGCCGACGAGGTGGTCGGGCGGGAACGCGCCCTTGTTCCGACCCTGGTCGGGGGAACAGGGAAGGGGGACGGTAGGGGGGCCGGGCTAGCTGGGCCGGTTGAACTGGTCGGCTTGGCTGTTGGCTAGCTGGGCCAGTTGGCCCAGGGGGTTAGGGGGGTTCCTTTTTTTCTTTAGTTTTGTTAGGTTTTGTTTTTATTCTTTTTCTTTTATTTATTTCCTTTTCTGTTTTAATTCAATTTAAAATATTTATGCATTCTGTAAAAGTGTGTTTCCTTCACCTTAAATACCTAAGCATTAATTGGCACACTCCGAGCATTTTAGTTTTAAAGTTTGGAAATTTTGGTTGTTTGACATATTTTGAATTTTGACTTCTAAACGGGTTTTGAACTAACTAGAGATTAGCAATAGTAACGGAGGTGACATGGCATCATTAGCAGAGTTTCACTGTAGCTTAATTATCCGGGCGTTACAAATCTCCTCCACTACAAGAAATCTCGTCCCGAGATTTAGGAGGTAGAAGGAAACAATGCGGGGTATTCATCACGGAGGCGATCCTCGCGTTCCCAAGTGGCTTCGTCTTCAGAGTGATGCGACCACTGGACCTTGAGGAACTTGATCGCCTTCTGACGTGTGCGGCGTTCAGCTTGGTCGAGAATGCGGACCGGATGTTATTTATAGGAGAGGTCCTGTTGTAATTCGAGCACTTCATGATCCACTGCTCGGATTGGGTCCTTGAAGCAGCGGCGGAGTTGTGACACGTGGAACACATCGTGAACCTGAGAAAGGTTCGACGAAAGCTCCAGTTGGTATGCCACTTTTCCACGCCTTTCGAGAATAGTGAATGGACCAATGTAGCGAGGAGCGAGCTTGCCCTTGATCTCGAAGCGGTGAGTACCCTTCATTGGTGTGACTCGGAGATAAGCCTTTTCGCCAGGTTGATAGACCATGTCTTTATGATGGCGGTCATACTGACTCTTCTGACGCAACTGAGCAGTCTTGAGATTCTCACGAATGATGCGGACTTGTTCTTCGGCATGTTGGATAATATCCGGACCGAAGAGTGGATGTTCCCCAGTTTCTGACCAGTTCAAAGGGGTTCGGCACTTTCGTCCATATAGCACTTCGAAGGGGGCCATCTTGAGACTAGCTTGATAGCTATTGTTATAAGAGAACTCAGCATACGGGAGAGATTCCTCCCATTTCTTGCCAAAGGAAATAACACAAGCTCGAAGCATGTCTTCGAGGATTTGGTTGACGCGTTCAACTTGTCCTTGCGACTGAGGATGACATGCAGTACTGAACGCCAGATGAGTTCCCATAGCTTCTTGGAAACTTGCCCAGAATCTTGAAGTGAACAAGCTGCCACGGTCTGAACTGATAACCAGTGGAATACCGTGAAGTGAAACAATTCTGGACATGTACAGAGTTGCAAGCTGACTAGCAGTGATCGTTTCTTTGACCGCCAGAAAATGTGCAACTTTAGAAAGCCGGTCAATGACGACAAGAGTAGCATCATTACCCTTCTGCGATTTGGGAAATCCAGTGACGAAATCCATTTCAACATGGTCCCATTTCCATTCAGGAATAGAGATAGTTTGCAGAGTTCCAGCAGGCCTTTGATGTTCTGTTTTGATACGACGGCAAACGTCACACTCAGCAACATAACGAGCAATGTCTTGCTTCATATTAGACCACCAGAATCTCTGACGAATGTCTTGGTACATCCTTGTACTACCGGGACGAATAGACAAAGGCGTATCATGAGCTTCTTTCATAACCTCATGTGTCATATCCAGGTTTTCCTCCTTACAAGGCACCACTAGGCGGCCTTTGAAGTACAAAGTGCCATCATCAGCAATAGTGAAGAATGAGGGCTTTCCTTCTGTGAGGTAGCATTTAATCTTCTCAACTTGAGAGTCATATCCCTGAATTCTCTTGATGGAGTCCAAGAGATCTGGTTCGACAGCCAGGGTATTGAGGGAACCTTGGGCAACAATGATGTCTACTACGCAACCTTCTTCTTGTAGACATTGTTGGGCCTCCAAGTGCAGAGGTTTGTAGGATAGTAGCAAATTTCCCTCAAGTGGATGACCTAAGGTTTATCAATCCGTGGGAGGTGTAGGATGAAGATGGTCTCTCTCAAGCAACCCTGCAACCTAATAACAAAGAGTCTCTTGTGTCCCCAACACACCCGATACAATGGTAAATTGTATAGGTGCACTAGTTCGGCGAAGAGATGGTGATACAAGTGCAATATGGATGGTAGATATGGGTTTTTGTAATCTGAAAATATAAAAACAGCAAGGTAACTAATGATAAAAGTGAGCGTAAACGGTATTGCAATGCTAGGAAACAAGGCCTAGGGTTCATACTTTCACTAGTGCAAGTTCTCTCAACAATAATAACATAATTAGATCATATAACTATCCCTCAACATGCAACAAAGAGTCACTCCAAAGTAACTAATAGCGGTGAACAAACGAAGAGATTATTGTAGGGTACGAAACCACCTCAAAGTTACTCTTTTGGATCGATCTATTCAAGAGTCCGTAGTAAAATAACACGAAGCTATTCTTTCCGTTCGATCTATCATAGAGTTCGTACTAGAATAACACCTTAAGACACAAATCAACCAAAACCCTAATGTCACCTAGATACTCCAATGTCACCTCAAGTATCCGTGGGTATGATTATACAATATGCATCAAACAATCTCAGATTCATCTATTCAACCAACACAAAGAACTTCAAAGAGTGCCCCAAAGTTTCTACCGGAGAGTCAAGACGAAAACGTGTGCCAACCCCTATGCATAAGTTCACAAACGGAACCCGCAAGTTGATCACCAAAACATACATCAAGTGCATCACGTGAATATCCCATTGTCACCACAGATAAGCACATGCAAGACATACATCAAGTGTTCTCAAATCCTTAAAGACTCAATCCGATAAGATAACTTCAGAGAGAAAACTCAATCCATTACAAGAGAGTAGAGGGGGAGAAACATCATAAGATCCAACTATAATAGCAAAGCTCGCGGTACATCAAGATCGTGCCAAATCAAGAACACGAGAGAGAGAGATCAAACACATAGCTACTGGTACATACCCTCAGCCCCGAGGGTGAACTACTCCCTCCTCGTCATGGAGAGCGCCGGGATGATGAACATGGCCACCGGTGATGGATCCCCCCTCCTGCAGGGTGCCGGAACAGGGTCCCGATTGGATTTTGGTGGCTACAGAGGCTTGCGGCGGCGGAACTCCTCATCTATTCTGCCCCCGATGGTTTTAGGGTATATGGGTATATAGGCGAAAGAAGTCGGTCAGGGGAGCCACGAGGGGCCCACGAGGGTGGAGGGCGTGCCCCCCTGCCTCGTGCCTTCCTCATTGCTTCCCTTACGTGCACCCCAAGTCCCCTGGATTGCTTCCATTCCAAAAATAACTCTCCCGAAGGTTTCATTCCGTTTGAACTCCGTTTGATATTCCTTTTCTGCGAAACACTGAAACAAGGGAAAAAACAGAAACTGGCACTAGCACTGGGCTCTGGGTTAATAGGTTAGTCCCAAAAATAATATAAAAGTGTTTAATAAAGCCCATAAACATCCAAAACAGATAATATAATAGCATGGAACAATCAAAAATTATAGATACGTTGGAGACGTATCAAACAACACGGAGGTTCATCTTGCGAAACTCCTTAGGAGGGGGAGCGAGTGCACCCGGAGGAACAATATGGAGGTTCAGCTTTCTGAATTCTTCAACAAGCGAGGGCTGAACTTTGCGAACCTCGAGATGGTTGCAGTAAGACTTGCGGCTCAAGGCATCAGCCATTACATTAGCCTTGCCTGGTGTATAGGAAATACCCAAGTCAAAGTCTGCAACAGTCTCCATCCATCTCTGCTGACGGAGGTTCAGATCTGGCTGAGTAAACAGATACTTCAGACTTTGGTGGTCGGTGAAGATCTCGCAACGATTACCAAGAAGGTAATGTCGCCACTGCTTTAGTGCATGAATGACAGCAGCAAGCTCGAGGTCGTGAACTGGGTAGTTCTCTTCGTGAGGGCGCAATTGACGGGAGGCATAAGCAATCACTTTGCGCTCTTGCATTAGGACACAGCCTAATCCTTGACGGGAAGCGTCGTAGTAAATGACGAAGTCCTTCTTAGTATCAGGTGGAGCAAGCACTGGGGCAGAAGTCAACTTGACTTTGAGTGCCTGGAAACTTTCCTGACATTTGTCTGTCCATTGGAACTTGACGCCCATATGCAACAGGTTAGTCAGAGGCCTGGCGATCTTGGAGAAGTTCTCGGTGAATCGACGGCAATAGCTGGCGAGACCGAGAAAACTTCTGACTTGCTTGACATTCTTCGGAGGAGTCCATTCGAGAATAGCCTGGACTCGTTCAGGGTTGACAGCTATACCATCCTTAGAGATGACATCCCAAGATAGGTTACTTCGGGTAGCCAGAATTCACATTTGGAGAACTTGGCATATAGTTGATGCTCTCGTAGCTTTTCCAGCACAAGACGAAGATGTTCAGCATGTTCCTCTTTGTTCTTGGAAAATACCAGGATATCATCCAGATAGACCACGACGAACTTGTCAAGGTAATCCATGAATATATAGTTCATCAGACAAGAGAAGGTGGATGGAGCATTGGTTAAGCCGAAAGACATGACGGTGTACTCGTATCAACCATATCGAGTCACGAAGGCGGTCTTTGGGATATCCTCTTCACGAACACGGATCTGGTGGTAACCCAACCTCAAGTCGAGTTTAGAGAACACTGATGAACCAGCCAGTTGATCATACAGATCATTGATCCGAGGAAGAGGATATTTGTTCTGAATGGTAGCTTGGTTAATAGGATGGTAATCTTGGACCAATAGGTTTGTCCCATCCTTCTTCTTGACAAAAAGAGAAGGTGCTCCCCAAGGAGAGCAACTTGGGCGAATGAAACCTTTGCGAAGAGATTTGTCGATTTCCTCCTTAAGCTCAATGAGTTCATGCGGCGGCATCTTGTAGGGTCGTTTGGCTATAGGAGTGGTGCCTGGTTTCAAGTCGATGATGAATTCGATAGCTCTAGCAGGGGGAATCCCTGGAAGTTCTTCAGGAAAGACGTCTTGGAATTCGCGAACGACGGGAATGTTTTCAATGCCCTCGAGTGGTGCAGCGTTCAATGCATTCAAGGCATAAAGCCGTGCCTCGGCATTTTGAGCCAGGCGGGCATTGTAGCTTATTATTTCATCGGAAGGGTGTAGCAGATGGACGGTCTTAGTGGCGCAAACTATAGAAGAAGTATCCGCTTTCAACCAATCCATTCCCAGAATGAGATCAATGCTACATGACTTCAATACGATGGGAGAGACAAGGAATTCCAGTCCTTTGATTTCAACAGGGACCTCGTTGCAAATCATGGAGGTCCGACATTGGCCCGCAGGGGTGTGTACTAATAGCGAAGCATTCATGTCCTCACATTTAATGTCGTGCAAGCATGCAAAATCTTCTGACATGAATGAATGCGATGCACCTGTATCAAATAAAATAGATGCTGGTACTAAATTTACGAGAAGAGTACCCATCACGGTAGCAGGCTAGTCTTGAGCTTCATTGAGATCAACGTGGTTGGCATGAACACGACCATAAGACTTGTCATTGTTGTTGCGGGCATGGTTGTTTCCACGGCCAGCTGCGGGAAGGGCCAGTTGATTCTGATTCTAATTCTGATAGCAGTTCCTGGAAAGGTGACCTGGTTGACCACACTTGTAGCACAGACCATTATTGGGAGTGGGAACAGGAGCTCGAGGTGGTGGAGCTGGAAGTCTTGGCTGCCTAGCTGGTGGGGCAGGCAGACGCGGTGCAGCATAGGACTGCCTTGGGGCAGGTGCAGTTGGCTGGTACATGCTGTTGGGAATCCATATCCTACACTTCTGCGAGGGCAGGCCTGAAGAGGAGCCCGTGTCACGGTTGCGCCTGTGAGAGCTCTGGTGTTCCTGCAGACCAATCTCGACACTGATGGCCTTGTTCACCAAGGTGGCGAAATCGGCAAAGTCATGCACTAGTAGTGCGAGCTTGATGTCAGCTTGTAGTCCATCATGAAACTTCTCCTGTTTGCGAGCATCAGTTGCAATGTCCTCTTCAGCATAGCGGGACAAGTCCAGAAACTCCCGCTAATAAGCTTCCACGGTTTTGTTGCCCTGGGTGAGGTTGCGGAACTCACGCTTCTTCCGGTCCATGACTCCCTGAGGAATGAAGCGGGCACGGAAAGCGGCTTGGAAATCTGGCCAGGTGATGATTGTTCCAGCTCGCAGAGTACGCCTGTGGCTGTCCCACCATTGAGCAGCGGGTCCCTTCAGAAAGAAGGAAGCAAAGGTGACATAGCGGCCAGGGGCTACATCAGCGGACTCCATCTCATAGGTGATGTCACGGAGCCAGTCATCAGCATCCAGAGGCTGAGTTGAGATGCGGTACACAGTTGGCTTGAGGCGCATGAAATCCTGCAGAGTCACTTGGGCTGGCTGCTGGTTCATATTGGGGCGAGGGAACTGAGCCATCATATTTTCCATGAACTGGCGATTCAGCTCGAGTTGTTGGATCATACCAGCCATATACTCAGGCGGTGGTGGGGCATAGCCACCACGACCACGACCACCTGGTCTAACCATGCTGCTAAAATTTAACAGGGGTAGTTCAGCATTGAGAAATTTGCAAAGACAAGAATCATTCATGATGAAACATGCATAAAGAAAGGAGCACAATAGATACTACATGGTAGTCGGCACACCTTCAAAAGGGATCATGCATAGAGTTCAGTACATAGACTAAGGACATCATAGGCGGCTCGCGGGCTCGCGGCGAATGCATCTAATACTAATAAGCAAGCCTACATCAGTCCCAGGAGGAACTGTGGAGGTAGGTGTAGCCTGACAGCTGGTAGTGACGCGACGGAAAGTCCTCCACGTCAGTAGTCTGGGGTCCGCGGATACTCTGGTGCAGAACCCGACGCTCAGGTGGCAGAAGAGGACCAAGTGCGGGAGAGTAGCCTCCCACATCTGGCCAGCCGACACCCTGGGGCATCACGGTCCTGGCTGGGTAGACCGCAGATCGCGACAGCTCACCAGATTGGACAAGGGGGTGCAACAGCGTCAGAGCACGGTAAAGGTGCTGACGGGTGGTGTACAACTCATGGTGAAGAGCTCGGTTAGCTCGATCCAGCCCATCAGCATGCAGAACCAAGTTCTGATGGTAGAAGGGCTCTCGGGTGACAGTGGAGTAGGCAGCAGTGTAGTATCCCTCCGCACCAACATCGGATGCGATAGCAATGTGCCTGAAAGGGGAAGTGTCCAACACCAGATACTCTCCACGAAGACGTGTCAGAGCGGCATAAGCAGCATCGTGGACTGCCAAATCGATGGTCACTCCAACACCGTGAGCAGTGTGCAGCACAGTAGTGGAGTCATACTCCCGAGAGTAGAGGTGGACGATGCCACGGTACTGCTCCTGGTTAAAGTCCTGGTACTCCTCGTAGACGGTGTACTCAAGGTGCCAGCGATAACCCAGATAGCTCATCATCTCAGCTAGCACAGCAGATGATCCCGAGGCACCAATGGCCGTCGTGTGGCGCATGACCTGCCTTGTGGGTTCCATCTGAAAGCAAAGATGTTTCAAAGGAGTCAAATGATAGTGTTGGTACTTTTAAAAATACTATCCTAAAGAATAACTATGGCTTATCCAACTTTCGGGTGAATGTGGTCACGGGATCCTAATGTTAGAGTTAGAAAATTCGTTTAACCCGAGTAGAAGAGAGTTCAGAGTCCCGGAGTAAAGATCGAGGAGTAAAAGATCCTAATACCACCCAAATGGCGACGTGAGCCCGTAAGACACACAGCCATGTTAGTAAAAAGTTTTGCATTGTCTAGACTCGACTTCGGCCAAGGAGTGTGGAAGGGGGATTCCTACAGGCAGTCGGCTCTGATACCAATTTGTGACGCCCCCGATTCAATTGTACACTAATCATGCACACAAACGTGTACGATCAAGATCAGGGACTCACAGGAAGATATCACAACACAACTCTAAAAACATAAATATGTCATACAAGCATCATAATACAAGCCAGGGGCCTCAAGGGCTCGAATACAAGTGCTCGATCATAGACGAGTCAGCGAAAGCAGCAATATCTGAGTACAGACATAAGTTAATCAAGTTGCCATAAGATGGCTAGCACAAACTGGGATACAGATCGAAAGAGGCGCAGGCCTCCTGCCTGGGATCCTCCTAAACTACTCCTGGTCGTCGTCAGCGGCCTGCACATAGTAGTAGGCACCTCCGGTGTAGTAGGAGTCATCGTCGACGGTGGCGTCTGGCTCCTGGGCTCCAGCATCTGGTTGCGAAAACCAGGAAGAAAGGAAAAGGGGGAAAAGGGGGAGCAAAGCAACCGTGAGTACTCATCCAAAGTACTCGCAAGCAAGGATCTACACTACATATGCATGGGTATATTTTTAAAGGGGCCATATCGGTGGACTGAACTGCAGAATGCCAGAATAAGAGGGGGATAGCTAGTCCTGTCGAAGACTACGCTTCTGACAGCCTCCATCTTGCAGCATGTAGAAGAGAGTAGATGGTAAGTTCACCAAGTATCATCGCATAGCATAATCCTACCTGGCGATCCTCTCCTCGTCGCCCTGTTAGAGGATGATCACCGGGGTGTATCTGGCACTTGAAAGGGTGTGTTTTATTAAGTATCCGGTTCTAGTTGTCATAAGGTCAAGGTACAACTCCGGTCGTCCTTTTACTTAGGGACACGGCTATTCGAATAGATAAACTTCCCTGCATGGGTGCACCACATAACCCAACACGCTCGATCCCTCTGGCCGGACACACTTTCCTGGGTCATGCCCGGCCTCGGAAGATCAACACGTCGCAGCCCCACCTAGGCACAACAGAGAGGTTAGCACACCGGTCTAAATCCTATGCGCGCAGGGGTCTGGGCCCATCGCCCATTGCACACCTGCACGTTGCATGGGCGGCCGGAGAGCAGACCTAGCAACCTCCATTTCAAAGGAAGCTGCGTCACGCGGTCCAACCCGACGCGCGCCGCTCAGTCGCTGACGTCACGAAGGCTTCGGCTAATACCACGACGTCGAGTGCCCATAACTGTTCCCGCGTAATTGGTTAGTGTGTATAGGCCAGTGGATAGACTCAGATCAAATACCAAGATCTCGTTAAGCGTGTTAATTTTGAAGTAACCGCGGACGCCGACCAGGGCCAGGCCCACCTCTCACCTAGGTAGTCTTGACCTGCCCTATCGCTCCGCCACAAAGATCCACCCAGAAGACCGTCGGGACAAAGGTCCTTTCAGCCCCCAATTCATGAATCACTCGCGGGTACTCTACGAGCCGACCCGACTTTAGTCACCACAGGTATCATATATTATGTATATAAGTATATACCCGTGATCAACTCCCGAGTGATCACGGCCCGATAGTATATCATGGTAGACGGACAAGAATATAGGGCCACTGATGGAATACTAGCATCCTATACTAAGCATTTAGGATTGCAGGTAAAGGTAACAACAGTAGTAGCAAAGACAGGCTATGCAGCAGAATAGGATTAACCGAAAGCAGTAACATGCTACACTACTCTAATGCAAGCAGAAAGAGAAGGAATAGGTGATATCTGGTGATCAAGGGGGGGCTTGCCTGGAAGCTCAGCCAAGAAGGAGGGGTCATCAACACCGTAGCCGTACTGGGTAGCAGCGTCATCGGTCTCGGTGTCTAGCGAGAGAAGAGGGGGAAGAAACAATAAATATAAAGCAAACATATGCATGACGATGCATGACATGACAATGAACGGTGCTAGGTGTGCCCTAATGCGGTAGTAGGTGACACCGGTGAAGGGGGGAAACATCCGGGAAAGTATTCCCGGTGTTTCGCGTTTTCGGACAGATGAACCAGAGGGGGAAAGTTGCGTGTTTGCTATGCTAGGGATGTGTGGCGGACGAACGGGCTACGTATTCGGATTCGTCTCGTCGTTCTGAGCAACTTTCATGTACAAAGTATTTTCATCCGAGCTACGGATTATTTTATATGATTTTCTAAAGTTTTAATCATTTTCTGAATTTATTTATCTATTTAATTCTAACATTATCCAGAATAGTGTTTGCTGATGTCATCATGATGCAATGTTGAGGTCATCAGTCAACAGTGCAGTTGACTGGGTCAAATCTGAACTGTGGGTCCAGTGGGACCCACGTGTCATTGACTGGGGCCTACCTAGTCAGCATAGTTGACTGGGGCCTGGCCAGTCAGCATAGTTGACTGGGTCAACTGGGCCCAGGGGGCCAGGGGTCAATGGCTGAGCGGTGGGACCCGCGGCGCCATGTCGGCGCTGAGTCAGCGCGGCCACCGGAGTGCGCCGGCGAGCCCAGACGCGGTGGCGAGCTCCGGCGAACTCGGAAACAGGCCACGGTGGACCAAATCGGGCGCGGCCTGGCTCTCTGGAACGGCCTCTTCGTGCCGCCTCCGATGGAGAAGAGCACGACGGCGGGGGTGGCCGGAATGGTCGCAGGCGACGACGTCGGGCTGTGACGGTTGCGGGCTTGCGACGGGACGGAGCTGCAGTGCGCGCGTGAGTAAACGGGGAGGCTAGGCGAGGCCTAAGCGATGCGGCGAAGCTGATGGGCAGCAGCACGGGGCCGTTGGTCGCCGGAACGAGGCCGGCGACGTGCTACGCGGACGCCGGGGCTCGGGCGAGTTTGAAGGCGGGGCTGCGGGGCACGGTTTGTCGCGGGGCTAGGTGTGTCCGAACGCACGCGACAGCGCGTGTCGAGTGGCGGTGGTCACAGGCACAGGGGAGGCCGGGGTTGAGCGGTGCGTCGACGGGCAGCGGCGGTCGGAATCCGAGCTCGACGGGGACGGAGCTAGGAGCAGCGAGGGGATGCATTGGAGAGAGCATCGGTGTCGCGGTGGTGCAGGGAGCACGATTACGCGGTCGGACGCGAGCCGCGCGTGCGGTGACCGCGACGGCGAGCTCGACGGCGAAGCCGTAGCTCGGCAATGGTGGTGCGTCGTTTATGACTAGTTACAGCGTGGAAACAAAGCAAGGACGGGGGAAAGAAGGGGGGTGGAGCTCTCCGAGCAGCACACACGGAGGCCGGTGAATGGTTTAGGAGCTACAAAGACGTCGTCGGAGCCGGGGATGAGCGGCGGCGACCGAAGATGTGGAAGAAGGGGAATCGGTGCAGCAGCGCCTCCGAGCTCCAGCTGCAGCCACCGGTCGACGAGGAAGACGATGGCGGAAATGACGGACACGTTGGCGAGGCGAGGCGATGGCTGTGGCCGCGTGTTTTACGGCGGCGAGTCCGTGGCGGTGCTCGGAATGCGGTGGGGAAGGAGGAAGCGGCGAGGTGGATCTAAGGGGAGGGGAGGCGCAGGGACCGAGAGGGAGAGCGGGGGTGAGTGGGAGAAGGAACCAAGGAGGCGGGGGCGTGGCGGCCTTATCCCCTCCCGGCGTCGGTGTCGGCGAGGTGGTCGGGCGGGAACGCGCCCCGTTCCGACCCTGGTCGGGGGAACAGGGAAGGGGGACGGCAGGGGGGCCGGGCCGGCTGGGCCGGTTGAACTGGCCGGCTTGGCTGTTGGCTAGCTGGGCCAGTTGGCCTAGGGGGTTTGGAGCGGGGTCCCTTTTTTCTTTAGTTTTGTTAGGTTTTGTTTTTATTCTTTTTCTTTTATTTATTTCCTTTTCTGTTTTAATTCAATTTAAAATATTTATGCATTCTATAAAAGTGTGTTTCCTTCATCTTAAATACCTAAGTATTAATTGGCACACTTCGAACATTTTAGTTTTAAAGTTTGAAAATTTTGGTTGTTTGACATATTTTGAATTTGACTACTAAACGGGTTTTGAACTAACTAGAGATTAGTAACAGTAACGGAGATGATGTGGCATTATTAGCAGAGTTTCACTGTAGCTTAATTATCCGGGCGTTACAACTGTCCAGCTAGCGCTCCGCCGCTCACGGGAAGAGGCCGCCCAATGGCAGCGCTCGGACTCCTTCAGTCGAGCGTCCATTGCGTCTACCCAAATGGCGGATGGACGGTCGGAGGTGTGTCTCCGATGCCTCACCGAAGGTGGTGCGGTCCGTCTGGCGTCCGAACGCGGCGGCGGATGCGCAACCGCTTCAATGCCGCCGAGGCGGACGTGAACGCATGGGTGTCGTCCGACGCAAATGTGGCGCAGCGTGCCGGCGTGCTAAGGTAGCGCTCGCAGGAGGCGGCGGCGATCCTCGCGACGGCGGACGTTGGCGAGGTGGATTCACATTCTCCGGCGCCCCGTATGGTGCACGACCAGCCCGGGTGCCGCAACCGCGTCGTGGTGGACGTTGTCGGCTCCTCCCACGACAGACCCATCATTGATCTCACATCCGCCGGCCCCGTGAAAGCTCCAGTCTCCAGTCTCGGCGAGGAAGAGTAGAGCATGGGAGACGGCGACCTCGACTCCTGTGAGTCGGTTCGTGTCCATGTCTTACTCTACCTCGCCGGCGCCCGAAGCAACATCTGGGCACGCGCAGCCGGCCGGGCTCCGCTTTAGATTATGTTTCACGTGCATGTAATTGTATGTATTTGAGGTTTCGTAATTGAGGTATCCGATGTGGAAGTGATTTTTTGAGGCGTGACCGGTCACTGTAAGCGGGCGCGCCCGGGCGCATCCACAAGTGTTTGATGGATCGAATATGTTGTATCCGGATGTAGATGCTCTTAGGCCTCGTTTGGTTCATATGGTAGGAAATCATGGAAATGGAAAAATCATACGATGTGATATTTGAAGGATCAATTCTCAAAATAGGCTTCCGTCCCTCTTTATAAATAGGGATAATTAGATTTATGCCCCTAGTTGTGTCCCACTCATCTGTTTTATCCCTAATTCCCAAAAGTCACTGGTTCTGTCCAAGTCACTTTGCTCCTCTTATGCTTTTACCCTTTGACCGTTTGACCGTCAGTTTGAAAACTTCATAACTAATTCATACTGAATCAGAAAAATGCAAATAAGATACCAAAATGTTCAGAAAAACATCACCTATATGTCAGTGTCATTTGCATTCATGAAAAAAGTGTTAAAAAGTGCACATCCGAGTTTTAGCTCTTTTGATACCACCATGAATAGTGAACTCTAAAAAATTCAAAAAAATTCAAAAAAAATGGTAGCGAAGAACAACAAATGTTCTAAGTACTTGCCAAGTTTCATTAGGGAACGACATTCGTGGAAGTCGTGGCAAAAAATAATCTATTTTGGAGTGCTGATTGTTTTTTTTGCCACGGCACCCACGAATGTTATTCCCTGATGAAACTTGGCCGGCACTTAAAACATTTGTCATTCTTTGCCACCAATTTTTTTTAATTTTTTTGAACTCTTTTAGATTTTACTATTCATGGTGGTAGCATAAGAGCTAAAACTCGGATGGGTACTTACAACACTTTTTTCATGAATGCAAATGACACTGACATATAGGTGATGTTTTTCTGAACATTTTGGTATCTAATTTGCATTTTTCTGATTTAGTATGAATTAGTTATGAAGTTTTCAAACTGATGGTCAAACGGTCAAAGGGCACAAGCATAATAGGAGAAAAGTGACTTGGACAGAACCATTGACTTTTGGGAATTAGGGGTAAAACAGACGAATGAGACATAACTAGGGGCATAAATCTAATTATCCCTTATAAATAAAGCAACGATCCATACAACCAGCCTCCAAACCTTGAATCATGAACTGGGGCCACAACACAATCAAGCCCAATATTCATAAGAGAAAGAAGAAAAGCCATATAGTGGCTGCCGACAAAGCGGCTCTCCGAAGACCATAGTCGTCGCAAAGTAGTCAGGAGCGCATCTAGCATGAGTCCAAGTCGACCGCGGTCGCGCCGCCTAGAGAGCGGGTGTCAGTGCTGCAGAACAAGGAATTTGAACTAGTTGGACGCCTGACTCGAAAATACCCGCTCAATCGCCATTTTAGTACGTGTCGTTCATAGAGTTCACGACATTGCTGTAAAGATAGACCAGAATAAGCGGATTTTAAGGATGCACAGCCGCTGGTGCTCTTTCAATCATACGTATGTCCGGCCGGATTTAATCATCATATGTGAATTGTTCGAATTTTGTCATGCGCATAGCACGAACACATCCGACATAGGATTTGGAATCTATTCCCACAACACACAGGACTTAAAAAGAACTTTCTACAAAATTCTCATCCCTCAGAATTTGTACACCATTCCTTGCTGTGCTTGCTGAATGAATGTAACAGGAACAGGGTGCTAATTTCTTAATAAAGCTCCCATGATTCGATGCAAGACAAACAGAAAACATTTCTATCAAAAAATTATCCTTACAGTTTTCTACGCCATTCCTGTAAACACCGTGAGTAATTCCGTCTCTGGAAACATTCCGGCGGCAAAACAGGCCTTTTCCCTTTTTCAAAATCCGGCGACATGCCTGCGTGCGTGCCAGTGTGCGCCGCCCCGCCCCGCCCTGCCCATCCCTGCCGCCACCAACCTGGGATCATCGTACCTCCCCATGCCCTTCCCGTGCAAAACGCCATCCAGAAGCACGAGGCCACGTCCCCCGGGCTTTTCCCGTTGCGGCTTCTGCTTTCCCCGTCTGCGCGCCTCGTTTCTTCCACCGCGCGCGCAGCGACTGCAGGCCATGAGCCAATCCGCCCCAGCCCGTGCAGCCAGCCCAACACAACACGGCCGCCACCACCTTTCGTTTTCCCAGCGCCACCCAGCCTTTGACCACCGGTTCCCACTCCAGCCTTCCTCCCTTCCCCTCCCTGCCACGCATGGCTGCTTAAATACGCCGTCCCCGATAGACCAATTCAATACAATTTTCGTGTTCTTCTAGTGTACAGGCCAGGGAGAGCTTGAGCCAGCGAGCCGGCCAGCATTGGGCGGGCGCAACGCAATGGCGGAGCTGCTGCGACCGGCCGATTTCTTTGACCTGCGCGCGGCGGCGCCGTTCTTGGCGGCGGCGGTGGCGCTCTACTTCCTGGCCGAGCAGCTGTCCTACCTCCGCAAGAAGGGCCCCCTGCCAGGCCCGTCGCTCGTCGTGCCGTTCCTCGGCAGCGCTGTGCGCATGATCCGCGACCCCACGGGGTTCTGGGACGTGCAGGCGGCGCGGGCCAGGGAGTCCGGCGCCGGGCTCGCCGCGGACTTCCTCTTCGGCCGCTTCATCGTCTTCATCCGCGACTCCGAGCTGTCCCACCGCGTCTTCGCCAACGTCCGCCCCGACGCCTTCCACCTCATCGGCCACCCCTTCGGCAAGAGGCTCTTCGGCGACCACAACCTCATCTACATGTTCGGCGAGGACCACAAGGACCTGCGCCGCCGGATCACGCCCAACTTCACGCCGCGCGCGCTCTCCACCTACGCCGCCATCCAGCAGCGCGTCATCCTGGCTCACCTCCGGAGGTGGCTCGACCAGAGCGCCGCCACCGGCGAGGCCATGCCCATACGGGTGCCCTGCCGCGACATGAACCTGGAGACGTCGCAGACGGTGTTCGTGGGGTCCTACCTCACCGAGAAGGCGAGGGAGAGGTTCGCCAAGGACTACGCCCTCTTCAACCTCGGCCTCATGACCGTCCCCGTTGACCTGCCCGGGTTCGCGTTCCGGCGCGCGAGGCTGGCCGTGGCGCGGCTTGTGCGCACGCTCGGGGAGTGCGCGCGGAAGAGCAAGGCGCGTATGCGCGCCGGGGGCGAGCCGGAGTGCCTCGTCGACTACTGGATGCAGGAGACGCTGCGGGAGATGGACGAGGCCGCGGCGGCGGGGCTGCCGCCGCCGGCGCACACCGACGACGAGGAGTTTGGAGGCTTCCTCTTCGACTTCCTGTTCGCCGCCCAGGACGCGTCCACGTCCTCGCTCTGCTGGGCAGTCTCCGCCCTGGACTCCCACCCGGACGTGCTCGCCCGCGTGCGCGCCGAGGTGGCCGCGGCCTGGTCGCCCGAGTCCGGCAAGCCCATCACCGCCGAGAAGATCCAGGGGATGACGTACACCCAGGCGGTGGCGCGGGAGGTGGTCCGCTACCGCCCTCCGGCGACGCTGGTGACGCACGTCGCCGGCGAGCCGTTCCAGCTGACGGAGTGGTACACGGTGCCCAAGGGGGCCATCGTGTTCCCGTCGGTGTACGAGTCGTCGTTCCAGGGGTTCACCTCGCCGGACGCGTTCGACCCGGAGCGGTTCTTCTCGGAGGCGCGCAGGGAGGACGTGGCGTGCAAGCGCAACTTCCTGGCCTTCGGCGCCGGCGCCCACCAGTGCGTCGGGCAGCGGTACGCCCTGAACCACCTCGTGCTGTTCCTGGCGCTGTTCGTGACCGTGGCCGACTTCCGGCGGGACAGGACGGCGGGGTGCGACGAGCCGGTGTACATGCCGACCATCGTGCCCAGGGATGGCTGCGCCGTGTACATGGAGCAGCGCTGCGACACGTTCCCATCGTTCTGAGCTGGTCCGCCTTCCTTGTCCCCTTCGCCCACCCACAGAGTTCCCTCTGTCTCTCGTCCTTTCCTCATTCGTTTATGTTTTCCTTTCTATTCTTCTTCATCTGGTCATGTCAATGTGATGATTGCTGTCTTGCGCGGGTTGGTCCATTCATCAGTTTATTATTTTGTTTGTCATTGGTTTGCTGGCCGGCTGGCCGCATGCGTCATGTCTCATGTGCTGATATTATATTGGGGTTAAATTGGCCATGTCTGAACTCTGAAATGGAATTGCACGATTGGACTATTTGTTTGACTATTTCTAGTCTTGGTCTCCTGTTTGGATAGCTCATACTTGGAAATGTGGTTTCATAATGCAGTACATATAGATTTTTTTTCAAAAAGTCTAACGCCCACACGTGTGGGCGTCTGGCAACTCGCCCACACGCATGGATCCTCGTCCAACCAATTCTGCACGAATCTTGGCGCGTTCTAGCAGTTTTTGTGTGCCACGTAGGACTAAGCTGGTGTGTGGGCATTCATCCGGTCGCCCACACGTCCTTTTTTTACCACACGGGGGGCTGGTGTATGTGCGTTTAGCAATTCGCCCACACACTAGTTTCACGCACGCAGGGGGGGCTGGTGTGTGGGTGTTTATCACTTCGCCCACACGCCCGTCTTCTAGCCCACACCCAAAGCTGGCAGTTTGCCATGTGTTTCTGCAAGTACATGGTAACTGCCCTAGCTTTGCTTGTAAGCAGATGACAACTCTTTTTACCCGAGTTGCCATGTGTTTTTGCATGATACATGGCAACTGCCGTAACGTGCACGTAAGCAGATGGCAACTCTTTCTTTTACATGGCAACTACCCTAGCGTGCTTGTAAGCACATGGCAACTCTCTCTTTTACCCGAACATGTTTTTTTGCCATGCCTTTTCGTAGTGCTAAATGGCAACTGCCTAGTGTTTAGTGGGTGGCAACTCCTAAAGTTTTGAAATCATGGCAACCGCAGTAGATCAGACCATACATGGCAACTGCAATAGATCAGACCATACATGGCAATTGCAGTTGAGCAACCATGGCAACTGTAGTTGTCCGACATGGCAACCGAAGTTCAGCGACATGGCAACTGCAGCTAAACGAACATGGACGAGGGTCTGGACCATGGCAACTGCGGGACGCGCGGTGACTGTCACGCAGGCGTGCGGGACCACGAGGTACGAGGCCTGACGTAGGGGGCGTGTGGCCGTTATCTATTTCGCCCACACGCACGCGTGTGAGAGGGATCAGGAGGGGAAAAAAGAGGTGTGTGGGCATTTTTTTTGCCCACACGTGGGTGTGTGGGATGTTCCTCTTATACACCACATAAAATGTGTGGGCAGCCCCCTAACGCCCACACGTGTGACACTTATCGGCGTCTTTTTTTAAAATCAAATCCATAAACTTTGGCAAAGTGGGAGAAAAACATTCCATCTAAAATGTCAAACGTATATCATTAAAAATCTATCATAGGATGTAGTTTCATATTTCATATATTTGATATTATAGATATAAATAATTTTCTATAAACTTGATCAAATTTGTAAAAAATGACATTTTTAAGAATCCATATGCTTTACATCATGAGATAGAGGGAATACTACTCCTAGTACTTCGAGTATAACATGCATGTCACGCAAAGAGAGAATCTTATTCATCTCATAGCGATTTTCATTGGAAATGACTCTACCAAGAAATAAATACCAGAAATGTTTCAGATTTTTAGCGCTAAAAATCCGACAACCAGATTTGGCATGCGAAAACAGATAAAATTGGCACGCTTGTGTATAAGCTCTTGCCATGTTTATAGTGAAAATTGACATGTGGTGTAAAAGATCAATAGAAAATTGACATGCTACAACGGTTAATTGCCGCGCGTTCAATTGGGATCTGACGTACTTGAAGGCGTCATATTTTTAGGTTCATCATATTTAAGAAAAAAACTGCGAACTCAAGGATATAGTATCCGGAGTCAATATCTTAGAAGAAATGAGAGGCTTGGGGAGCCCCATCAGGACTCAACCCAGGCAAGCGAGGGCATGGACATGCCCCTCAAGCCACTCGAGCTATGCTCTGTTCCCAAATCTAACTATTTAAGATAAGCTCGGTTCACTTGGTTTGCTTAAATTCAGAAGTACCAAAAGATCTTTTTTATGGAACGAAAAGACTTTTAATATAAATTGTTTCATCGAACCAATAATGGGAAAACACATGAACTTTCCAAAAGGATTGGAAGTACTACGACATATAATTGTGTTTTAAAATTTGTATATGTATAATTGTTATAGAGACAAATTTCTTTGCATGAGGTTCCAAAATTATCTTGGAAATTAATATGGGCGACCCTACGGCAGGTGACGTCTTCTAACGTCAGATACGCATGTTCTCCTTAAAAGAAATACTATACACATGTGAGTCACGCCGCAAGGTTTCCTGCCAAATTGTATTATCTACTTATTTCAAAATATCTAACTACTCCCTCCGTTTCAAAATAGATGACCCAACTTTGTACTAGAGTTAGTATAAAGTTGGGTCATCTATTTTAAAACGGAGGGAGTAGTTTTCAAGAGCATGCAATAGGATTATGTGTCACTGTATTAAGAGGGAGAGAACAGTTTAGTTACAAGAAATGCTCGACTAGCCACGAACGACCATCTAGCACTTAAAAAATAGCATGTTATAGCGTCCCTAATAGCATGGTACATTGTGATGGAAAATAACTCGCAAAATAAATTAATGTAAAATATCTTGCTAATAGCATGTTATTGTGCGATATAGCATGCTAATAGTAGATTTTAAAGTTAGCACTATGTTATTGTAGCACGTCATTTTTTTCCCTAAGCTTCACACACAACCAACATCCTAGACTACTCTTTGCACATCATATCCACACAGACAACCTTCGAAAGCGCAAATTCTGCGTGTGCTTGACTCAAAATGTATGTCCCCGTGGAGGCATCGTTCTCAAGCAGTCTCTTGTTACGTTCTAGCCAGTGGCGGAGCCAGGAAAATCTAATGAGAGGGCCAAGTGTTGTTAAGCTTTGTTGGGATGGGCCAGTTCATTATAATACACCATTTTAGTAGCAAAAAGTCACAGGTACACACATGCTAATCTTAAATCAATGATGTTAGGGGGGGGGGGGGGGGTTAGAGCCCCCCGGTCCCCTGTCTCCGCCACTGGTTCTAGCCAGACGAAGCGAAACAATGATGAGTGAGTTAATCTCAGTGTGTTGATTTCGAGGTTGGCGGCGAAGATGGTGTGCCACCAATCACATAATGCGATCGGGGACGTCCACGTGAAGCGAGGGAGCCAATAAAGGAGAAAAACAAAGAACCAAACATCCCTCAAGAGCGGGCACTGGAGAAGCATGTGCTTGAGACTCTCTGAAGCTTGGTCTTATAGGTTGCGGTAGATAGGGTGCGGAAGCGAGATATGCGCATGATCTCCTAAGCAATCAAAGTTAAATTTCAAAGAGCGAAAAGACAAAAGGAGACCAAGATGTATCACAAAGGGGAGGATTCCTCTCAACCATGATCTCCTTGAGGCATGCTTGAGGTCTAGCAGATCGCGCCAGAGTTCATTGTCTGTGGGGAACCGTAAATCGTTGGCCAGACACTCATGCGCCACCGCGGCGACTACAAGTTCTCATTGATACGTCGAATGAGCGGAGTACTTCCGTGCGCGGAAATATCTTAACTTGCTTTTATGTTTCTGTACTCCACCCGGGAGCCAAAAAGACTCGAGCAGATTAAACACCGCTCTTGTCCTGACCTTCATTGGTCGGGCTCAGTAGCGACAAACTCGCGTCATTACCTTATTGAAGGCGTTTGTCTACTTGTTGTTGTGTTGGTCTCATAGGTTGGTATCGACAACCAAGATGAAAATCCATGCTCAGGGCGTCTTCGGCCGGACATGGCGACGATGGCGTGAGAACGTTATTCCTTCTTGAAGGTGGTGTTGTGGAAATATCACTTAGCCCTGGGTATTCTTTTATATATTGTAATAGTTTGACAGGATTGCATTTCTTAAGATGCAGAGGCCGAGCATTTTAACTACTTTTTCCGAAAGGAAGAAATGACACGATGAGAAAGTCCTTCAATTCCATTAATATATATAATTAAGTTAACAATTTATTTCTCGCCAATAATCATGTGGTTCTCGTCAATCCAATCTAAAGTTTTCAATATGGATACCTTCTCAGAGGTGACCTTTTGGCTCCCGGGCTCGGATGAACCGGGAGTGAACAGTAAATTCGTTTAAAATACTAGGGAAAAATAAAAAAAATCTGATTTTTTTGTGGTGAAAGATGCTTAAGTGCGTGATGTTCGTGCTAAATTTCAGAGCATTTGAACAGCAAAAAAGATAAATTCGGGATCTTGAAAAGTTTACTGTTTTGTATTGTTTGGACCTAATTTTTTTTTGCTGAGAGCTACTTAGATATCCGAATCCTCTGAAATTTGGCACGGGTAACACGCGTTCAAGTATCTTTCACCATAAAACAAATCATTTTTTTGAATTTTTCTAGTATTTATTTTGAATTTATAGTTCATAGGTGTAGATGAGCTCGGGCTCCGGATTGGATATTCGTATCTTCTCTATTTACCGTTCCGTTCGTCTAACCCGAGAAAGTTACTGCACAACAGGATTGCTTAAAGCAGAAGTGACGCTACACATACGGCGGTGTGCGGGTGTGGTGCCGATGTTTGCACGATGCTACTGATCCGACCATGCATGCGTGGCACAAAGTGGTGGCCGGCCGCTGGGTCAAAGCAACGTCCAATGTTCGGCCGACGAGTATCGGCTGCTCAGTAATTCCGAATGCTGGAGGGAGAAGAGACACCCATGGATCAATTACACGACGCGTCAGACCGGCCGACGTGACCACTGACCACTGAGGATGTGTTTGGTTCGATACATTTTACCCGTTATCGGATTACAGCGTTACCTGATTCCGTTAAATATGTTTGGTTGGCTCAGCACGTAGACGCGTAGCCCGCACAGAAATTACAGCCCAACTAAAAACCGATACCGCCCAATTCCCACCAGAAACAGATTGCATTACCGGGAGGAAAGCCGTCAAGCCCGCAATCGAAGCCGGCAATCCATCGATTGTACGTCGCCATGCACATCAATCAATCGTGTGTCATAAGGGGGGGGGGGGGGGGGGGGGGGGGGGGGGGGAAGTATCCTGTGAAAATAGCTTTTCAGTGAAAATCTGAAAATTTCTACATGGGCCATCAGATTTATAATGGACGCCACTGATTAAAGGTAGGATTTTTACTGAAAAGCTATTTTCACAGGATACTTCGCTTTCTTTGAGGTTTCATATGCAGCCGCAATCAAACTCATCGTGGCAAGTACATTCCTCAAGTCCGGAGCGAGGTTTGCAGATTTGATTAATCTCGTGTGCTTAGGTAAACGATCACGTATGCAATTCATCGAGTGAAGTCTATTAAAAACCTTGAAGTTGTATCGATGGTCGAAATCAAATTCTGAACTTCAAATCCCTAAAATCAGCACCCTGTATTTACTAATCCCGATCAATTTCAAACCTATATGTGTTTGCCGCACTAGGAAAAACAAAATCCTTACCAGGGTTACTCACTTCTCTCACTTGCTGTGTGGGTCTACATGTCATCTTCTTTCTCTTCCCCACTTCGGACCCATATGTCATAGGCACCTGCCTTAAAGGCACATGTCTTTGGGTCACTGACATGTATGCCAGCCACCTATTAGGCACACATGTTATAGACACAAAGGTAGGTGCCTTAAGCACCGAAGCATCGTCCCTTTATGCAAATCTATCAAAGAAGAAATCTCAAACTGAATCAGACTAAAAGAGCACCGTGAAGTACGAACAAATAATACTAGGACACCCCTCGCAAAAAATAAAAATAAAAATACTACTAGAACACATCGGCATGGATCAGCAACGAACTGACTAATACTGGTTTGCTTAGCATTCACGCCTCGACGAATACTACACGAAACCACATTAGCCGCCGTAGCACGCGGTCGCCGCTGCCCTCAGCCGTCTCTGGGAGCTGCTCACGCTTGGCATGCAGCGCATGGCCGACGCGCTGCACGAGCGGCCGGACATGCCAGACGTTCTGCCAACGTTGTTCGACATTGTTGCAGGCTCAATGCGACCCCGACGCCACACAGCTACCGGGACCCCGACGAGACGCCGAACGCTGAAGCGGCCGTCAGAAGCGCACGAGCAAGACCTCGAACATCTTACTCGTCTTCGATGCGCTGCCGCAATACTAAAGAAAGACCTCCTGTAGCACTACCATTCCGTCAAACACTTGGGGCGTGTTTGGTTGCCTGCATATGGCCTAGCCTGGCCCGCGCGGGAAGAATGTAGAATTGTATTGAATAATTGTTGATGCAATATTGTGCCAGTACAAGCGGTATATATAAGAGCCAAGCCGCACCTGACCTAGCCCTATTGCAAACCGAGTAGGAGTCCTAATCCTATACAAGTTGTATTCTAACATCCCCCCGCAGTGTCAACGGTAGGCTCGACGACGTTGAGACTGAAACGAATGTCTTGAAACGGAGTAGTCGCCAGGCCTTTAGTAAAGATATCAACGGACTGAGCAGAAGTAGGCACGTGGAGAACGCGAACTTGACCGAGAGCCACCTTCTCTCGAACAAAATGAATGTCGATCTCAATATGCTTGGTGCGACGGTGTTGAACCGGATTCCCTGACATGTAGACAGCTGAAATATTATCACAGTAAACAATGATAGCTTGCTCAATAGGACGGTGCAGCTCCGACAGCAACTGGCGCAACCAAACCGTTTTAGCAACCGCATGAGCCACAGCGCGGTACTCAACTTCAGCAGACGAGCGGGAGACCGTAACCTGCCTTTTTGAAGACCAAGAAACCAAATTGTTACCAAGAAAAACACAAAATCCGGATGTGGACCTACGAGTATCTGGACAACCAGCCCAGTCTGCATCAGAGTAAGCTGTCAAGGAGGTGGGAGAGGATTTGTTGATATGAAGACCTAAGTCTAGTGTGCCTTTGAGATACGAAGAATACGTTGACATGATTGTAGTGTGGAATATGAGGATCATGCATGTATAAACAAGCTTGTTGGACAGCAAAAGAAATTTCAGGACGAGTGAGAGTAAGATACTGAAGTGCACCGGTAAGACTACGATAAAGAGAAGGATCAAAGAAAGGATCACCGTCGGCAGAGAGTTTGGAACCTGTATCAACAGGGGTACGGGAAGTTTGACAATCAAGCATACCAGCACGAGAAAGAAGATCCAGAGTGTACTGACGTTGAGACAAGAAAAGACCAGAGGAGTCACGGATAACAGCAATACCTAAGAAGTGGTGAAGAAGACCTAAATCTGTCATAGAGAATTCGTGGCGAAGAAGAGAGATAATATGATCTAAAAATTGTTGTGAAGAAGCTGTGAGGATAATATCATCAACATATAAAAGAAGGTAAGCAGTGTTGTTGTTGTGATGAAAGGTGAAGAGTGAAGTGTCAGAACGGGAAGGGGTAAAACCGATGGTTTGAGCATAAGTAGAAAAGCGTTGGAACCAGGCACGTGGTGCTTGTTTAAGACCATAAAGAGATTTTTGAAGAAGACAAACATGATTAGGATAGGAGGAATGTTCGAAGCCAAGAGGTTGTTGACAATAGACTGTTTCTTGAAGAGAGCCATGAAGAAAAGCATTTTTGACATCTAGTTGATGAATTGGCCAGGAAGAAGAGACGACGATACTAAGGACAGTGCGAATAGTGCTGGGCTTGACAACTGGAGAGAAAGTCTCATCATAATCGATGCCGTGTTGCTGAGAGTAACCACGACATACCCATCGAGCCTTATAACGTGCAAGACTCCCATCAGAATTAAATTTATGGCGAAAAACCCATTTGCCCGAAACGATATTTGTATTGGAAGGACGAGGAACTAACTGCCACGTGTTATTCTGCAGAAGGGCGTCATATTCATCTTTCATAGCTGCGGCCCAATTAGGATCTAGGAGAGCTGATTTGTAAGATTTGGGTAGAGAGGAAGGAGATAAAGACGCATGAAGATTCAGACGATCTTTTGCAGGTAAACGAAACCCGGACTTGGCACGTGTGCGCATGGGATGATCGTTAGTAGGAGCTGGAACGGGAATAGCATGAGCAGGAGGGGTGGGGGAAAATGTGGTGGACGCGTCCGGCGCAGCGGAGGAAGCGGACGCGGGGGATGGTTGTGAAGACTGCGGCTGCAGGAAGTCTGCCGCGTCAGAGAGTAATGGGTTTGCCTCTGCTGGAACAGAGGTGATGACAGAAGTGGTCGTGGCAGGATCTGCTACCGCGGTAGAGGATTCAGCTGGTTTCGCTGGATAGGTCGGCGGGTGAAAGAAGGGAAGATGATTGCGATGAGAGGGACTAGTGGACGGCGTGGGTGAGTTGGGATCTAATTGTTGATGCTCGGAAAAGGGGAAAATGTTTTCAGCGAATGTTACATGACGAGACACATGAACACGACCACTAACAAGATCTAGACAATGATACCCCTTGTACTCGTCAGAAAAACCTAGATGGACACACAGTGTAGAGCACGGGGAAAGTTTGTTAGGAGAAGTGTAGTAGGAGTTTGGGAAACAAAGACAACCTAAGACACGAACGTCGGAGTAATTTGGATGAGAGAGAAATAAAGAGAAGTAAGGAGTAGTTTGTGGGTTAACTTTGGATGGACGAATATTGAGTAAATATGTGGCCGTGTGGAGGGCCTCAGCCCAGAACTTCGGAGCATAGAAGATTGAACAAGCAGAGTGCGAATGATGTCATTAAGAGTACGAAGAGAACGCTCGGCTTTGCCGTTTTGAGGGGAGGTATAAGGACAGGAGAAACGCAAGAGAATTCCATATTGTAGAAAGAAATTTCGATTTTTAAAGTTGTCAAATTCACGACCATTATCACATTGGATGAATCTTATAGGGAGGAAAAAGTGGACCGAGACATAGCGCTGAAAGTTAAGGAATATATTATGAACGTCGGATTTGTTGCGTAAAGGAAAAGTCCAAACATAATGAGTAAAATCATCAAGAATCACGAGATAATACTTAAAACCAGATACACTTTCTATGGGTGATGTCTAGAGATCACAATGAAGTATTTCAAAAGGAAAAGTACTAGAGGACTGAGAGGAACTAAAGGGAAGGCGAACATGTTTGCCCAATTGACATGACTGACACATAGAAGAATTATGAGAGTCTCTATTACAAGGTATTGAAAATTCACTAAGAAGTGTGGATAACACATTTTTATTGGGATGGCCGAGACGTTGGTGCCACAGATCAACAGAGGCCACCATAGATGTTGGAGGAGCAGCGACCGGAACACCATGGAGAGAATATAAATCACCGGAGCTATTGAATCGAGCGATCTCGGCCTTGGTCGGGTAGTCCTTCACGGACAAACCAAAGGGGTCAAACTCAACAGAAACATGATTATCAGTGGTGATTTGGCGAACAGAAATCAGATTTTTAATAAGAGCGGGAGCTACAAGAACATCACGAAGAAGCAAAGGCTTAGTTGGGGATTGGATTTGAGCCTGACCGACACAGTAAATAGGAATAGAAGATCCATCACCGAGAGTAATAGAGGGAAAATATGAAGGTGTGCAAGAAGAAAGCAAATTACTCGATGCAGACATATGGCGAGAAGCACCAGAATCGAAAATCCAATCCGTACCTGAGTTCCCTTGTGCAGCAAAGTTGTTCATGGCTGGTAGAAAAGCAGCTTGGTCCCAGCTTGGAGTCGAAGTAGAGGCCGGTGTAGTCATGGGAGCTTTCGGGTGTGGTGGCGTCGGCAGTAGGGCCGGCATCGGCGTAAAGAGAGAGAGACCATCATTGTACTGCTGCATGTAGGGGACGATGGAGCGCCATAGGATGCATAAGGACTGGTGTTGTAGATCGGTGGCGCGTAGGACGGAGCAGCGTGGTACGCGGCCGTCGGCTGTCGGGGCGCGAGGAGAGGCGCGCCGGTGTGAGGGTGAGCACCGGGCTGCCAGCCACCGGTACAGACAGGCGGGGCACCATATGACGTTGGGGCGGACCAGGGCATAGGCCACGCCGGGACTAGCCCTGTCCATGGATGAGGAGATGGGCGCCATCCGGGCGGTGATGAAGCTGGGGGCGGTGGTGGTGCCGTTGGTGGAGCCGGGGGCGGAGCAGGAGCGGGCGCCGTGCGGAACTGCGGCGGCTTAGGGTTTTTGCCCCGGTAGTTTAGACTTGGATGCCAGCCGGATGGTTGAGGAGGTGTTGTTGGTGGAGGTGACGGTGGCGGCGTCAACGCAGGCGGGCGAGGAGAAGCAGCGCGTCACTCGAGGTAGCCGGGCGACGGCAGCGGTAGCGGGGCTGGCGGGTTAGCCATACCCTATGATCGAAAGTCTGATACCATGTAGAATTGTATTGAATAATTGTTGATGCAATATTGTGCCAGTACAAGAGGTATATATAAGAGCCAAGCCGCACCTGACATAGCCCTATTACAAACCGAATAGGAGTCCTAATCCTATTACAAGTTGTATTCTAACAAAGAACTTGGCCTGTTTGGTTGACTGCGTTTACTGTGCGGCCCGCGTCGCACGGAATTTAAAGCACGTCCAGGCCAGGCCCAGGGGAAACGCCTGAATCGGCAGTAGCTCGCGAGTCTGGCTCGGGCGAGGCAGGGGAGGGCGACGCGCTTCTCTCGTCGTGCGACTAGGGAGATGGCGCGAGTTCGCCCGCGTCGCCGAAAAATCGGCGGGAGGATTTCGGCTCACCTCCCGCCGAGTCCACCCTATTTAGCCCCTCCCTCACCGCCCCAACTCCCGCCACCATTCTCCCTCCCTTCGAGCTTTCCCGTCGACGCGCATCGGCACCGACGAATAGGTAAGCGCCGCATCTTCATCGGCTGGTGGTCCACGGCGTCGACACTCCTTCACCAGCCGGCATTGATCTTCTACGACCGCGCCCCCTCGTCCTCGAGCTGCAGCCATGGCCTCTGTGAGTTCAATCCCCTTTTCTCTCTGTTCCTTCTAGCTAGATGTGAGCTGCAGCTAGGGTTTGATCTAGATGCATGGTTGATTAGTGGTCTGATCTGTGAGCTCATATGGTTGATTGCTATGTTGTGGTTGCAATTTGTGGTAGGGCTAGATGTTCAAGCATGTGGTAGGCTAGATTACTAGTAGAGTTTGAAGTTGAACCTTGTGCTTGTGTTGATTCGTGCTTAGATCTGTGATTTGTAGCTATTGGTGGTCCATTTGTAGCATGTTGTTTGTTGTAGATGTATGTCCGTGCTCATAGATTGTCCGGTATGCTTAGTATGATAGCGATGAACCATGTGCTTAGTATGATAGTGATGAACCATGTGCTTGCTATGATAGTGATGAACCATGTACATGTATGCTCCTGCTTTCATGGATTGTCCGGTATGTTGTGTGCTATGCTTATTGTGCTACGATTATGGTACATGACCACGCATACGCAAGATCTTAGTCAGGCCCTTGTCCTGTCCGACAGCCAGTTTGCTCCATCATTTGTCAAGGACTCGCAGCCTATGTCCGAGATGGAACCTGATTCAGAGGTGTTCGCGTCTGATTCCCTCTATGTGCCAGTAGTGCTCGTTGAGCCAACTCATGTTGCTGTTGCTGCTGCCGCTGCACTCAAGGTAGCAACAACAAAGGCAAATAAGGATGGTAGGTCGAACAACATGAGGTGGCAGCCGTTCATATCCACGTTCGTGCTGAACAAGATGTGTGAGATCATCTCTAGTGGAGTTAGGACTGACAAGGGCTTCAAGGAGGTGCACTTGAACACCGTTGCGAAGCAGGTGTTCGAGTTCTATTGGCAGGAGGTGTCTGCCACCCAGGTGTACAACCACCTGAGAAAGTGGAGAGGTCGATGGATCCAAGTGTCCAAGCTGAGAGACCTTAGCGGCGCCTCATGGGATGAGAACACTTGCTCCATAGTTCTGCAGGCAGAGCACTACGCCGGCCATGTCGCGGTTAGCTCACATCCCTCTTCCTTTTCATATTGTCCACCATGCCTACTCCTAATCGCAACTAACAACACTTGTGTTTCATTCTTAGGACCACCAAGGGACGCTGAGTTCCTCAACACACCCATACAGAACTACAGCCGGATGCAGCACATCTTCTCCTTCGGGCTGGCAACTGGGAAGCATGCCATGGGCTCGGGGGAGCCCCATGCCAGACTTCCCTGTGACCCCGGATGTCGAGGTCCTTGATGGCCCTGACAAGCCCTTCGTGAAGCCCTTCGACAAGCCATTTGACCCCGTCCATGATAGGAAGAGGAAGAGAGGAGGCCTGATGGAGGAGGAGATCAATGTCTTTTGCAGCATGACTGAGGCGGTGAAGGAGGTGGCAACAAGCATTAGGGAGTGCAAGCCCCTCGACGTCCACCCTGGCCTGTATGGCGCTGTCATGACCCAGGGTGGCTTCAGCGACGAGGCTCTCATGGCAGCTCTCAACCACCTGCTTGACAACAAGGCCCAGGGTGTTGGGTTCGTTGCCATGGCAGACGCTCACATGGTGCTGTGGCTCAGGAGCTGGTTGGGCAAGCACTACTACTAGAGTAGTGCTGCCTGTGAGCGTGCATGATCCTCGAAGGCGATGGCGGTGGCGACGATGACGATGATGACGTACATTTTGTGTAGCTAGGGCTGAAAAACTATTTGATGGTCTGTATATTTTGGTTAGGTGGTATATACTAACCCCTCACGCTGATGGTGAACTTGCGGCGGTAGGACGACACCCTCTTTTGGATGTGGTGGTAGGTTAACACCAAGGTAGTGCTAGGTAGAACTTGCTATGCTGTATGACCATGCATGCTTTACTTCTTCTCTTCTACTCCATTGTTGTTTGTGTGCTACTTTGCTTTCTATTTGTGTGCTCCATTGATTTGCTGCTTCAACTCTTGCTTTTGCATTGCTAGGGCAAGTGATATGCCGTGTTCATCGGTAATGCTCCAGGGGTTTACAGTTCATGGGAAGAAGCCAATGCACAAGTGGCATCATATAGCAACAGCAGCCATAGAGGGTTCAAGACTAGGCAGGCAGTAGAACAAGCTTACTCCGACTGGGTGCGAAAGCACGGAGGCAGCAGTGTTGACAGTGGCAAGGTCGGAGGTGTCAAAGTGGAAGGCGCTAAGGTGGATCGTCAGTTTGGGCTGAAGCTGAAGAACTTCATCATCTTCGTCCAGTTCATCGCCATTGCTGTGTTGTGGCGTTGGTGTGCTAGGTGTGATCATTGTGGTAAGCTCACCAACTAGGGTACAAGGTAAGCACAACATGTACGCCGTATGCAACCAAACGCCGTGTTCATGTGCCGCTTGGGCCAATGCAGGCAGCCAAACAAAGTGCACTTACGTATTACCTAATGCAGGGACACTAGATGCAGGCAACCAAACAACTTGCAGATGGTGTATTAGGGCCTATTTTTGCTCAACCAGGCTGGGTTGAGAAGTGTATGCGATGCAGGAACTGTTCACAACTTGAACCAAACACGCCCTTGGTGTGCTTGCAGCTGTGCACTCCCCTAGAGGCCACCTTGCTTCCAAGCTCGCTCCGACCACCCATGTAGCTCCGCGCGACTCGCCTTCCGGCGTCCCTAAGCTACATTCATCCTCTCTCCAACGATCTCTTCCTCCACTGCTCATGCTAGGTGGCTGCTCTGCCGTGAGAGCACACCAGGTACAGCGTGGACGACGCACATGACGACCAGACCAGCAGGCATATGCCTCTCGCTCTTCTTTCCCATGCGCTACCCCTGGACTTTCCTGCTACCCTTCCCATCCACCGGCGTCCTTGAGGGAGTCCTGGATTAGGGGGTCCTCGGGTGTCCGGACTATTTGATATGGGCCGGACTGATGGGCCGTGAAGACAAAAGCAGAAGACTTTCCCCCGTGTACGGGTAGGACTCCTATATGCGTGGAAGGCAAGTTTGGTGTCCGGATATGTTATTTCCTTCCCTTACAAACCGACTCTGCACAACCCTAGGCCTCTCCGTGTGTATATAAACCGGAGGGGTTAGTATGTAGAGATCTTCAGAATTCTCATAGGCTAGACAGCTAGGGTTTAGCCATTACGATCTCGAGGTAGATCAACTCTTGTAACCCCTATACTTATTGAATACAATTAAGCAGGATGTAGGGTTTTACCTCCTTTAAGAGGGCCCGAACCTGGGTAAACACTGTGTCCCCATTGTCCCTTGTTACCATTGATCCTTAGACGCACAGTTCGGGACCCCCTACCCGAGATCTGCCAATTTTCACACCGACAGTCCCAGCACAAGACACACCAGCCGCCGAGCCTACGGAATGGGCTGCCGCAGTTTTTGGAGTGAGACAGAGAGATTGTAGGAGAGAAATAAATATGACATGTGGGACTATGTAGTCAGTGAGAGTAGAGTAGGATCCCGGCCGAGTTTTTACTTTTCTATCGTGCTAAACCGGTCTACACGGGTCCAAGGTCGAGATTGACCGGGATTAATGAGCACAGGGTACCCATTTCAGGGATTTAGAGTTCAGGATTCGATTCCGACTAATTGTATGAATTCAAGGTTTAAAATAGATTGTACTTGCATTTCATCAATACTTTCATTTGCGGTTGCCGTCGAGGCTACGGAGACATGGACTAAGCTCCGAATTCTGCAGGAATAAATAAAGAAGATGTAAGAATAAGAAAGTAAAATACTGAAATTCTTAGGGCCTTTTTTTGCGAGTGTTCTTAGGTCGTCTTTTATTCAAAGGATTCCCAAAGAAATTTTGAAGGATTCTGATTCTTAGGATTTTCTCCTATGTAGCTTCTTTGATTTGTAGTATTACAATCCATATGAATTTTTTTCATAGAGCGTTCTAGCCTTCCTCTCCTCTTGGGTCGCCCCCCTCACGGATGACACGGAAGGCCTCTACCTCCGCCACCAGCGACCCACCTCCCCCTCCGTCCCCGTAGGTGGATGGTGTCGGGCAAAGCCCGTGCATGGGACGACTGCGGTGGAGGGCCTCTTCTCCCTCTCCAGGATCCGCCGGCGGTGCGGGTGCCCAGATCTGTGGGGTGCGGCCCTCCCGGCGGCAGCGTTTGGTGTGCTGTTGGTGGGGCTCAGCCGAAGGTACGGGGGTGTGGCCAGGCGTGGCTGGTGGCAGTAGCGACGTCCGGCCTGGATCCTGGGGCAGCGGCCCGGGTCGGTGGCGGCGGGTGAAGCTCAGGCGGCCCTCGTCAGCATGGCGTGGTGGTGCTCATGTCCAAGGAGGAGTTGTACCGGCGATATGGTGGCTTTGGCTCCAGTTGGTTTGGATCAACGATGGTGATGAGAAAGACCGGGATCCTTCCTGGTGGCTCTCGCGGTTTGGCGTGGTGGGGTGGCAGCCCGCGCCCAGTTTCCACTGGTGGCGTTCGACAACAGTGGCGAGAGCATCAGGGCTCCCGCGGTGGCAGTGTTGTTGTGGGTAGTCGTTGCATCTGGACTGCCAAATTTGGGGCTTTAAAGTTGGTCTGGCCGGTGCACAGGATGTCGTTGGGATCTAGTGAGGCAGATCCGGGCGAAAACCTTGTCTTCAGCTGGTGGCCGGAGCCGATGATGGCGACGCCCTTGGCACTGTTTCCTTCTTGAAGGCATCACCAAGGTGAAGCTCCCACTTCCTTACGCCACCTCCGGGGAAAACACTTGATCAGTTGATCGGATGATGGCCGCGCTCATGTGTCGTTCCTCTTGTGGGGGCATCATTCTTGGAGGTGTTCATCGGCTCGGGGACCATTGGACGGTTTTAGTGGTGGAGTGTGTTGGGTAACGTAGTAATTTCAAAAAAAATCCTACGCACACGCAAGAACATGGTGATGCATAGCAACGAGAGGGGAGATTGTTGTCCACGTACCCTCGTAGACCGACAGCGGAAGCGTTATCACAACGCGGTTGATGTAGTCGTACGTCTTCACGATACGACCGATCAAGTACCGAACGCACGGCACCTCCGAGTTCAGCACACGTTCAGCTCGATGACGTCCCTCGAACTCCGATCCAGCCGAGTGTTGAGGGAGAGTTTCGTCAGCACGACGGCATGGTGACGATGATGATGTTCCACCGACGCAGGGCTTCGCCTAAGCTCCGCGACGGTATTATCGAGGTGTAATATGGTGGAGGGGGGCACCGCACACGGCTAAAATATCGTATATCAAGTGTTTTTGGGGTGCTCCCCTGCCCCCGTATATAAAGGAGCAAGGAGGAGAGGGCCGGCCAAGGGGAGGTGGCGCGCCCAAGGGGGGAGTCCTACTCCCACCGGGAGTAGGACTCCTCCTTTCCTTGTGGGAGTAGGAGAAGGGAAGGGGGAAGGAGAAAGAAGGAAAGGGGCGCCCCCCTCCCTAGTCCAATTCGGACTAGCCCATGGGGAGGGGTGCGGCCACCCTTTGGGGTCTTTCTCTCCTTTCCCGTATGGCCCATTAAGGCCCAATACGAATTCCCGTAACTCTCCGGTACTCCGAAAAATACCCGAATCACTCGGAACCTTTCCGAAGTCCGAATATAGTCGTCCAATATATCGATCTTTACGTCTCGACCATTTCGAGACTCATCGTCATGTCCCCGATCTCATCCGGGACTCCGAACTCCTTCGGTACATCAACATACATAAACTCATAATAAAAATGTCATCGTAACGTTAAGCGTGCGGACCCTACGGGTTCGAGAACTATGTAGACATGACCGAGACACCTCTCCGGTCAATAACCAATAGCGGAACCTGGATGCTCATATTGGTTCCCACATATTCTACGAAGATCTTTATCGGTCAGACCGCATAACAACATACGTTGTTCCCTTTGTCATCGGTATGTTACTTGCCCGAGATTCGATCGTCGGTATCTCGATACCTAGTTCAATCTCGTTACCGGCAAGTCTCTTTACTCGTTCCGTAATACATCATCCCGCAACTAACTCATTAGTCACAATGCTTGCAAGGCTTATAGTGATGTGCATTACCGAGTGGGCCCAGAGATACCTCTCCGACAATCGGAGTGACAAATCCTAATCTCGAAATACGCCAACCCAACAAGTACCTTTGGAGACACCTGTAGAGCACCTTTATAATCACCCAGTTACGTTGTGACGTTTGGTAGCACACAAAGTGTTCCTCCGGTAAACGGGAGTTGCATAATCTCATAGTCATAGGAACATGTATAAGTCATGAAGAAAGCAATAGCAACATACTAAGCGATCGGGTGCTAAGCTAACGGAATGGGTCAAGTCAATCACGTCATTCTCCTAATGAGGTGATCCCGTTAATCAAATGACAACTCATGTCTATGGCTAGGAAACATAACCATCTTTGATTAACGAGCTAGTCAAGTAGAGGCATACTAGTGACACTCTGTTTGTCTATGTATTCACACATGTATTATGTTTCCGGTTAATACAATTCTAGCATGAATAATAAACATTTATCATGATATAAGGAAATAAATAATACTTTATTATTGCCTCTAGGGCATATTTCCTTCAGAGTGGCCTTTGACGCATCGATGACGTGGAGTCTCGGCGGTGCGGTGCGGCAAGGTCTCGGTGATGGATGCGGGATGATCGACGCGCGTAGGGAGGTGGCTCTGTCTAGCGATAGGCCTGGCAAGCTCAGTACGTTGATAGCAGTTCTGAAGAGGGGCCGGAGGAAGATGGCGGCGGCAGCCTCTGGAGCGTGCGTATGCAGTGCCCGCTGAGAGTATGCTGGACTAGTTTGTGCCCTCGACCTGCTGTTGGACGGTTTGGTTGGGGCCTCCGGTTTGATGTTCAACGTTGGTGTGAGGTCAGGGCAGGCGGCCCCGATCATGTGCACCCCCTTCATCATTTGATAGGTGTAGCGATTGTAGTTGCCAAAGAAGATGGCTTCAGACTTATTGATGTATTTCTTTGTATGGTCTTGGTGAATAATAAATAAAATAGTTCTATGCATCATCCTGATGCAGAGGCCTGGGGTCATCTTCCTTTTTGAAAGAAATGAATGTTTCCATAGGATTCATTTGTACTACTCCCTCTGTCCCAAAATATAAGAACATTTTTAACACCACACTAGTGTCAAAAACGTTCTTATATTATGGGACGGAGGGAGTAGTTTTTATGCGAAAATTTCCATCCACTCCAACCTCATGTGAAGAATGCTACGTTTTTCCAGCGCATTGTCAAACGACCATACTAATCCTATATTATTGACGAAGGCGTCATGCCACTCCATTTCTATATTTTTACTATTCCTACATTTTACAAATCCTGCGAAGCAAAGAGGCCCTTATTTTTTGCGAAGTTTTATCCATTGAAATAAAAAAAAATAGTTTAGTTGGTTAAATTGAGTTAATCAAATTTGTCTATAATCCACATATTTTCTATGTTTTTTCTTTTCATTTTGGATTCTTAATTCTGGTCATCGGGAACCCACGCGTGGGCCATTAATCATGGACGCGTGAATGTGTTGGAAATATTAGCACTTTTTTGTGTTGGAAATATGCCCTAGAGGCAATAATAAAAGGTTATTATTATATTTCTTTGTTCATGATAATAGTCTATTGTTCATGCTATAATTGTATTGTCCGGAAATCGTAATACATGTGTGAATACATAGACCACATCCTGTCCCTAGTAAGCCTCTAGTTGACTAGCTCGTTGATCAACAGATAGTCATGGTTTCCTGACTATGGACATTGGATGTCATTGATAACGGGATCACATCATTAGGAGAATGATGTGATGGACAAGACCCAATCCTAAGCATAGCATAAAAGATCGTGTAGTTTCGTTTGCTAGAGCTTTTCCAATGTCAAGTATCTTTTCCTTAGACCATGAGATCGTGCAACTCCCGGATACCGTAGGAGTGCTTTGGGTGTGCCAAACGTCACAACGTAACTGGGTGACTATAAAGGTGCATTACGGGTATTTCCGAAAGTGTCTGTTGGGTTGGCACGGATCGAGACTGGGATTTGTCACTCCGTGTGACGGAGAGGTATCTCTGGGCCCACTCGGTAATGCATCATCATAATGAGCTCAATGTGACTAAGGCGTTAGTCACGGGATCATGCATTGCGGTACGAGTAAAGAGACTTGCCGGTAACGAGATTGAACAAGGTATTGGGATACCGACGATCGAATCTCGGGCAAGTAACATACCGATTGACAAAGGGAATTGCATACGGATTGATTGAATCCTCGACACCGTGGTTCATCCGATGATATCATCGTGGAACATGTGGGGGCCAACATGGGTATCCAGATCCCGCTGTTGGTTATTGACCGGAGAGGCGTCTCGGTCATGTCTGCATGTCTCCCGAACCCGTAGGGTATACACACTTAAGGTCCGGTGACGCTAGGGTTGTAGAGATATATGTATGCGGAAACCCGAAAGTTGTTCGGAGTCCCGGATGAGATCCCGGACGTCACGAGAGGTTTCGGAATGGTCCGGAGGTAAAGATTTATATATGGGAAGTCTTATTTTGGTCGCCGGAAAAGTTTCGCGCTTTATCTGTATTGTACCGGGAGTGCCGAAAGGGTTCCGGGGGTCCACCAAGGGGGTCCACCAGCCCCAGGGGGCCACATGGGCTGTAAGGGGTGCGCCTTGGCCTATATGGGCCAAGGGCACCAGCCCCAAGAGGCCCATGCGCAAGAGATAAGAAAAAAAGGAGAGTCCTAAAGGGGGAAGGCACCTCCGAGGTGCCTTGGGGGGGAAGGACTCCCCCCTGGCCGCACCCTTCCTTGGAGGAAGGGGCAAGGCTGCGCCCCCCTCTCCCTTGGCCCTATATATAGTGGGGGGGAGGGAGGGCAGCAAACTACAGCCTTGGGCGCCTCCCTCCTCCCCTGCAACACCTCTCTCTCTCTCGCAGAAGCTCGGCGAAGCCCTGCCGGAGACCCGCTACATCCACCACCACGCCGTCGTGCTGTTCGATCTCCATCAACCTCTCCTCCCCCCTTGCTGTATCAAGAAGGAGGAGACGTCGCTGCACCGTACGTGTGTTGAACGCTTAGGTGCCGTACGTTCGGCACTCGGTCATCGGTGATTTGGATCACGGCGAGTACGACTCCGTCATCCACGTTCATTGGAACGCTTCCGCTCGCGATCTACAAGGGTATGTAGATCCACTCCTTTCCCCTCGTTGCTAGTAGACTCCATAGATGCATCTTGGTGAGCGTAGGAAAATTTTAAATTATGCTACGTAACCCATCATTTTGATCAATCTAATCCATGAGTAGACACTAAGCATGTCAATCACGGTATGCAACTCATACGGATATCTAAACATGTGAGCACGTAGAATACATAAAACCTAAATATCTATGAAGACAACATATACGGCTAGCACATGAATGAGCAAATAGGGGATGAACAAATCATACCCTCTGGTTGGTCAGGGCAATCTGGCAGCGACATCAGCAACCTCGGAGTCGCCAGTGGCCTTCTTGTTGGTGGCGTCGGCCATGGGGTCGATGAAGGGAAGTAGTCGAAGTAGAGGAGGACGGAGACGAGGGCGGATTGGAGCAGTCGTGCCAAGACGCTCCCCAAAAACCTTATCATCGTTCTCCCGGGCAGGATCTCAAACGACGGGGTTCCAGAGGCACCTGCTCTCCCGAGCAACCGTGCACACGGTCGTCGGGATGGGATCGCCGAAAGCAGCACAATGAGATGAACAATAGACGACAGCTAGGGTTATTCAGTAGGGAGTGAGTGAGTTGGGGTTCACTCCAGCCAGCGACTCATTATATAGGCCGTTGGGTAGATGGGTGATAACCCACAAGTATAGGGGATCGCAACAGTTTTCGAGGGTAGAGTATTCAACCCAAATTTATTGATTCGACACAAGGGGAGCCAAAGAATATTCTCAAGTATTAGCAGTTGAGTTGTCAATTCAACCACACCTGGATAACTCAATATCTGCAGCAAAGTATTTAGTAGCAAAGTAGTATGATAGTAGCGGTAACGGTGGCAAAAGTAACTGTGATAGTTTTGTAGTGATTGTAACAGTAGCAACGGAAAAGTAAATAAGTGAAGAACAATATGTGAAAAGCTCGTAGGCATTGGATCGGTGATGGAGAATTATGCCGGATGCGATTATTCATGCAACAGTTATAACATAGGGTGACACAGAACTAGCTCCAATTCATCAATGTAATGTAGGCATGTATTCCGAATATAGTCATACGTGCTTATGGAAAAGAACTTGCATGACATCTTTTGTCCTACCCTCCCGTGGCAGCGGGGTCCTATTGGAAACTAAGGGATATTAAGGCCTCCTTTTAATAGAGTACCGGACCAAAGCATTAACACATAGTGAATACATGAACTCCTCAAACTACGGTCATCACCGGGAGTGGTCCCGATTATTGTCACTTCGGGGTTGCCGGATCATAACACATAGTAGGTGACTATTGACTTGCAAGATAGGATCAAGAACTCACATATATTCATGAAAACATAATAGGTTCAGATCTGAAATCATGGCACTCGGGCCCTAGTGACAAGCATTAAGCATAGCAAAGTCATAGCAACATCAATCTCAGAACATAGTGGATACTAGGGATCAAACCCTAACAAAACTAACTCGATTACATGATAAATCTCATCCAACCATCACCGTCCAACAAGCCTACGATGTAATTACTCGCGCACGGCGGTGAGCATCATGAAATTGGTGATGGAGGATGGTTGATGATGACGATGGCGACGGATTCCCCTCTCCGGAGCCCCGAACGGACTCCAAATCAGCCCTCCCGAGAGAGATTAGGGCTTGGCGGCGGCTCCGTATCGTAAAACGCGATGAATCCTTCTCTCTGATTTTTTTCTCCCCGAACACGAATATATAGAGTTGGAGTTGAGGTCGGTGGAGCACCAGGGGGCCCACGAGGCAGGGGGCGCGCCCAGGGGGTAGGCGCGCCCCCACCCTCGTGGATAGGGTGTGGGCCCCCTAGACTTGATTCTTTCGCTAGTATTTTTTATTAATTCCAAAAATAATCTCCGTTGATTTTCAGGTCATTCCGAGAACTTTTATTTCTGCACAAAAATAACACCATGGCAATTCTGCTGAAAACAGCGTCAGTCCGGGTTAGTTCCATTCAAATCATTCAAGTTAGAGTCCAAAACAAGGGCAAAAGTGTTTGGAAAAGTAGATACGACGGAGACGTGTCAACTCCCCCAAGCTTAAACATTTGCTTGTCCTCAAGCAATTTAGTTAATAAACAGAAAGTGATAAAGAAAAACTTTGACAAACTCTGTTTGCTCTTGTTGTTGTAAATATGTAAAGCCAGCATTCAAGTTTTCAGCAAAGATTATGACTAACCATATTCACAATAACATTTAGGTCTCATGTTTACTCATATCAATGGCATAATCAACTAGCGAGCAATAATAATAAATCTCGGATGACAACACTTTCTCAAAACAATCATAATATGATATAACAAGATGGTATCTCGCTAGCCCTTTCTGAGACCGCAAAACATAAATGCAGAGCACCTTTGAAGATCAAGGACTGACTAAACATTGTAATTCATGGTAAAAGAGATCCAGTCATAGTCATACTCAATATAAATTAATAGTAATGGATGCAAATGACAGCGGTGCTCTCCAGCTGGTGCTTTTTAATAAGAGGGTGATGACTCAACATAAAAGTAAATAGATAGGCCCTTCGCAGAGGGAAGCAGGGATTTGTAGAGGTGCCAGAGCTCGATTTTTGAAATAGAGATGAATAATATTTTGAGCGGCATACTTTCATTGTCAACATAACAACCGAGAGATCTCGATATCTTCCATGCTACTCACATTATAGGCGGTTCCCAAACAGAATGGTAAAGTTTATACTCCCCCTCCACCAACAAGCATCAATCCATGGCTTGCCCGAAACAACGAGTGCCTCCAACTAACAACAATCCCGGGGGAGTTTTGTTTGCAATTATTTTGATTTGATTTGCTTAAAGCATGGGACTGGGCATCCCGGTGACCAGCCATTTTCTCGTGAGTGAGGAGCGGAGTCCACTCCTCTTGAGAATAACCCGCCTAGCATGGAAGATACAGACAACCCTAGTTGATACATGAGCTATTCGAGCATGCAAAACAGAATTTCATTTGAAGGTTTAGAGTTTGGCACATACAAATTTACTTGGAACGGCAGGTAGATACCGCATATAGGAAGGTATGGTGGACTCATATGGAATAACTTTGGGGTTTAAGGGATTGGATGCACAAGCAGTATTCCCGCTTAGTACAAGTGAAGGCTAGAAAGAGACTGGGAAGCGACCAACTAGAGAGCGACAAAAGTCATGATCATGCATTAAAATTAATAAACATTGAGTGCAAGCATGAGTAGGATATAATCCACCATGAACATAAATATCGTGGAGGCTATGTTGATTTTGTTTCAACTACATGCGCGAACATGTGCCAAGTCAAGCCACTTGAATCATTCAAAGGAGGATACCACCCTACTATACCACATCACAACCATTTTGATAGCATGTTGGCACGCAAGGTAAACCATTATAAACTCCTAGCTAATTAAGCATGGCATAAGCAACTATAATCTCTAATTGTCATTGCAAATATGTTTATTCATAATAGGTTGAATCAGAAATGATGAACTAATCATATTTACAAAAACAAGAGAGGTCGAGTTCATACCAGCTTCTCTCATCTCAATCAGTCCATCATATATCGTCATAATTGCATTTCACTTGCACGACCGAACAATGATAATAATAATAGTACACGTGCTTTGGACTAAGCTGGAATCTGCAAGCATTTAATACAAAGGAGAAGACAAGGTAATATGGGCTCTTGGTTAAATCAACAATAATGTATATAAGAGCCCCTTCAACATTTTCATTATGGTCTTCTCCTCTCGACCCCCAAAGAGAAGAAAAGAATTAAAACTATTTACACGGGAAAGCTCCCAACAAACAAAAGAAAAACAGGAAATCTTTTTGGGTTTTCTTTTAATTATTACTACTACAGCATGAAAAGTAAACTAGCTAAAAGCTACAACTAATTTTTTTTTGGTTTTTCTTTTTCTTAAGGTTTTTCAAACACACAAGAAGAAAGCATAAAAAAGAGAATAAACTAGCATGGATATTACAATGAAAAAGTATGAGCACCGACAACTAGCATGAGTGTGTGAACATAAATGTAATGTCGTGAGATTTACGTACTCCCCCAAGCTTAGGCTTTTGGCCTAAGTTGGTCTATGGCCTTGGCTGGCCTGGCGGATATCCAAAGTTATAGTTGGGGTCGTACTGTGATGCAGCAGCTATTGCCTCATGAGCTGCCGCTTGGAGACGAGCTATCTCCGTCCTCCTCTTATACTCGTTTGCCTCCTCCCTGGTTATAATAAATCTCCCTTTTGTCTGAAAGTTAAAGAAAGTAGGAGCAGGGAGAGCAACATGGAAAATGCTGCGCCTGTCAAACATTAGTCGGTACTAGAGAGGTTGTTCATTCCTCTCAATAAACTGATGGCGAACCATAGCCTCATATCCTAGATAAGTGGGAGCAATTCCGTATCACTCTCATGTATGGGTATCCCAAGAAAATTAGCCACACGGGTTGCATAAATCCCCCCAAAAAAGTCTCCACTTAAACCATTGTTATGCAACCTCCGTGCAACAATGGCCCCCAAGTTATAGTGTTTATCTCCTAAAATAGCACTCCCGAGAACACTAAGGTCAGGGACACACATGTGACATGCTTCATCCTTACCATTTATGCACCTACCTATGAAGAGAGCAAAATAATGTATAGCAGGAAAATGAATGCTCCCTATGGTAGCTTGTGTTATATCTCTAGACTCCCCTACTGTAATACTAGCAAGAAAATCTTTAAGCTCAGATTTGCGAGGTTCACTAGCACTACCCCATTGTGGAAGTTTGCAAGCAGTACTAAAATCCTCTAAGTCCATAGTATAAGATTGGCCATAGATATCAAATAGGACAGTGTGAGAATTACGTGAGGATGGAAATTTGAACCTTCTCACAAAGGAATCAGTTAGGTGATAGTATTGAGGGCACTTATCTAGCATGAAGCCCTCGAGTTCAGCATTACGCACATATGCATCAAATTCCTCCTTAATTCCTGCTTGGACCATGAAATCGCCTGACGGCCATTCACAAGGCCGCACTTGACCTTCTCTCGGTGGTTCATCGTCCGCATCGCGTATTGCGGGCCTGGGTCCTTGCTTCCTTGAAGAACCACCTTGGTACATTTTCCTAAACATATTTCTTCCTCTGAAAAATTTCTGAAATTTTTAGTAACTTCAAATAAAAGTGAACCAAAATCAACAAAATTAATAGCAACTACTCCCACAAGTGCCTAGAGACTATATCATGCATTAGAACTACTTGGGACCATATAAATTTGACATGCAAGCTCAAGAACAGGGTCACCTAGGCAGCAAAAATTTGCAATGAATAAAGCACTAGAACAAAAACTAATTGGACCATTGGAGGAGTCACATACCGAAGAACAATCCCCCAAAGCAGTTTTGTGAGTGGAGCTTTGAGCTAGGAGATCGAAAATCGTAGCAAAATGAGCTAGAACTCGTGCTTGAGCTGGTTGGTGATTTTTTGGGAGGAAGAAGGAGTGTGTGGTGGCTGGAATAAGTGGAGGGGAGCCACCATGGGCCCACGAGGCAGGTGTGCGCGCCCAAGGGGTGGGCGCACCCTGGACCCTCGTGGCCAGGTGCTTGCTCCCCTGCTGTGTTCTCAGTGCCAGATATTCTGAAATATTCGGGGCATTTGGAGAACTTTTATTTTCGGGGTATTTTTTATTGCATGGATAATTCAGAAAATAGATAGAAAATACTAATTTTGCTTTATTTAATCTAAGTAGAAGAAAGTAAAAGGAGGGTACAGAAGGTTGTGCCTTCTAACTTCATCCATCTCATGCTCATCAAAAGGAATCCACTAACAAGGTTGATCAGGTCTTGTTAACAAACTCATTTCGAATAACATGAAACCGGAGAAATTTTGAATAACACTATGTTACCTCAACGGGGATATGCACATCCCCAACAATAAGAATGTCATATCTCTTTTTGACAGTAGGTAGAGGAAATTCAAAACCTCCAATAGTAATCGATGGAATTTTTCCAATAGAATTGATACTGTGGACTTGAGGTTGCTTCCTCGGAAAGTGTACCGTATGCTCATTACCATTAACATGAAAAGTGACATTGCCTTTGTTGCAATCAATAACAGCCCCTGCAGTATTCAAAAAGGGTCTACCAAGAATAATAGACATACTATCGTCCTCGGGAATATCAAGAATAACAAAGTCCGTTAAAATAGTAACGTTTGCAACCACAACAGGCACATCCTCACAAATACCGACAGGTATAGCAGTTGATTTATCGGCCATTTGCAAAGATATTTCAGTAGGTGTCAACTTATTCAAATCAAGTCTACGATATAAAGAGAGAGGCATAACACTAACACCGGCTCCAAGATCGCATAAAGCAGTTCTAACATAGTTTCTTTTAATGGAGCATGGTATAGTTGGTACTCCTGGATCTCCAAGTTTCTTAGGTATTCCACCCTTAAAAGTATAATTAGCAAGCATGGTGGAAATTTCAGCTTCCGGTATCTTTCTTTTATTTGTAACAATATCCTTCATATACTTGGCATAAGGATTCATTTTAATCATATCAGTAAAACGCATACGCAAAAAGATAGGTCTAATCATTTCAGCAAAGCGCTCAAAATCCTCATCATCCTTTTTCTTGGATGGTTTGGGAGGAAAAGGCATGGGTTTCTGAACCCATGGTTCTCTTTCTTTACCATGCTTCCTAGCAACAAAGTCTCTCTTATCATAACTTTGATTCTTTGATTGTGGGTTATCAAGATCAACAGCAGGTTCAATCTCTACATCATTGTTATTGCTAGGTTGAGCATCAACATGAACATCATCATTAACATTATCACTAGGTTCATGTTCATCACCAGATTGTGTTTCAGCATCAGAAATAGAAATATCATTGGGATTCTCAGGTGTGTCAACAACAGGTTCACTAGAAGCATGCAAAGTCCTATCATTTTTCTTTTTCTTCCTTTTAGAAGGACTAGGTGCATCAACATTAGTTTGCTGAGAATCTTGCTCAATTCTCTTAGGGTGGCCCTCGGGATACAAGGGTTCCTGAGTCATTTTACCCCCTCTAGTCATAACTCTAACAGCATTATCATTCTTCTTATTATTTAATTCATTGAGCAAATTATTCTGAGCTTTAAGTACTTGTTCTACTTGAGTGGTAACCATAGAAGCATGTTTACTAATGAGTTTAAGTTCACCTTTAACTCTAGACATATAATCAATCAAGTGTTCAATCATATAAGCATTGCGTTTCACTTGTCTACCAAAATAAGCATTAAAATCTTCTTGCTTAACCATAAAATTATCAAACTCATCTAGGCATTGGCCAGCAAACTTAGTAGGCGGGATTTCAGCTTTATCATATCTATAGAGAGAATTTACCTTTACTACCTGTGTCGGGTTATCAAGGCCATGTATTTCTTCGATAGGTGGTAAATTAAGGCCATGTATTTCTTCAACAGGAGGTAAATTCTTAACATCTTCAGCTTTAATACCTTCTTCTTTCATAGGTTTCTTTGCCTCTTGCATATCTTCAGGACTGAGAAATAGAATACCCCTTTTCTTCGGAGTTGGCTTAGGAGTTGGTTCAGGAAGTGTCCAATTATTTTCATTGGTCAACATATTATTCAATAGAATTTCAGCTTCATCAACAGTTCTTTCCCTGAAAACACAACCAGCACAACTATCCAGGTGGTCTCTGGAAGCATTGGTTAGTCCATTATAAAAGATATCAAGTATTTCATTTTTCTTGAGAGGATGATCCGGCAAAGCATTAAGTAATTGGAGAAGCCTCCCCCAAGCTCGTGGGATACTCTCTTCTTCAATTTGCACAAAATTGTATATATCCCTTAAAGCAGCTTGTTTCTTATGAGCAGGGAAGTATTTAGCAGAGAAGTAATAAATCATATCCTGGGGACTACGCACACAACCAGGATCAAGAGAATTAAACCATGTTTTAGCATCACCCTTTAATGAGAACGGAAATAATTTAAGGATATAGTAGTAACGAGTTTTCTCATCATTAGTGAATAGGGTGGCTATATCATTTAATTTAGTAAGATGTGCCACAACAGTTTCAGATTCATAGCCATAGAAAGGATCAGATTCAACCAGAGTAATTATCTCAGGATCAACAGAGAAATCATAATCCTTATCAGTAACAAAGATAGGTGAAGTAGCATAAGCAGGATCATATTTCATTCTAGCATTCAGAGATTTTTCTTTAGCTTAGCTAATAATTTCTTAAGATCACTCCTATCATTGCAAGCAAGAAAGTCTCTAGCAGTTTCTTCATCCATAACATAACCCTCAGGCACAACAGGCAATTCATATCTAGGGGGAGAATCTTCATCATCACTTTCGTCAATATTATCAGTTTCAATAATTTCATTCTCTCTAGCCCTAGCAAGTTGTTCATCAAGAAATTCACCTAGTGGCACAGTAGTATCAAGCATAGAAGTAGTTTCATCATAAGTATCATGCATAGCAGAAGTGGCATCATCAATAACATGCGACATATCAGAATTAATAGCAGAAGCAGGTTTAGGTGTCGCAAGCTTACTCAAAACAGAAGGTGAATCAAGTGCAGAGCTAGATGGCAGTTCCTTACCTCCCCTCGTAGTTGAGGGATAAATTTTGGTTTTCTCGTCTTTCAAGTTCCTCATAGTGACCAGCAGATATAAATCCCAAGTGACTCAAAGAATAGAGCTATGCTCCCCGGCAACGGCGCCAGAAAATAGTCTTGATAACCCACAAGTATAGGGGATCGCAACAGTTTTCGAGGGTAGAGTATTCAACCCAAATTTATTGATTCGACACAAGGGGAGCCAAAGAATATTCTCAAGTATTAGCAGTTGAGTTGTCAATTCAACCACACCTGGATAACTTAATATCTGCAGCAAAGTATTTAGTAGCAAAGTAGTATGATAGTAACGGTAACGGTGGCAAAAGTAACAGTGATAGTTTTGTAGTGATTGTAACAGTAGCAACGGAAAAGTAAATAAGCGAAGAACAATATGTGAAAAGCTCGTAGGCATTGGATCGGTGATGGAGAATTATGCCGGATGCGATTATTCATGCAACAGTTATAACATAGGGTGACACAGAACTAGCTCCAATTCATCAATGTAATGTAGGCATGTATTCCGAATATAGTCATACGTGCTTATGGGAAAGAACTTGCATGACATCTTTTGTCCTACCCTCCCGTGGCAGCGGGGTCCTATTGGAAACTAAGGGATATTAAGGCCTCCTTTTAATAGAGTACCGGACCAAAGCATTAACACCTAGTGAATACATGAACTCCTCAAACTACGGTCATCACCGGGAGTGGTCCCGATTATTGTCACTTCGGGGTTGCCGGATCATAACACATAGTAGGTGACTATTGACTTGCAAGATAGGATCAAGAACTCACATATATTCATGAAAACATAATAGGTTCACATTTGAAATCATGGCACTCGGGCCCTAGTGATAAGCATTAAGCATAGCAAAGTCATAGCAACATCAATCCCAGAACATAGTGGATACTAGGGATCAAACCCTAACAAAACTAACTCGATTACATGATAAATCTCATCCAACCCATCACCGTCCAGCAAGCCTATGATGGAATTACTCACGCACGGCGGTGAGCATCATGAAATTGGTAATGGAGGATGGTTGACGATGACGATGGCGACGGATTCCCCTCTCCGGAGCCCCAAACGGACTCCAGATCAGCCCTCTCGAGATAGATTAGGGCTTGGCGGTGGCTCCGTATCGTAAAACGCGATGAATCCTTCTCTCTGATTTTTTCTCCCCGAACACGAATATATAGAGTGGGAGTTGAGGTCGGTGGAGCACCAGGGGCCCACGAGGCAGGGGGCGCGCCCAGGGGGTAGGCGCGCCCCCACCCTCGTGGACAGGGTGTGGGCCCCCTGGCCTTGATTCTTTCGCCAGTATTTTTTATTAATTCCAAAAATATTCTCCGTTGATTTTCAGGTCATTCCGAGAACTTTATTTCTGCACAAAATAACACCATGGCAATTCTGCTGAAAACAGCGTCAGTCCGGGTTAGTTCCATTCAAATCATGCAAGTTAGAGTCCAAAACAAGGGCAAAAGTGTTTGGAAAAGTAGATACGACGGAGACGTATCAATGGGCCTGGGCTTAGGCCCACGACCGAGTCCGGGAACAGCCCACGGTCTAACGTCTCTTATAGTGGCACTTCCGTTAGCTACCCGTTGATTAATCCACTATTAATAAACCATTCGTGATTGGCAAAAATAAGGCTCGGCTCGTTCCCGCAACTTGCGGTGCGCGCGCGTCTTGACGAGGCACGACGAAGCAGGCGGCAGAGCAGGAGTACGTGTATAACTCCTCTTCCCAAGCTCCCAATGTCATATGGTAGAGCGACCCTTATAAAATGGTCTCACTCGTACTACTGTAACAATATGATACTAAACTTTTCACCACTTGCCATGAATCTAAATGGGTCGTAGAGATTAATCAGGGATTATTGTTTTATATGGCCAGAGCCCATCTATAATCCAAAGAACTTATTTTCGTTTCATATTGTCATCGGGAAAAAGGCCAATCAACTTCAGAACGGACACCAATAACTGGTCTCTAACTATAAGGTCAATGATGAATCAATATCACACACCGACCATTTATGATGGCCTGTCTATGATAAACTTTCGTCCGTATTGGGCGTTGCCGAGGATGCCCAGGAGTTGTTGGTTGTCACCGTGTAGTCCTTAGGTTTTTTTTTCAGCGACATTGTCGTGTCTTGACCGATGTATGTTGTCCGTTTTTTCTAAGTTCTACTTTCTTTAAGGGATTCCTTTCCATCAATGCATCATTCAGTTGTGTACTTATGATTTATGCTTTATCTATAAAACGAGGCAAAGCTTGTTTTGCAATCTGCATGAGATGGAAGAACACTTCATCACTGGACGTTCTGTTTTGGACTGGTCAGTGTTAACAACCTTGCTCGGCCGCGAGAGGCTCTGATGCATCATGCATGGCCCGTTATTATTGATCCTTATCACTTACTTCAGGCCAGGCGCCGGTCAGTGATGAGCAGTCAATAGTAATTTGTTCCGTAGTAGTTTATGTTGGGGAACGTAGCATGCAATTTCAAAAAAATTCCTACGATCACGCAAGATCTATCTAGGAGATGCATAGCAACGAGAGGGGGAGAGTGTGTGCACGTACCATCGTAGACCAAAAACGGAAGCATTTACTTAACGCGGTTGATGTAGTCAAACGTCGTCTCGATTCAACTGATCAAGTACCGAACGTACGGCACCTCCGAGTTCTGCACACGTTCATCTCGATGACGTCCCTCGAACTCTTGATCCAGCAAAGTGTCAAGGGAGAGTTTCGTCAGCACGACGGCGTGGTGACGGTGATGGTGAAGTGATTCGTGCAGGGCTTCGCCTAAGCACTACGACAATATGACCGGAGGAGCAAACTGTGGAGGGGGGCGCCGCACACGGCTTGGAACAACTGATGTGTGTTAGAGCCCCCCCCCCCCCCCGCCCCCGTATATAAAGGAGGGAGAGGGGAGGAGGCCGGCCTAGGCGTGCCCCAAGTGGGAGGGGTCCCACTTGGGCTCCTAGTCCAATTCGGCCCCCCCTTTCCTTTTACCGGAAGGGGAAAGGGGGAAGGAGAGAGAGGAGGAGAAGGGAAGGGGGGCGCCGCCCCTGCCCTTGTCCAATTTGGACTCCTCCCTTGGGGGGGCACCCCTTGTGGGCTGGCTTGCCTCCCTCCTACGACCCATATAGCCCATATCCTCCCCGGGGGGTTCCGGTAACCCCCCGGTACTCCGATATGTACCCGATACATTCCGAAACACTTTCGGTGCCTGAATACTATCGTCAAATATATCAATCTTTACCTATCGACCATTTCGAGACTCCTCGTCATGTCCGTGATCTCAGCCGGGAGTCCGAACAATCTTCGGTCACCAAAACACATAACTCATAATACAAATCGTCATCGAACGTTAAGCGTGTGGACCCTACGGGTTCGAGAACTATATAGACATGACCGATACACCTCTCCGGTCAATAACCAATAGCGGAACCTAGATGCTCATATTGGTTCCTAAATATTCTTGGAAGATCCTTATCGGTCAAACCATAATGACAACATGCGTCATTCCCTTTGTCATCAGTATGTTACTTGCCCGAGATTCGATCGTCGGTATCTTCATACCTAGTTCAATCTCATTACCGGAAATTCTCTTTACTCGTTCCGTAATGCATCATCCTACAACTAACTCATTAGTCACATTGCTTGCAAGGCTTATCATGACGTGCATTAACGAGAGGGCCGAGAGATACCTCTCCGATACTCGGAGTGACAAATCATAATCTCGATCTATGCCAACCCAACAAACACCTTCAGAGATACCTGTAGAGCATCTTTATAATCAACCAGTTATGTTGTGACGTTTAATAGCACACAATGTATTCCTCCGGTATTCGGGAGTTGCATAATCTCATAGTCAAAGGAATATGTATAACTCATGAAGAAAGCAATAGCAATAAAACTTAACGATCATTATGCTAAGCTAACGGATGGGTCTTGTCCATCACATCATTCTCCTAATGATGTGATCCCGTTCATCAAATGACAACACATGTCTATGGTTAGGAAACTTAACCATCTTTGATTAACGAGCTAGTCTAGTAGAGGCATACTAGGGACACTGTGTTTTGTCTATGTATTCACACATGTATCAAGTTTCCGGCTAATACAATTCTAGCATGAATAATAAACATTTATCATGATATAAAGAAATACAAATAACAACTTTATTATTGCCTCTAGGGCATATTTCCTTCAGTCTCCCACTTGCACTAGAGTCAATAATCTAGATTACATTGTAATGATTCTAACACCCATGGAGTCTTGGTGTTGATCATGTTTTGCTCATGGAAAATGCTTAGTCAACGGGTCTGCCACATTCATATCCGTATTTATTTTGCAAATATCTATGTCTCCCTCCTTGACTTGATCACGGATGGGGTTGTAGCGTCTCTTGATGTGTTTGGTTCTCTTCTGAAATTTGGATTCCTTCGCTAAGGCAATTGCTCCAGTATTGTCACAAAAGATTTTCATTGGACCCGATGCACTAGGTATTACACCTAGATCAGATATGAACTCCTTCATCCAGACTCCTTCATTTGCTACTTCCAAAGCAGCTATGTACTCCGCTTCACACGTAGATCTCCCCACGACGCTTTTCTTGGAACTGCACCAACTGACAGCTCCACCATTCAATTTAAATACTTACCCGGTTTGCGACTTAGAGTCATCCGGATCAGTGTCAAAGCTAGATTCGACGTAACCATTTACGACGAGCTCTTTGTCACCCCCATAAACGAGAAACATATCCTTAGTCCTTTTCAGGTACTTCATGATGTTCTTGATCGCTGTCCAGTGATTCACTCCTGGATTACTTTGGTACCTCCCTGCTAAACTTATAGCAAGGCACACGTCAGGTCTGGTACACAGCATTGTATACATGATAGAACCTATGGCTGAGGAATAGGGAATGACTTTCATTTTCTCTCTATCTTCTGTAGTGGTCGGGCATTGAGTCCGACTCAACTTCACACCTCGTAGCACAGGCAAGAACCCTTTCTTTGACTGATCCATTTTGAACTTCTTCAAAACTTTATCAAGGTATGTGCTTTGTGAAAGTCCAAATTAAGCGTCTTGATCTATCTCTATAGATCTTGATGCCCAATATATAATCAGCTTCACCGAGGTCTATCATTGAAAAACTCTTATTCAAATATCCTTTTATGCTATCCAGAAATTCTATATCATTTCCAATCAACAATGTGTCATCCACATATAATATCAGAAATGCTATAGAGCTCCCACTCACTTTGTTGTAAATACAGGCTTCTCCAAAAGTCTGTATAAAACCATATGCTTTGGTCACTTCATCAAAGCGTATATTCCAACTCCGAGATACTTGCACCAGTTCATAAATGGATCGCTGGAGCTTGCACACTTTGTCAGCACGTTTAGGATCGACAAAACCTTCTGGTTGCATCATATACAACTCTTCTTTAAGAAATCCATTAAGGAATGCAGTTTTGACATCCATTTGCCAGATTTCATAATCATAAAATGCGGCAATTGCTAACATGATTCAGACAGACTTAAGCATCGCTACGGGTGAGAATGTCTCATCGTAGTCAACTCCTTGAACTTGTCGAAAACCTTTCGCAACAAGTCGAGCTTTGTAGACAGTAACATTACCATCAGCATCAGTCTTCCTCTTGAAGATCCATTTATTCTCTATGGCTTGCCGATCATCGGGCAAGTCGTCCACACTTTGTTCTCATACATGGATCCCATCTCAGATTTCATGGCCTCAAGCCATTTCGCGGAATCTGGGCTCATCATTGCTTCCTCATAGTTCGTAGGTTCATCATGGTCTAGTAACATGACTTCCAGAACAGGATTACCGTACCACTCTGGTGCAGAACGTACTCTGGTTGAGCTACGTGGTTCGGTAGTAACTTGATCTGAAGTTTCATGATCATCATCATTAGCTTCCTCACTAACTGGTGTAGGCATCACGGGAACGGTTTTCTGTGATGAGCTACTTTCCAATTCAAGAGAAGGTACAATTACCTCATCAAGTTCTACTTTTTTCCTCCTGCTGACTTCTTTCATGAGAAACTCCTTCTCTAGAAAGGATCCATTCTTAGCAACAAATATCTTGCCTTCGGGTCTGTGATAGAAGGTGTACCTGTTGGGGAACGTAGTAATTTCAAAAAATTCCTACGCACACACAGGATCATGGTGATGCATAGCAACGAGAGGGGAGAGTGTTGTCCACGTACCCTCGTAGACCGAAAGCGGAAGCGTTAGCACAACGTGGTTGATGTAGTTGTACGTCTTCACGATCCGACCGATCAAGTACCAAACGTACGGCACCTCCGAGTTCAGCACACGTTCAGCTCGATGACGTCCCTCAAACTCCGATCCAGCCGAGCTTTGAGGGAGAATTCTGTCAGCATGACGGCGTGGTGACGATGATGATGTTCTACCGACGTAGGGCTTCGCCTAAGCACCGCTATGATATTATCGAGGTGGACTGTGGTGGAGGGGGCACCGCACACGGCTAAGAGATCCAAGGTATCAATTGTTGTGTCTAGAGGTGTCCCCCTGCCCCCGTATATAAAGGAGCAAGGGGGGAGAGGCGCCCGGCCAGGAGGTGGCGCGCCAGGGAGGAGTCCTACTCCCACCGGGAGTAGGACTCCCTCCTTTCCTAGTTGGAGTAGGAGAAGGGGGAAGGAGGAGGAAGAGAGGAAGGAAAGGGGGCGCCGCCCCCTCCTTGTCCAATTCGGACTAGAGGGGGAGGGGGCGCGCGGCCTGCCCTGGCCGCCCCTCCTCTTCTCCACTAAGGCCCATCTTGGCCCATTAAACCCCCGGGGGGTTCTGGTTACCCCCGGTACTCCGGTAAAATCCCGATTTCACCCGGAACACTTCCGATATCCAAATATAGGCTTCCAATATATCAATCTTTATATCTCGACCATTTCGAGACTCCTCGTCATGTCCGTGATCACATCCGGGACTCCGAACTATATTTAGTACATCAAAACACATAAACTCATAATATAACCGTCATCGAACTTTAAGCGTGCGGACCCTACGGGTTCGAGAACTATGTAGACATGACTGAGACATGTCTCCGGTCAATAACCAATAGCGGAAGCTGGATGCTCATATTGGCTCCTACATATTCTACGAAGATCTTTATCGGTCAAACCGCATAACAACATACGTTGTTCCCTTTTTCATCAGTATGTTACTTGCCCGAGATTCGATCGTCGGTATCTTAATACCTAGTTCAATCTCGTTACCGGCAAGTCTCTTTACTCATTCCGTAATACATCATCCCGCAACTAACTCATTAGTTGCAATGCTTGCAAGGCTTATAGTGATGTGCATTATCGAGTGGGCCCAGAGATACCTCTCCGACAATCGGAGTGACAAATCTTAATCTCGAAATATGCCAACCCAATAAGTACCTTCGGAGACACCTGTAGAGCACCTTTATAATCACCCAGTTACGTTGTGACGTTTGGTAGCACACAAAGTGTTCCTCCGGTAAACGGGAGTTGCATAATCTCATAGTCATAGGAACATGTATAAGTCATGAAGAAAGCAATAGAAGAATACTAAACGATCGAGTGCTAAGCTAACGTAATGGGTCAAGTCAATCACATCATTCTCCTAATGATGTGATCCTGTTAATCAAATGACAACTCATGTCAATGGCTAGGAAACATAACCATTGTTGATCAACGAGCTAGTCAAGTAGAGGCATACTAGTGACACTCTGTTTGTCTATGTATTCACACGAGTATTATGTTTCCGGTTAATACAATTCTAGCATGAATAATAAACATTTATCTTGATATAAGGAAATAAATAATAACTTTATTATTGCCTCTAGGGCATATTTACTTCAGTCTCCCACTTGCACTAGAGTCAATAATCTAGATTACACAGTAATGATTCTAACACCCATGGAGCCTTGGTGCTTATCATGTTTTGCTCGTGGAAGAGGCTTAGTCAACGGGTCTGCAACATTCAGATCCGTATGTATCTTGCAAATTTCTATGTCTTCCACCTGGACTTGATCCCGGATGGAGTTGAAGCGTATCTTGATGTGCTTGGTTCTCTTGTGAAATCTGGATTCCTTTGCCAAGGCAATTGCACCAGTATTGTCACAAAAGAATTTCATTGGACCCGATGCACTAGGTATGACACCTAGATCGGATATGAACTCCTTCATCCAGACTCCTTCATTTGCTGCTTCCGAAGCAGCTATGTACTCCACTTCACACGTAGATCCCGCCACAACGCTTTGTTTAGAACTGCACCAACTTATAGCTCCACCATTCAATGTAAATACATATCCGGTTTGTGATTTAGAATCATCCGGATCCGTGTCAAAGCTTGTATCGACGTAACCATTTACGACTAGCTCTTTGTCACCTCCATAAACGAGAAACATATCCTTAGTCCTTTTCAGGTATTTCAGGATGTTCTTGACCGCTGTCTAGTGATCCACTCCTGGATTACTTTGGTACCTCCCTGCTAAACTTATAGCAAGGCACACATCAGGTCTGGTACACAGCATTGCATACATGATAGAGCCTATGGCTGAAGCATAGGGAACATCTTTCATCTTCTCTCTATCTTCTGCAGTGGTCGGGCATTGAGTCTTACTCAACTTCACACCTTGTAACACAAACACAAACCCTTTCTTTGCTTGATCCATTTTGAACTTCTTCAAAACTTTGTCAAGGTATGTGCTTTGTGAAAGTCCAATTAAGCGTCTTGATCTATCTCTATAGATCTTGATGCCCAATATATAAGCAGCTTCACCGAGGTCCTTCATTGAAAAACTCTTATTCAAGTATCCCTTTATGCTATCCAGAAATTCTATATCATTTCCAATCAGCAATATGGCATCCACATATAATATCAGAAATGCTACAGAGCTCCCACTCACTTTCTTGTAAATACAGGCTTCTCCAAAAGTCTGTATAAAACCATATGCTTTAATCACACTATCAAAGCGTTTATTCCAACTCCGAGAGGCTTGCACCAGTCCATAAATGGATCGCTGGAGCTTGCACACTTTGGTAGCTCCCTTTGGATCGACAAAACCTTCCGGTTGCATCATATACAACTCTTCTTCCAGAAATCCATTCAGGAATGCAGTTTTGACATCCATTTGCCAAATTTCATAATCATAAAATGCGGCAATTGCTAACATGATTCGGACAGACTTAAGCATCGCTGCGGGTGAGAAAGTGTCATCATAGTCAATCCCTTGAACTTGTCGAAAACCTTTTGCAACAAGTCGAGCTTTATAGACAGTAACATTACCGTCAGCGTCAGTCTTCTTCTTGAAGATCAATTTATTCTCAATGGCTTGCCGATCATCGGGCAAGTCAACCAAAGTCCACACTTTGTTCTCATACATGGATCCCATCTTAGATTTCATGGCCTCAAGCCATTTTGCAGAATCTGGGCTCACCATCGCTTCTTCATAGTTCGTACGTTCGTCATGGTCTAGTAACATAACCTCCAGAACAGGATTACCGTACCACTCTGGTGCGGATCTTACTCTGGTTGACCTATGAGGTTCAGTAACAACTTGATCTGAAGTTTCATGATCATCATCATTAACTTCCTCAATAATTGGTGTAGGTGTCAGAGGAACCGGTTTCTGTGATGAACTACTTTCCAATAAGGGAGCAGGTACAGTTACCTCATCAAGTTCTACTTTCCTCCCACTCACTTCTTTTGAGTGAAACTCCTTCTCTAGAAAGGATCCAAATTTAGCAACAAAAGTCTTGCCTTCAGATCTGTGATAGAAGGTGTACCCAACAGTTTCCTTTGGGTATCCTATGAAGACACATTTCTCCGATTTGGGTCCGAGCTTATCGGGTTGAAGCTTTTTCACATAAGCATCGCAGCCCCAAACTTTAAGAAACGACAACTTTGGTTTCTTGCAAACCACAGTTCATAAGGCGTCGTCTCAACAGATTTTGATGGTGCCCTATTTAACGTGAATGCAGCCGTCTCTAAAGCATAACCCCAAAAAGATAGCGGTAAATCAGTAAGAGACATCATAGATCGCACCATATCTAGTAAAGTATGATTACGACGTTCGGACACACCATTACGTTGTGTTGTTCCGGGTGGCGTGAGTTGCGAAACTATTCCGCATTGTTTCAAATGAAGACCAAACTTGTAACTCAATTATTCTCCTCCACGATCATATCATAGAAACTTTATTTTCTTGTTACGATGATTTTCTACTTCACTCTGAAATTCTTTGAACTTTTCAAATGTTTCAGACTTATGTTTCATTAAGTAGATATACCCATATCTTCTTAAATCATCTATGAAGGTGAGAAAATAACGATACCCGCCGCGAGCCTCAACATTCATCGAACCACATACATCTGTATGTATGATTTCCAACAAATCTGTTGCTCGCTCCATAGTTCCGGAGAACGGCGTTTCAGTCATCTTGCCCATGAGGCACAGTTCGCAAGTACCAAGTGATTCATAATCAAGTGGTTCCAAAAGTCCATCAGTATGGAGTTTCTTCATGCGCTTTACACCAATATGACCTAAACGGCAGTGCCACAAATAAGTTGCACTATCATTATCAACTCTGCATCTTTTGGCTTCAATATTATGAATATGTGTATCACTACTATCGAGATTCAACAAAAATAGACCACTTTTCAAGGGTGCATGACCATAAAAGATATTACTCATATAAATAGAACAACCATTATTCTCTGATTTAAATGAATAATCGTCTCGCATTAAACAAGATCCAGATATAATGTTCATGCTCAACGCTGGCACCAAATAACAATTATTCAGGTCTAAAACTAATCCCGAAGGTAGATGTAGAGGTAGCGTGCCGACTGCGATCACATCGACTTTGGATCCATTTCCCACGCGCATCGTCACCTCGTCCTTAGCCAATCTTTGCTTAATCTGTAGTCCCTGTTTCGAGTTGTAAATATTAGCAACAGAACCAGTATCAAATACCCAGGTGCTACTGCGAGCATTAGTAAGGTACACATCAATAACATGTATATCACATATACCTTTGTTCACCTTGCCATCCTTCTTATCCGCCAAATACTTGGGGCAGTTCCGCTTCCAGTGACCAGTCTGTTTGCAGTAGAAGCACTCAGTCTCAGGCTTAGGTCCAGACTTGGGTTTCTTCTCCTGAGCAGCAACTTGTTTGCTGTTCTTCTTGAAGTTCCCCTTCTTCTTCCCTTTGCCCTTTTTCTTGAAACTGGTGGTCTTGTTGATCATCAACACTTGATGCTCCTTCTTGATTTCTACCTTCGCAGCCTTTGGCATTGCGAAGAGCTCGGGAATTGTCTTATCTATCCCTTGCATGTTATAGTTCATCACGAAGCTCTTGTAGCTTGGTGGCAGTGATTGAAGAATTCTGTCAATGACGCTATCATCTGGAAGATTAACTCCCAGTTGAATCAAGTGATTGTTATATCCAGACATTCTGAGTATATGCTCACTGACAGAACTATTCTCCTCCATCTTACAGCTGTAGAACTTATTGGAGACTTCATATCTCTCAATCTGGGCATTTGCTTGAAATATTAACTTCAACTCCTGAAACATCTCATATGCTCCATGACGTTCAAAACGTCGTTGAAGTCCCGGTTCTAAGCCGTAAAGCATGGCACACTGAACTATCGAGTAGTCATCAGCTTTGGTCTGCCAGACGTTCATAACATCTGGTGTTGCTCCTGCAGCAGGTCTGGCACCTAGCGGTGCTTCCAGGACATAATTCTTCTGTGCAACAATGAGGATAATCCTCAAGTTACGGACCCAGTCCGTGTAATTGCTACCATCATTTTTCAACTTTGCTTTCTCAAGGAACGCATTAAAATTCAACGGAACAACAACATGGGCCATCTATCTACAATCAACATAGACAAGCAAAATACTATCAGGTACTAAGTTCATGATAAATTTAAGTTCAATTAATCATATTACTTAAGAACTCCCACTTAGATAGACATCCCTCTAATCCTCCAAGTGATCACGTGATCCAAATCAACTAAACCATGTCCGATCATCACGTGAGATGGAGTAGTTTCAATGGTGAACATCACTATGTTGATCATATCTACTATATGATTCACGCTCGACCTTTCGGTCTCCAGTGTTTCGAGGCCATGTCTGTACATGCTAGGCTCGTCAAGTTTAACCCGAGTATTCCGCACGTGCAAAACTATCTTGCACCCGTTGTATGTGAACGTAGAGCTTATCACACCCGATCATCACGTGGTTGCTACGGGCTGAGCAAGAACCGTTCTTACCTACACATCAAAACCACAACGATAGTTTGTCTAGTTAGTGTTGTTTTAACCTTCTCAAGGATCGGGCGTAGCCACACTCGGTTCAACTAAAGTTGGAGAAACTGACACCCGCCAGCCACCTGTGTGCAAAGCACGTCGGTAGAACCAGTCTCGCGTAAGCGTACGCGTAATGTCGGTCCGGGCCGCTTCATCCAACAATACCGCTGAACCAAAGTATGACATGCTGGTAAGCAGTATGACTTATATCGCCCACAACTCACTTGTGTTCTACTCGTGCATATAACTTCTACGCATAAAACCTGGCTTGGATGCCACTGTTGGGGAACGTAGTAATTTCAAAAAAATTCCTACGCACACACAGGATCATGGTGATGCATAGCAACAAGAGGGGAGAGTGTTGTCCACGTACCCTCGTAGACCGAAAGCGGAAGCGTTAGCACAACGCGGTTGATGTAGTCGTACATCTTCATGATCCGACCGATCAAGTACCGAACGTACGGCACCTCCGAGTTCAGCACACGTTCAGCTCAATGACGTCCCTCGAACTCCGATCCAGCCGAGCTTTGAGGGAGAATTCCGTCAGCATGACGGCATGGTGACGATTGATGTTCTACTGACGCAGGGCTTCGCCTAAGCACCGCTAAGATATTATCGAGGTGGACTGTGGTGGAGGGGGGCACCGCACACGGCTAAGAGATCCAACGGATCAATTGTTGTGTCTAGAGGTGCCCCCCTGCCCACGTATATAATGGAGCAAGGGGGGAGAGGCGGCCGGCCAGGAGGAGGCGCGCCAGGGAGGAGTCGTACTCCCACCGGGAGTAGGACTCCCTCCTTTCCTAGTTGGAGTAGGAGAAGGGGGAAGGAGGAGGGAGAGAGGAAGGAAAGGGGGCGCCGCCCCCCTCTTTGTCCAATTAGGACTAGAGGGGGAGGGGGCGCGTGGCCTGCCCTGGCCGCCCCTCCTCTTCTCCACTAAGGCCCATCTTGGCCCATTAAACCCCCGAGGGGGGTTCCGGTAACCCCCGGTACTCCGGTAAAATCCAGATTTCACCCGGAACACTTCCGATATCCAAATATAGGCTTCCAATATATCAATCTTTATGTCTTGACCATTTCGAGACTCCTCTTCATGTCCGTGATCACATCCGGGACTCCGAACTATCTTCGGTACATCAAAACACATAAACTCATAATATAACCGTCATCAAGCTTTAAGCGTGCGGACCCTACGGGTTCAAGAACTATGTAGACATGACTGAGACATGTCTCCGGTCAATAACCAATAGCGGAACCTGGATGCTCATATTGGCTCCTACATATTCTATGAAGATCTTTATCGGTCAAACCGCATAACAACATACATTGTTCCCTTTGTCATCGGTATGTTACTTGCCCGAGATTCGATCGTCGGTATCTTAATACCTAGTTCAATCTCATTACCGGCAAGTCTCTTTACTCGTTCTGTAATACATCATCCCGCAACTAACTCATTAGTTGCAATGCTTGCAAGGCTTATAGTGATGTGCATTACCGAGTGGGCCCAGAGATACCTCTCCGACAATCGGAGTGACAAATCCTAATCTCGAAATACGCCAACCCAACAAGTACCTTCGGAGACACCTGTAGAGCACCTTTATAATCACCCAGTTACGTTGTGATGTTTGGTAGCACACAAAGTGTTCCTCCGGTAAACGGGAGTTGCATAATCTCATAGTCATAGGAACATGTATAAGTCATGAAGAAAGCAATAGAAGAATACTAAACGATCGAGTGCTAAGCTAACGGAATGGGTCAAGTCAATCACATCATTCTCCTAATGATGTAATCCCGTTAATCAAATGACAACTCATGTCAAGGGCTAGGAAACATAACCATCTTTGATCAACGAGCTAGTCAAGTAGAGGCATACTAGTGACACTCTGTTTGTCTATGTATTCACACAAGTATTATGTTTCCGGTTAATACAATTCTAGCATGAATAATAAACATTTATCATGATATAAGGAAATAAATAATAACTTTATTATTGCCTCTAGGGCATATTTCCTTCAATACCCAACCGTTTCTTTTGGGTATCCTATGAAGACGCACTTCTCCGATTTGGGTTCGAGCTTATCAGGCTGAAGCTTTTTCACATAAGCATCGCAACCCCAAACTTTAAGAAACGACAGCTTAGGTTTCTTGCCAAACCACAGTTCATATGTTGTCGTCTCAACGGATTTAGATGGTGCCCTATTTAACGTGAATGCAGCTGTCTCTAATGCATAACCCCAAAACAATAGTGGTAAATTGGTAAGAGACATCATAGATCGCACCATATCTAATAAAGTACGGTTACGACGTTCGGACACACCATTACGATGTGGTCTTCCAGGTGGCATGAGTTGTGAAACTATTCCACATTGTTTTAAATGAAGGCCAAACTCATAACTCAAATATTCGCCTCCGTGATCATATCGTAGAAACTTTATTTTCTTGTTACGATGATTTTCTACTTCACTCAGAAATTCTTTGAACTTTCCAAATGTTTCAGACTTGTGTTTCATTAAGTAGATATACCCATATCTTCTCAAATCATCTGTGAAGGCTAGAAAATAACGATACCCGCCGCGAGCCTCAACACTCATCGGACCACATACATCGGTATGTATTATTTCCAATAAGTCAATGGCTCGCTCCATTGTTCCAGAGAACGGAGTCTTAGTAATCTTGCCCATGAGGCATGGTTCGCAAGCATCAAAGCATTCATAATCAAGTGATTCCAAAAGTCCATCCGCATGGAGTTTCTTCATGCGCTTTACACCAATATGACCTAAATGGCAGTGCCACAAATATGTTGCACTATCATTATCAATTTTGCATCTTTTGGCATCAATACTATGAATATGTGTATCACCACGATCGAGATTCAACAAAATTAGGCCACTCTTCAAGGGTGCATGACCATAAAAGATATTACTCATATAAATAGAACAACAATTATTCTCTGATGTAAATGAATAACCGTCTCGCATCAAACAACATCCAGATATAATGTTCATGCTTAACGTTGGCACCAAATAACAATTATTTAGGTCTAAAACTAATCCCGAAGGTAGATGTAGAGGTAGCGTGCCGACGGTGATCACATCGACCTTGGAACCATTCCCGACGCGCATCGTCACCTCGTCCTTAGCCAATCTTCGTTTAATCCATAGCCCCTGTTTTGAGTTGCAAATATGAGCAACAGAACCAGTATCAAATACCCAGGCGCTACTACGAGCATTAGTAAGGTACACATCAATAACATGTATATTAAATATACCGTTGTTCACTTTGCCATCCTTCTTATCCGCCAAATACTTGGGGCAGTTTCACTTCCAGTGACCAGTGCCTTTGCAGTAGAAGCACTCAGTTTCAGGCTTGGGTCCAGGCTTGGGCTTCTTCCCGGGAGTGACAACTTGCTTGCCATTCTTCTTGAAGTTCCCCTTCTTTCCCTTGCCCTTTTTCTTGAAACTAGTGGTCTTGTTAACCATCAACACTTGATGCTCTTTCTTGATTTCTACCTCCGCAGCTTTGAGCATAGCGAAGAGCTCGGGAATTGTCTTATCCATCCCTTGCATATTATATCTCATCACGAAGCCTTTGTAGATTGGTGGCAGCGATTGAAGAACTCTGTCAATAACACTATCATCCGAAAGATTAACTCCCAGCTGAGTCAGGTGGTTATGGTACCCAGACATTCTGAGTATGTGTTCACTGACAGAACTGATCTCCTCCATCTTGCAGCTATAGAACTTGTTGGAGACTTCATATCTCTCAACTCGGGCATTTGCTTGAAATACTAACTTCAACTCCTGGAACATCTCATATGGTCCATGACGTTCAAAACGTCTTTGAAGTCTCGATTCTAAGCCGTAGAGCATGGCACACTGAACTATAGAGTAGTCATCAGACCACGTCTGCTAGACGTTCAAAGCGTCGACATTAGCAGGAGGGGGCTTTTCACCTAGCGGTGCATCAAGGACATAATTCTTCTATGCAACCATGAGGATAATCCTCAAGTTACGGACCTAGTCCGTGTAGTTGCTACCATCATCTTTCAACTTAGCTTTCTCTAGGAACGCATTAAAATTCAAGGGAACGGTAGCACGGGCCATTGATCTACAACATAGATATGCAAAAACTATCAGGACTAAGTTCATGATAAATTAAGTTCAATTAATCATATTTCTTAAGAACTCCCACTTAGATAGACATCCCTCTAGTCATCTAAATGATCACGTGATCTATATCAACTAAACCATGTCCGATCATCACGTGAGATGGCGTAGTTTTCAATGGTGAACATCTCTATGTTGATCATATCTACTATATGATTCACCTTCGACCTTTCGATCTCAGTGTTCCGAGGCCATGTCTGTACATGCTAGGCTCGTCAAGTTTAACCCGAGTATTCCGCACGTGCAAAACTGTCTTGCACCCGTTGTATGTGAACGTAGAGCTTATCACACCCGATCATCACGTGGTGTCTCGGCATGACGTACTGTCGCAATGGTGCATACTCAGGCAGAACACTTATACCTTGAAATTTTAGTGAGGGATCATCTTATAATGCTACCACCGTACTAAGCAAAATAAGATGCATAAAAGATAAACATCACATGCAATCATAATATGTGACATGATATGGCCATCATCATCTTGTGCCTTTGATCTCCATCTCCAAAGCACCGTTATGATCTCCATTGTCACCGGCTTGACACCTTGATCTCCATCGTAGCGTCCTTGTCGTCTCGCCAACTGTTGCTTCTACAACTACGCATAGTGATAAAGTAAAGCAATTACATGTCGATTGCATTTCATACAATAAAGCGACAACCATAAGGCTCCTGCCAGTTGCCGATAACTTTCACGAAACATGATCATCTCATACAATAACGTATATCACATCATGTCTTGACAATATCACATCACAACATTGCTGGGGAACACGGTATTTCAAAAATTTGCCTACGATCATGCAAGATCTATCTAGGAGATGCATAGCAACAAGCGGGGACAGTGTGTCCACGTACCCTTGTAGACCGAAAGCGGAAGCGTTTAGTAACGCAGTTGATGTAGTCGAACGTCTTCGTGATCCAACCGGTCCAAGCACGGAACGTACAGCACCTCCGCGTTCAGCCCACGTTCAGCTCGATGACGTCCCTCGAGCTCTTGATCCGGTTGAGGCCGAGGGAGAGTTACGTCAGCACGATGGCGTGGCGACGGTGATGATGAAGTTACCGGCGCAGGGCTTCGCCTAAGCACTACGACGATATGACCGAGATGTGTAACTGTGGAGGGGGGCACCACACACTGTTAAGAGAAACTTGTGTATCTATGGGGTGCCCCCTCCCCCGTATATAAAGGAGGGGAGGAGGAGGCGGCCGGCCTAGGGGGCGCGCCATAGAGGGGAGTCCAACTAGGACTCCCAATCCTAGTTGGACTCCCTTTCCTTTTTCGGAGAGGGGGAAAGAGGGAAGGGAGAGGAGGAGGAGAAGGAAAGGGGGGGGCGCGCCCCGCTCCCTAGTCTAATTCGGACTCCCTATAGGGAGGGGGCGCGGCTGCCCCTTGTGGGCTGCCTCCGCTCTTCCCTATGGCCCATGTAGGCCCAATCTTCCCTCGGGGGGTTTCGGTAACCTCCCGGTACTCTGGCCCGAATCACTTGGAACCATCCGATGTCCGAATGCAACCTTCCAATATATTAATCTTTATGTATCGACCATTTCGAGACTCCTTGTCATGTATGTGATCTCATCCGGGACTCCAAACAAACTTCGGTCATCAAATCAAATAACTCATAATACAAATCGTCATCGAACGTTAAGCGTGCGGACCCTACGGGTTCGAGAACTATGTAGACATGACTGAGACACATCTCCGGTCAATAACCAATAGCGGAACCTGGATGCTCATATTGGCTCCTACATATTCTACGAAGATCTTTATCGGTCAAACCGCATAACAACATACGTTGTTCCCTTTGTCATCGGTATGTTACTTGCCCGAGATTCGATCGTCAGTATCACCGTACCTAGTTCAATCTCGTTACCGGCAAGTCTCTTTACTCGTTTCGTAATGCATCATCCCGCAACTAACTCATTAGTCACATTGCTTGCAAGGCTTATAGTGATGAGCATTACCGAGAGGGCCCAGAGATACCTCTCTGATACACGGAGTGACAAATCCTAATATTGATCTATGCCAACCCAACAAACACCTTCGGAGACACCTGTAGAGCATTTTTATAATCACCCAGTTACGTGTGACGTTCGATAGCACACAAGGTGTTCCTCTGGTATTTCAGGAGTTGCATAATCTCATAGTCAGAGGAACATGTATAAGTCATGAAGAAAGCAATAGCAATAAAACTAAATGATCATTATGCTAAGCTAACAGATGGGTCTTGTCCATCACATCATTCTCTAATGATGTGATCCCGTTCATCAAATGACAACACATGTCTATGGCTAGGAAACTTAACCATCTTTGATTAACGAGCTAGTCAAGTCGAGGCATACTAGGGACACTCTTGTTTGTCTATGTATTCACACTTGTACTAAGTTTCCGGTTAATACAATTCTAGCATGAATAATAACATTTATCATGATATAAGGAAATATAAATAACAACTTTATTATTGCCTCTAGGGCATATTTCCTTCAGTCTCCCACTTGCACTAGAGTTAATAATCTAGATTACTTAGTAATGATTCTAACACCCATGGAGTCTTGGTGCTGATCATGTTTTGCTCGTGGAAGAGGCTTAGTCAACGGGTCTGCAACATTCAGATCCGTATGTATTTTGCAAACTTCTATGTCTCCCTCCTTGACTAGATCGCGGATGGAATTGAAGCGTCTTTTGATGTGCTTGGTTCCCTTGTGAAATCTGGATTCCTTCGCCAAGGCTATTGCTCCAGTATTGTCACAAGATTTTCATTGGACCCGATGCACTGGGTATTACACCTAGATCGGATATGAACTCCTTCATCCAGACTCCTTCATTTGCTACTTCCGAAGGAGCTATGTACTCCGCTTCACACGTAGATCCCGCCACGACGCTCTGCTTGGAACTGCACCAGCTGACAACTCCACCATTCAATATAATACGTATCTGGTTTGTGACTTAGAGTCATCCGGATCAGAATCAAAGCTTGCATCGACGTAACCATTTACAACGAGCGCTTTGTCTCCTCCATAAACGAGAAACATATCCTTAGTCCTTTTCAGGTATTTCAGGATGTTCTTGACCGCTGTCCAGTGATCCACTCCTGGATTACTTTGGTACCTCCCTACTATTCTTATAGCAAGGCACACATCAGGTCTGGTACACAACATTGCATACATGATAGAACCTATGGCTAGGGCATAGGGAATGACTTTCATTTTCTCTCTATCTTCTGCAATGGTCGGGCATTGAGTTTCACTCAACTTCACAGCTTGTAACACAGGCAAGAACCCTTTCTTTGACTGGTCCATTTTGAACTTCTTCAAAATCCTATCAAGGTACGTGCTTTGTGAAAGTCCAATTAAGCGTCTTGATCTATCTCTATAGATCTTGATGCCCAATATGTAAGCAGCTTCATCGAGGTCTTTCATTGAAAAATTCTTATTCAAGTATCCTTTTGTGCTATTCAGAAATTCTGTATCATTTCCAATCAACAATATGCCATCCACATATAATATTAGAAATGCTACTGAGCTCCCACTCACTTTCTTGTAAATACAGGCTTCTCCAAAAGTCTGTATAAAACCATATGCTTTGATCACACTATCAAAGCGTATATCCCAACTCCGAGAGGCTTGCACCAGTCCATAAATGGATCGCTGGAGCTTGCACACTTTGTTAGCACCTTTAGGGTCGACAAAACCTTCTGGTTGTGTCATATACAACTCTTCTTTAAGAAATCCATTAAGGAATGCAGTTTTGACATCCATTTGCCAAATTTCATAATCATAAAATGCGGCAATTGCTAACATGATTCGGACAGACTTAAGCATCGCTACGGGTGAGAAGGTCTCATCGTAGTCAACTCCTTGGACCTGTCGAAAACCTTTCGCAACAAGTCGAGTTATGTAGACAGCATAGTTTTAAATAGCCGGCTATAGCTTTGTTATAGCCCGCTATAGCCTTTTCAGGAGGGTGCCGCTAATTGGTCGCCTTCACAAATAGCCCGCTATAGCCCGCTTTAGCCCCGCTATAGCTGATTTGGAGGCTCACCGCTATTTTCCATACCCCGCTATTTGAAACATTGGTAGACAGTAACATTACTGTCAGCGTCAGTCTTCTTCTTGAAGATCCATTTATTCTCTATTGCTTGCCGATCATCGGGCAAGTCAACCAAAGTCCACACTTTGTTCTCATACATGGATCCCATCTCAGATTTCATGGCCTCAAGACATTTCGCGGAATCTGGGCTCATCATCGCTTCCTCATAGTTCGTAGGTTCGTCATGGTTAAGTAACATGACCTCCAGAACAGGATTACCGTACCACTGTGGTGCGGATCTTACTCTGGTTGACCTACGAGGTTCAGTAGTAACTTGATCTGAATTTCATGATCATTGTCATTAGCTTCCTCACTGATTGGTGTAGGAATCACTGGAACTGATTTCTGTGATGAACTACTTTCCAATTCGGGAGAAGGTACAATTACCTCATCAAGTTCTATTTTTTTCCTCCCACTCACTTCTTTCGAGAGAAACTCCTTCTCTAGAAAGGATCCATTCTTAGCAACGAATATGTTGCCTTCGGATCTGTGATAGAAGGTGTACCCAACAGTCTCCTTTGGGTATCCTATGAAGACACATTTCTCCGATTTGGGTTCGAGCTTATCAGGTTGAAGCTTTTTCACATAAGCATCGCAGCCCCAAACTTTAAGAAACGACAACTTCGGTTTCTTGCCAAACCACAGTTCATATGGTGTCGTCTCAACGGATTTAGATGGTGCCCTATTTAACGTGAATGCAGTCGTCTCTAAAGCATAACCCCAAAATGATAGCGGTAAATCAGTAAGAGACATCATAGACCGCACCATATCTAATAAAGTACGGTTATGACATTTGGACACACCATTTCGCTGTGGTGTTCCAGGTGGCGTGAGCTGCGAAAATATTCTGCACTGTTTCAAATGAAGACCAAACTCATAACTCAAATATTCACCTCCACGATCAGATCGTAGAAACTTTATTTTCTTGTTACGATGATTTTCCACTTCACTCTGAAATTCTTTGAACTTTTCAAATGTTTCAGACCTATGTTTCATTAAGTAGATATACCTATATCTGCTCAAATCATCTGTGAAGGTCAGAAAATAACGATACCTGCCGCGAGCCTCAACACTCATCGTACCGCATACATCAGTATGTATTATTTCCAACAAGTCTGTTGCTCGCTCCATTTTTTCGGAGAACGGAGTCTTAGTCATCTTGCCCATGAGGCATGGTTCGCAAGCATCAAGTGATTCCAAAAGCCCATCAGCATGGAGTTTCTTCATGCGCATTACACCAATATGACCTAAACGGCAGTGCCACAAATAAGTTGCACTATCATTATTAAACTTATATCTTTTGGCTTGAATACTATGAATATGTGTATCACTACTATCGAGATTCAACGAAAATAGACCACTCATCAAGGGTGCATGACCATAAAAGATATTACTCATATAAATAGAACAACCATTATTCTCCTATTTAAATGAATAACCGTCTCGCATCAAACAAGGTCTAGATATAACGTTCATGCTTAACGCTGGCACCAAATAACAATTATTCAGGTCTAAAACTAATCCCGAAGGTAGATGTAGAGGTAGCGTGCCGATGGCGATCACATCGACTTTGGAACCATTTCCCACGCACATCGTCACCTCGCCCTTAGCCAATCTTCGTTTAATCCATAGGCCCTGTTTCGAGTTGCAAATATGAGCAACATAACCAATATCAAATACCCAGGCGCTACTACGAGAATTGGTAAGGTACAAATCAATAACATGTATATCAAATATACCTTTCACTTTGCCATCCTTCTTATCCGCCAAATACTTGGGGCAGTTCCGCTTCCAGTGACCAGTCCCTTTGCAGTAGAAGCACTCAGTCTCAGGCTTAGGTCCAGATTTGGGCTTCTTCACTTGAGCAGCAACTTGTTTGCCGTTCTTCTTGAAGTTCCCCTTCTTCCCTTTGCCCATTTTCTTAAAACTAGTGGTCTTGTTAACCATCAACACTTGATGCTCCTTTTTGATTTCTACCTCCGCAGCCTTTAGCATTGCGAAGAGCTCGGGAATAGTCTTTTCCATCCCTTGCATATTATTGTTCATCACGAAGCTTTTGTAGCTTGGTGGCAGTGATTGAAGAACTCTGTCAATGACACTATCATCAGGAAGATTAACTCCCAGATGAGTCAAGTGATTGTGGTACCCAGACATTCTGAGTATATGTTCACTGACATAACTATTCTTCTCCATCTTGCAGCTGTAGAACTTATTGGAGACTTCATATCTCTCAATCCGGGCATTTGCTTGAAATATTAACTTCAACTCCTGGAACATCTCATATGCTCCATAACGTTCAAAACGTCGTTGAAGTCCCGGTTCTAAGCCGTAAAGCATGGCACACGGAACTATCGAGTAGTCATCAACACGCGACTGCCAGGCATTCACAATGTCTGCAGTTGCTGGCGCGGGTGGTACACCTAGCGGTGCTTCCAGGACGTAATTCTTCAGTGCAACAATGAGGATAATCCTCAAGTTACGGACCCAGTCCGTGTAGTTGCTACCATCATCTTTCAACTTAGCTTTCTCTAGGAACGCATTAAAATTCAAAGGAACAGTGGCATGGGCCATTGATCTACAACAACATAGACATGCAAAATACTACCAGGTACTAAGTTCATGATAAATTAAAGTTCAATTAATCATATTACTTAAGGACTCCCACTTAGATAGACATCCCTCTAGTCATCTAAATGATCACGTGATCCATATCAACTAAACCATGTCCGATCATCACGTGAGATAGAGTAGTTTTCAATGGTGAACATCGCTATGTTGATCATATCTACTATATGATTCACGCTCGACCTTTCGGTCTCAGTGTTCCGAGGCCATATCTGCATATGCTAGGCTCGTCAAGTTTAACCTGAGTATTCTGCGTGTGCAAAACTGGCTTGCACCCGTTGTATGCGAACATAGAGCTTATCAAACCCGATCATCACGTGGTGTCTCGGCACGACGAACTGTAGCAACGGTGCATACTCAGGGAGAACAGTTATACCTTGAAATTTAGTGAGAGATCATCTTATAATGCTACCGCCGTACTAAGCAAAATAAGATGCATAAAGGATAAACATCACATGCAATCAATATAAGTGATATGATATGGCCATCATCATCTTGTGCCTTTGATCTCCATCTCCAAAGCACCGTCATGATCACCATCTTCACCGGCTTGACACCTTGATATCCATCGAATCATCGTTGTTGTCTCGCCAACTATTGCTTCTACGACTATCGCTACCGTTTAGTGATAAAGTAAAGCAATTACATGGCGATTGCATTTCATACAATAAAGCGACAACCATATGGCTCCTGCCAGTTGCCGATAAAAAACATGATCATCTCATACAACAATTTATATCTCATCACGTCTTGACCATATCACATCACAGCGAGCCCTGCAAAAACAAGTTAGACGTCCTCTACTTTGTTGTTGCAAGTTTTACGTGGCTGCTACGGGCTTCTAGCAAGAACCATTCTTACCTATGCATCAAAACCACAACGATTTTTCGTCAAGTGTGCTGTTTTAACCTTCAACAAGGACCGGGCGTAGTCAAACTTGATTCAACTAAAGTTGGAGAAACTGACACCCGCTAGCCACATGTGTGCAAAGTACGTCGGTAGAACCAGTCTCATGAACGCGGTCATGTAATGTCGGTCCGGGCTGCTTCATCCAACAATACCGCCGAATCAAAGTAAGACATTGCTGGTAAGAAGTATGACTATTATCACCCACAACTCTTTGTGTTCTACTCATGCATATAACATCTACGCATAGACCTGTCTCGGATGCCACTGTTGGGGAACGCATTATTTCAAAAATTTGCCTATGATCACGCAAGATCTATCTAGGAGATGCATAGCAACAAGCAGGGAGAGTGTGTCCACGTACCCTCGTAGACCGAAAGCGGAAGCGTTTAGTAACGCGGTTGATGTAGTCGAACGTCTTCGCGATCCAACCGATCCAAGCAATAAACATACGGCACCCCGCATTCAGCACACGTTCAGCTCGACGACGTCCCTCGAGCTCTTGATCCAGTTGAGGCCGAGGGAGAGTTCCGTCAGCACGACGGCGTGGCGACGGTGATGATGAAGTTACCGGCGCAGGGCTTCGCCTAAGCACTACGACGATATGACCACGGTGTGTAACTGTGGAGGGGGGCACCGCACATGATCATTATGCAAAGCTGACGGATGGGTCTTGTCCATCACATCATTCTCTAATGATGTGATCCCGTTCATCAAATGACAACACATGTCTATGGCTAGGAAACTTAACCATCTTTGATTAACGAGCTAGTCAAGTAGAGGCATACTAGGGACACTCTTGTTTGTCTATGTATTCACACATGTACTAAGTTTCCGGTTAATACAATTCTAGCATGAATAATAAACATTTATCATGATATAAGGAAATATAAATAACAACTTTATTATTGCCTCTAGGGCATATTTCCTTCAAACATGCCCCGCAAAAACAAGTTAGATGTCCTCTACTTTGTTGTTGCAAGTTTTACGTGGCTGCTACGGGCTTCTAGTAGGAACCGTTCTTACCTACGCATCAAAACCATAACGATGTTTCGTCAAGTTTGTTGTTTTAACCTTCAACAAGGACCGGCCGTAGTCAAATTCGATTCAACAAAAGTTGGAGAAACAGACACCCGACAGCCACCTTTATGCAAAACAAGTTGCATGTCTGTCGGTGGAACCGGTCTCATGAACGTGGTCATGTAAGGTTGGTCCAGGCCGCTTCATCCAACAATACCACCGAATCAAAATAAGACATTGGTGGTAAGCAGTATGACTATGATCGCCCACAACTCTTTGTGTTCTACTCGTGCATAACATCTACGCATAGACCTGGCTCGGATACCACTGTTGGGGAACGTAGCATGCAATTTCAAAAAAATTCCTACGATCACGCAAGATCTATCTAGGAGATGCATAGCAACTAGAGGGGGAGAGTGTGTCCATGTACCCTCGTAGACCGAAAGCGGAAGCGTTTACTTAACGCGGTTGATGTAGTCGAACGTCTTCTCGATTCAACTGATCAAGTACCGAACGTACGTCACCTCCGAGTTCTGCACACGTTCAGCTCGATGACGTCCCTCGAACTCTTGATCCAGCAAAGTGTCGAGGGAGAGTTTCGTCAGCACGACGGCGTGGTGACGGTGATGGTGAAGTGATCCGCGCAGGGCTTCGCCTAAGCACTACGACAATATGACCGGAGGAGCAAACTGTGGAGGGGCGCCGCACACGGCTTGGAACAACTGATGTGTGTTAGAGGTGCCCCCCCTCCCCCCCCCCGCCCAGTATATAAAGGAGGGAGAGGGGAGGAGGCCGGCCTAGGCACGCCCCAAGTGGGAGGAGTCCCACTTGGGCTCCTAGTCCAATTCGCCCCCCCCCCCCTTTCCTTTTACCGGAAGGGGAAAGGGGGAAGGAGATAGAGGAGGAGAAGGAAAGGAGGGCGCCGCCCCCTCCCCTTCTCCATTTCGGACTCCTCCCTGGGGGGGCACCCCTTGTGGGATGGCTTGCCTCCCTCCTATGGCCCATATCTTCCCCCGGGAGGTTCCGGTAACCCCCCCCCCCCCCCCCCCGTTACTCCGATATGTACCCGATACATTCCGAAACACTTCTGGTGTCCGAATACTATCGTCCAATATATCAATATTTACCTCTCGACCATTTTGAGACTCCTTGTCATGTCTGTGATCTCATCCGGGACTCCGAACAATCTTCGGTCACCAAAACACATAACTCATAATACAAATCGTCATCGAACGTTAAGCGTGCGGACCCTATGGGTTCGAGAACTATGTAGACATGACCGAGACACCTCTCCGGTCAATAACCAATAGCGGAACCTGTATGCTCATATTGGTTCCTACATATTCTACAAAGATCTTTGTCGGTCAAACCGTAATGACAACATACGTCATTCCTTTTGTCATCGGTATGTTACTTGCCCGAGATTCGATCGTCGGTATCTTCATACCTAGTTCAATCTCGTTACTGGCAAGTCTCTTTACTCGTTCCATAATGCATCATCTCGCGACTAACTCATTATTCACATTGCTTGCAAGGCTTATCATGATGTGCATTACCGAGAGGGACGAGAGATACCTCTCCGATACTCGGAGTGACAAATCCTAATCTCGATCTATGCAAACCCAACAAACACCTTCAGAGATACCTGTAGAGCATCTTTATAATCACCTAGTTACGTTGTGACGTTTGATAGCACACAAGGTATTCCTCCGGTATTCGGGAGTTGCATAATCTCATAGTCAAAGGAATATGTATAAGTCATGAAGAAAGCAATAGCAATAAAACTTAACGATCATTATGCTAAGCTAACGGATGGGTCTTGTCCATCTCATCATTCTCCTAATGATGTGATCACGTTCATCAAATGACAACACATGTCTATGGTTAGGAAACTTAACCATCTTTGATTAACGAGCTAGTCTAGTAGAGGCATACTAGGGACACTGTGTTTTGTCTATGTATTCACACATGTATCAAGTTTCCGGTTAATAAAATTCTAGCATGAATAATAAACATTTATCATGATATAATGAAATATAAATAACAACTTTACTATTGCCTCTAGGGCATATTTCCTTCAGTTTATACTTAATAACCAAGGTAACTCCTGTGTTGGAAGGACCTTGGTTGGACATAGAATCTCGACTCAACGGGTAGTCGGTCGTGGGGTTCTTTGGATGCATCTTTCACGACAATTCATTGACAATATATATATATAAAGGTGTTTACCGGTGTCATATTGTTTATCCAGATAAAATTCTGAGTGCACGTATATGCAGGTGAAACCTTTAGCCATGACATATTTCTCTATTATTGTCTTTTTAACCACCTCTCCAAAAACAGATACATTTTGAGATAACAAGTTCTTGCAGTAATTTCTTTTCCAAAGCATCACCTTATGTGGTTTGATAACCTATGGTCTCCAGGGAAGAAGGCTATATCTACATCTGAAATCGGATTGAAGGTAATCACAAATGGGCAAAGGAGGTCCACGTGGCCGCTGTATTGCTCCACCCTTAGTGCGGCCGCGAGTGGGCTTATGACGTGGAGACCAATACATGGCAAAGAGCCTTACATGCCGTCGGATCTGCACATCTGTGTGTTGCCAATATTTATGTCGAAGTAGTCAAGCGGGCTTTCGATGAAGAAGCCAAGGTTGCACTGAATCATTTTAGATCAAAAAGTCCCAACGATCTAGTTTCCATTGCTCAACGATGCTTTCTTTAGTGGAGAGGCCATTCACCATCAACAAACTTCTGATGCCCACAATATACACCTTCCTTCTACACAGTTAGCAACATCTTCTTTTGAATAAACTGTTATCATCTTCATGGCAACTAAATTTCAGTAGTTCAACTACCCTCGAGTTTATCATACTTCCAACTCCACATCCCAAAAAAGTTCTAAAGTGTTTATTCCAGAAAAATACACCATCTGCACCGTTGTCTTGTCTCATGATAAAAGAAAATTTCCCTATTATCCTCATCGTTGCCACGGTAATCAGAGTTGCACGGACTTTAAGGAGCCTAACGCTGGAGAATTATGATGAAAATGGCTGAATTAAACCGAATGCGCAAAAAATAACCCCAATTCGCAATCCATAAGCCTTGAATTCACTTCTGGTTCGAGGCAAAAATGACCATCTGAGGTAGAAATCTCGCTCTAGGATACCATGGCGGCGGCGTAGCACGACGGCAACAGCTTGCGGCAGTGGATCTCGACAGGATGGTCGGGCGGCACCACTCGATGGTGACTGGAGCTCGGGGGAGAGGATGCAGTTGAGTGAGACGAGATGGAAGAGAATGAAATCAATTGGTAAAACAGCTAGTCACCCCTCAAAAGAAAACGGCTAGTCAGGAACTTATCGTATAAGGATGTTTCGCTTTTAAACCTCACACTCACCGAGTGGTGGGCTACACCCAACGCGAGAGTTCCAACGGCCAACAAGAGAGGCTTCAACACTTTCGTCATCGCTACCATCTGGTCACTATGGAAACAACGCAATGCGAGAGTCATCGAGAGATTGACCGTGCACAAGAATTCGAGGCAATTGTCGGAGCAAGTGCTAAATGAGATCAAAGAATGGCACGCTGCTAGTGTTGGTAGATTACATCGTTTTGTGAGAGAGTAGCTTTTAGGTCTGGTCACTATGGAAACAACGCAATGCGAGAGTCATCGAGAGATTGACCGTGCACAAGAATTCGAGGCAATTGTCGGAGCAAGTGCTGATTGAGATCAAAGAATGGCACGCTGCTAGTGTTGGTAGATTACATCGTTTTGTGAGAGTAGCTTTTAGGTGTTTCTAGGTGTGGGTGTGGTGTTTGGGGTAGCGTTGTTCGCAACGCTTGGCCTCACTCTTGTACATTTTTGCTCCCTTCTATAAAACAAGGGCACACCATTGGCGTACTCTTGAAAAAAAACTTATAAACATAATTGACTACTTATTCATGTGGCACCACCCCTCAAACCCGGTGCTAGGGGTTCGGGTTCAGACATCAAGTTGGAGTTCAATGCCCTTCAACAACGTTTGAGGTTTTGTTTCCTTGCATAGTGCTCCGGTTCTCTCTATTTGAGGTTTTGTTTGCTCGCATAGTACTCCAGTTCTCTCTATTCATGACCGTGGCCGTCGTGTGGCCAAGAGGAGGTGCAAGGCTATCTCAACGGAACATTGCCCTTCAGCACGGTCTGCGGCCCTCTTTATCACGAGGCTAGGCGACGCGAAGCCCTTTGATGATGTTTGCGAATCTCCTATGTCTTCAAGGTGCCGAGTGATTTGCAACGCAGACGGTGACTTCTTCTCTACATCATCTCGGCGTCAGATCTCCTTTCGACAAATCCAACAATATTAGTTTCCACACTTCTCAGTCTGCCTAGTGCGATGAGTGCTAAATTCGTGGTGATGATTGCCTGCCGTAGCTCGTTTCTGGTTCTCTCCTACTTCTTCCCTGTAACTTCTTAGGGCGTGCCAGGTGCTACTTTCTGTAGCCGTTGCGTTCGTATCGCCTTCTTTCTTTCCAAAATGAAAATGGAACTTGTACAGGCTGGCTTTTGCCCGCCGTAGCTGCTTCAAAACAGAAGTGCAATATACTTCGGAGGTGGAGTTGTATTTAAAAGATAGATGAACAACACGTCAGTTGAAACAGTAGCTCAGTATACAAAAACGCTACAGTTTTCTGCAAGCCAGAGGATACAACAACCCATGGTACCATACTGCACGGCTTCATTTGAGGTGTCCTAGAAACTCCACACGCAAAATTCTGTAAATCTGTAGTATATCAGCAAGCTGTAGGCTCGGGCATGCTGAAGGCTCAAACATCTACTCCCTCCGTTCGGAATTACTTGTCACGAAAATGGATGTATCATGAACTAAAATACATCTAGATACATCCATTTCTGCGACAAGTAATTCCGAACGGGAGGAGTACCATTCTAGAAGTACACTACAGAAATGAAACAGAAGCAATGAAAGAATGATAACCTATGCTCTCTATTTACGCTGAGACAAGACCAAGGTATCCTGCCAACACAGTTAAGAAGCATGTCATGATGTATGCACCCGCCACGATATAAGGCTCCTTTATGCCCCACAGTCTAAGATAGTAATGTGAGGGAAGAATTCGCTGGAAAGATCTGTTTGTCCCATGGATGTGCTTAAGAGTCATGCTTAAAGGAACCTGAGACAGAAATGAAACATGACGATATATTATGATCTTGCATTCTAAAATGGCACCATTAGACAAAGACATATAGTCCACACTGCACTATTTTGTGTTCTTACAAGAATGAAGAACGAAAACAATTAGCAAACATATGGACACAGTGCGTTGTAGAAATGATTGATAACTGAAGCTTCTTTTATGAAATTTGAATAAACTAGGATTATCAGTACGGATCATGAAGCAAAAAACAAGTCCAGCTAAATATGTTCTATGTGATGTCTCATTGTTCACAAACTGATAGTTAAGTAACAGAATTATGCATTTCAATTGCCAATAATACCAAAAGGGCTTCACGGAAGGCCCTTGTTCAGTACTTCTCATCTCACTCACTCAATGAACTAGCACATAGGGCTCATGACTCTGGGCCACAAAGGTATAGAGGATAACATGAACTAGAAGGTTTAGTGCTGCAGAATCAGAGCAAATGTCGATTATGACTTGATACAGGTTCATGATGAAAGGTGTAAAGCATATTCACACAATTAACTGAGACAGAATTATCCAGTGATCAACTGATCGATGTTTAACCACTATCCACTGGAAAGCAAATAAATATCATAATTCAACTTATGCAGTTCACTACACATGCAAATGTGCAAAGCGGTCGGCAACGTCAAGACCAAGCTGGCCATTGCCAGAGAGCTTATTGCGTGCTTTGACAATGCCCAGGAAGACCGAATCCTCACGCCCCCGGAGGACTGCCTACGCAAACAGCTGAAAGTCTCGTACCTAGGACTCGCATCCTTGGAACGGACGATCGCAAGACAGCGCGCCCGCATCGCCACTCTCAAAGATGGTGACGCCAGCACGGCCTTCTTCCATCGGCAGTGCTCATTTCGACGACAGAAGAACCGCATCTTCCGCCTCTCCGCGAATGGCACGCTGCTCACCAACCATGACGAGATGGCCGAGGCTGCATTCCGGCACTTTGACGCTCTGCTTGGCACGGCGGTCGAACGCGATCACTCGATGGACCTGTCGCAGCTTATCGACGGAAGCGATCTATCCGACCTTGACGCGACATTTTGTCCGGAGGAGATATGGGAGGCAGTGAAACGCCTACCTGCGCACAAGGCTCCCGGACCCGATGGCTTCAACGCCGAATTCCTCCGTGCCTGCTGGAGCATCATCAAGCAGGACTTCATGGATGTGTTCCAGCAGCTCTTTAAGATGCGTGGCCGCGGCTTCTGCAAACTCAACCAGGCACTTCTCCCGCTGCTGCCGAAGCGCACCGATGCCCAGGAGCTGCGAGACTACCGCCCGATATACCTCATACACATCGTGGCCAAGGTCTTCGCCAAGGCCCTCTCGCTCCGGTTGGCTCCAAAACTTGACCACCTTGTCAGCCGCAATCAAAACGCGTTCATCCTCAGACGGAGCCTACACGACAACTTCGTGCTCGTCAGGCAATCGCTCAAGCTGTTGAGCCAACTCGGGGCCCCCAGGGTGATGCTCAAGCTCGACCTCACGCGCGCCTTCGACTCCATCTCCTGGCCATTCCTCTTTGAGGTTCTGCGCCGATTTGGGTTCGGTCATCGCTTCCCCGAATGGATCGCCATCCTCCTGTCCTCGGCGAGCACCCGGGTCCTCTTGAATGGTGTGCCAGGCCCACTGATATGGCACAAGGAAGGGCTGTGGCAGGGCGACTCTCTGTCCCCGCAGTTATTCGTGCTAGCGGTCGACACCCTCGGCTGGCTGATTCGACGCGCCCACGACACGGGCATCCTCCAGCCGCTGCACCCGCGGAGGCCGATGCCGGCTATATCCTTATACGCCGACGACGTCATGTTCTTCTGCCATGCCACGGAGAGCGACATAACCGCTGTCAAGGAAATCCTTGACCTGTTTGGCAGAGCATCCGGCCTCAAAGTGAACTACGCCAAGAGCTTGGCCACGGTCTTGCATGGGGAACAGGTCGCCACCGAGATGATCACCAGCCTGGGATGCTCGACCACCGCGCTCCCAGTCACATACCTCGGCATCCCCCTGACGGCGCGTCGCCCTTCCGCCGGTCAGCTGCAGCCCCTGGTCGACCAGGTCGCCGGACGCTTGCCCACCTGGAAAGCCTGGCTTATGAACAGAGCCGGCAGGCTTGCATAGGGGCTTGCACTCGTCAAGTTCGTCCTCTGTGCTATTCCGGTGCACCAGCTGCTCGCTTTTGCTCCCCCGAAGAAAACCCTGCAGCAGCTCGAGAAGATTCAAAGAGGATTCCTCTGGGCCGGGCGAGCCGTCGCCAACGGCGGGCACTGCCATGTGAATTGGCGCCTCGTCTCCCGCCCCCTCGCGCTTGGTGGCCTTGGGGTTCGCGACCTCGAACGCACCGGGCTTGCGCTTAGACTGCGGTGGCTCTGGCTCTCGCGAACAGACGAAGGACGCGCCTGGCAGGGGCTGGATCTCCAATTCTCCAACCACGAGCGCACCCTGTTCTTTGCTTCCACCTACATGGCCATTGGGAACGGCATGAAAGCCCTGTTCTGGGAAGATCGATGGCTCAATGGGCGCTCGGTCAGCGAGCTCATGCCCCTGCTCTACAACTGCATCCCCAAACGGCGGCGCAAGGCTAGAACGGTGGCCGAAGGCCTCAATGGCAACGCTTGGGCCCGAGACATACAGGGTGTCCTCGGCCTCCACGAGATTGGCCAGTATTTGCAGCTTTGGCAACTCGCGCAGCAGGCTACACTCAGCGATGCCCCTGACCAACTGATTTGGAAGTGGACCGCGAGTGGCATCTATTCGGCGCAGTCTTGCTACTTGGCTACCTTCCAAGGATCATCGCACTCCTACTCCTGGAAGCTGATCTGGAAGGCTTGGGCTCCCCCTCGGGTCAAGTTTTTCCATTGGCTTGCTAACCTGGACCGCTGCTGGACTGCCGACCGTCTGGCCCGCCACGGTCTGCAGCAGCATCCGCGCTGTCTCCTGTGCGATCAGGCGCCGGAAACGATCCGGCACCTCATGTTTGACTGCCCCTTCTCTAGGCAGGCATGGCACGAGACCCTGGCCTGGCTACGCATACCAGCGCCGATTCCCAACCATGAACCCACACTCATGGACTGGTGGCGGCACGCCAAGGACGACACGCCGCAAGCACAACGCAAGGCCCTGCAATCCGTAGCGCTTCTAGTACCATGGCTCGTCTGGAAACATAGGAACAGCTGCGTTTTCGACAACGCGACGCCCTCCCTCGGCTTGCTTGTCGACCGGATCAAGGAGGAAGCCGGCTCCTGGGCTAAGGCCGGAGCTGCAGGCCTTAGAGTAGTCCTGCCCCCTTCATGGGACGTGCACTGAGTTATGTAACTGATCCTCGATTAATCGTCCTAGGACGACTGTAACTGACTCCCTACCTTTTCAATGAAAAGAAACGCAAGCCTTTGCGTTTTCTCAACAACAAAAAAAGTAACTAAAGGGTGCCAACAGTAAGCATATATCATAATTATTGAGGTAAAACAATAAATACAAACAGTACTATACCTGCAATATTACCACAAGCAGCTCGAGAAAGAAGACGCTGCATGCAATTAACATAGGAATGAACATTCCACTGCATGCTGCAATTGTAGCAAGTGCTCCTCCAAGTGCAAAAGAGCCAACTCGACCCATAACTATTGAGGCCCTATACCTGTTATGTAAAAGAAAGCCAGTGCAAGCACCTGACATGGATGCTCCAAAAACACTCAGCTCTGCAACAAATTGTAAATAGTTGATTCAGACAAGATCATTACAATCAACACAAAGTAGAAGATCGTGAAGGTGAAGATGAATTCGAAAAAGTCCACAGGGTGGTATCCATTTAGGTGACCTCTTTGCATCATACTATGGAGAAATTCAGTTCTGACACACAATGTCACAATCTACCCTGACTAATAATGACCACACAGAATATTTTTCAAACTTCAAAGACACTGCACTCAACCCTTTTCGGCAAATGGAGCATAGATCCATGAAAAGCTCCAGAAGAAATAAAATGGGTACAATAGACCATTACACGTGTCATGAGTTAAATAGGTCTGTTATGATGACAGGAGCAAAAGCTAATATGCTATAACTACAAGGAATTAATTACGATGTGGGACTACAACTTCGAGAAAACATGTTAATAGGCAGAAATAACAACATACCCGAGCAAATCGGAAGAGCGGCAACAGACAATCCAACGAGTGCCAAAGCAGCAACACCACCAGCCAAACCATCAAGACCATCAACCAATGTTACTCCAGTACCCATGGAAAGAGAACATACTGTAGCCATAACCAGATAAAGTTTCCCCATGAATGCTAGGCCAAATGGCGGAGGCAGAGGAACAATGAATTTCCTTCATGAACAAATTTGAGTCAGTAAAGTTGAGACAGTCAACCAGAGTATTAGACTGATATTTTTAATATCTGTTCCTTGTAATTTGTGATCAGAGAATTAAGAGTCATATAATGTGCTTGGTATACCAAGATATGAGGTAGGGATTTAGACATCTTCGAAGTATAATCAGCAAAGCACCATCCACTCTAAAATTAACATGTAAACATTGTGACTAGTTACCGACATGAGTTCAAAACCCAACATTAGTTGTGTGAGTATGCACTAACATAAAGTGACACCATTGAAGGGCGCAGCCCACAGATAAAATGGTATATGGTCCTTGGGCTGTACTCTGTGACAATCCTTTAGGCAATTAAGAAATATTTTGCTTTTCATGTAAGAACACCAACCCGAAAGCCAACTAAAATCACAAGATATCATAACTGATCAAGCACTAAACTGACCTAGCTTCAAGGCACACATCAGTTGCAATAATGCTTACATGTTGTATGGTGTTGAAATATTTGCAGAACCCAACCAGATAAAGAAGTAGATCCCAGCAGCAGTCTGCAAGGTATACGAGATTACTTCTAAGTTGCATTTAAAACATGTAAAGGGCATCCTATCATCTAATTTGAGAAAAGCATCACTTACCTGAACCAAAAATCTTATCCACTGAGGTATTTTACGATTGCGATCCACGACAAGGTTTGAAATATCGTCAAGTAACCCAACTACTGCAAATATGAGGGTTATTATAGCTGCTCCATTCACTCCACTTGAGTTTGAACCGGCATGTCTTCTTGCAACCAAAATACCAATCGGAATGAAGAACAATCCTCCCATTGCTGGGGTTGGTTTTCCATAGGATGGAGATACAGGCTTCCCTCTCCTCCGGAAATGATGAATCTTCATTCTATCAGCAATGGGTGCAAAAATAAATCCAGCTAATGCGGATAGAACTGCTGATATTAAAAAAGGGCGTGTCAAATAAAAGGAGTCCAGAGGTAGCCTAATAATCCACCACGAACACCAGTCGACAAACAAAAGTAGCACTGCTAGGAAAGCAATCAGCCCAACATTATTCATCAGCCCTTGTTGAGTTCTGGGAATTGATGTAAGAAACTTTAGTCAGAAACTAACAAACAAATTTCTAAAAGCCTATCTGTTCTGATTAGTTCGGCAGCCTTTGTGTTCAGTTGACCGTGAAGAATAAGAATTACATAACCTTTCCTTTCTAGCGCAATATTAATCTGGAAGGTCGTTGCATATGCTCTTAATGTACTACTATTACTCCATATTCGTTAAGTGCGTATTATTCCCCACAAAATTACACACTATACTATACAACTGCATATTCATTAAGTGTGTGCTGTTTGCCGGAAAATTACACAACATACTACGCAACTCATTGTGATACAATGCTGACACCTAGCCATATTCTTATGATGGTAATGAATTATGGTTGTACAGCTACTTGAATTAGCTACACTTGTTTGTACTCCACTTGTGATCTGAAAAGCTAGATAATTTACCTGCTCTTCCTTTGCCCTTTCCCAATGGTGGCGAGCCTATGGGCAGCAACAGTTATCGCACCCTCTGCCGCCTTGAAGCGCCTCTCGGTCATCATCGTTGGCAACTCAACGTCCCCAATTTGAGTTAACACAACCTCATCGTCACTCCAATCACTCTCACTTGAATACAAAACAACACCAAATGCATCATCCTCGTCGTCATGATGCGCTAGCGAGAAATCCCCCAGATCCTACACCAAAGTAACTGCAACTAGTAAAATAATCTAATTCGTGGTGTAGCACTGCTATTTCAATTTGAAGAAGAGAAACTGCACAATACATCATCAAATGATGTGGCGATTTGAATGGAACCACGCCTGCGTGTGGGTCTCGACGGGATGCTTCCGAGCTGGGACTCCTGCAGAAGGGCAATAGCAGCGAGATCAGTTCTACCGCACGTCCATCTGGTGAATCGTTTGAACTGAAACGCCGAATTAGCATACGACTACCTCCTACTGCAACAACAAACAAACGGCCTGAATAATTGGAACTAAAAATCTGAATAAAATGGCAGCTTGTGGATTAGCTCAAGCATGCTAGAGATCACCTGTCGCCACCCGGGTAGTACTACGCTTCGATGAATACGGCGGAAATAACGAGGCGAAAAAGTAGCTCTACGAGGAATGGGGCGCAGCGAGAGATCTACGAGCTCACCTGCACAGCGGAGGGTCGGCGGGAGGACGGCGTCGAGAAGGCACGCGCCCGCGGGAGAGGCGGCCGCCGGAGGGATCGCCGGAAGCGCGGGTGGTGGGGTGCGGGGCACGAGTAGTAGGAGTAGGAGCAGGAGGCGGAGGAGGAGGAGGAGGAGGGAGATGCCATGGCTGGTACTTCGTCGGCGGGGACGAAGGGGGTAGAAGATGGCCGGAGATCAAGGAGTATTTTCTGACGGCGACCGGAGGACAGCGACTACTGTTCTTCGAATGCGTCGCTGCGAGGTGGTTATTTGCTACTACTCGTTTTTGGAGGCCTCGTCCAACCTCGGGGCAATTTTTCTCCCTTGGAAAAGTGGTCGCCGCTCCGCACATTGACATTTGCTATGCGATGGATCTGGACATGTGGTGCTCTTTGTTGAACACATTGGGAACGTCGAAACACGATGCTCCCTTCATTTCGATGAAATCAACCTCCACCATAAATTGGACCAATCAAATACTATGAATTATACGTGATAGAAGTTATATCGTTCAATTCACATTGATTTTTCCATTGGTATATACTTCTCAAGTCACAATAATTTATATTATAGGCCTAATTTATAGTCAAAATTGATTTTTGGAGAAAATGGAGGGAGTACAAAGCTTTTTGTCTCGAGAAACAACAATTTTCTTATTTCTTTATTTGGGTGTGAGAAATAGGATTTTTTTTCTAATTTTTTGATATTATCTTATAATACATATAGTGATTTAGTGAAAAGGGCAAATCTACTTGTTTTACATAATTCTAAGGGAGTCTCAAACGCGAACCCTCCAAACGCCCTCACACGTCCAAAAAATGGTTGTTCGGACACAGTTCTGTTATCCAACATGATACCCCGTACCCTATTGGTCCGCGGATCAGTTCACATGTTCGAAATCTCGCGAACCGGACGCAAACTAGATGGGCTTTGCAGGCATATGAGCTGTTGCCACATTCGCGTCTGCCACCCCGGACCCATCCAAAAAACTATCCTATGTGAAGCGTTTGCACGCATTCATGCCGGTCCGGAGCGCCAATGTCGCATTCATGCCAACCGAGACAAGACCTCTCACTGGAGCCGGCATTGAAGCGGCGCGCCAACCGAGAACGTTGTCTTTGTCGTGTCTCGGTCTCCACGCCTGTTCAATGCCGGGGCGGCGTGACTGGACGGGACGGGGCGACTATCTACCGCATTAAAATCGATTGCCCCTCTGTCGGTCTGCCGACATAAAACAGGTGCGGCGGCCGAGAAACCCATTATGGCGCCCGCATTAACACAACACGCCGCTTGACCTGACCGGCACCCGCTATTTAAACGTGGCCTCGGCCGGCAACATCTGCACCACATGATGCCTGCTTCCAATCCTCCTTCGTGCACCACCTCTGGCATGACCGCGAGCTCGAGAGCGATGTGGAAGAGCCTCTTGAGGGAGCAGAAGTATGAGGTGCCGGCTGGTAGGGCCGCCGTGCGCGATGGATATAGGACGGCTTGCCGGCGAGCTCACCGGAGGTGAGCAATGATGACCAGACGATGGAAGAAATCTTCGATGACGAGCCAGAGCCCCTTCTCGAGTCGGTCCACGCTGGCTTAACCATGGAGTAAGCGCATGCGCACTTCGACATGCCATGGCAGAGGAGTATCCGGCGTTGCAACCGGTGTTGGCATTCTAGCAAGCGCATGAGGAGCAGCGCTACAACTTCGACCTCCTCGCACATCACCATCTAGTGGAGGGCCAAATATATGGTGAGTTCGCGATCGGAAAGGCTCTGGTGGCCATGGCCGTGGAGAACCCGTACTTCGTCGATGAGCAGCGGGTGCTCTACAAGGTCATGCACATCGCTCGTGTGGTGGCAGCGGACGCGCAGACGGCATAGCGGTCGTGGATGGGAACGGTAGCAGTTGCTTGTTGTTCACGCCGACAGCTACGCGCCATTGGCGCCGCTACAACCACAATGCCGGCCCGTCCACATCCATCGTTGATCTCACTTCCACTGGCGACGGACAGATCATGGACTCCGACGAGGAGGGGTAGGGCATGGGAGACAACAGCGCCTCGTGTCCCATGTGGGTCAATCAGTGCCCCATGTCCTACTCTTCCTCGCCAGCGACCTCGCCTTCACTTTGCGGGGTCCACGCTCGTCATACATGGACATGGGGGGAAACAACAAGGATTTTGAGGACGGGCGCAAGTGAAAATTTAGACTAGGTTAGGGTCCTGACTTTTTGTTTAACGAAATATGTCGGTTGTCGAAAATGTAATTAATGTGGTCCAGTCTAAATGACAATCATTCGGTCTGCATAAAAACCGTCTAGATTGTTGAAACCCTGTTTGGAATGTATGCGGACACAGTTAGATGGCCGACTCCCATATCATTGTTCACGTACGTGTCCGCTGAGAAATACAGTATTTGTTTTAGGGGTCCGCGTTGGAGAATTTATAAGGGCATATTCAAGGCAGACTCGCAAACCGCCCGCATCCGTCCGGACCATGCTGTCCGGACCGCGAAGGTCATCCATCGCGGGCCTGTATCGGTCCACGGAGCGGTCCGAAAGTGATTTCTCCCGCAAACCGAAGACAAACGTGGGGGGGAGGGGCTTTGCGGGAGTCCGGACAGATCTCGCGCCCACTTCTGACCACCCTGGCCCATCAAAACCCCTTCTCCCTCACTTGCGCGTGTTCCCGCCCGGTGCCAGCTGCCCGCATTCATGCCACTGTAGAACGCGCCACTCGACATTGAAGACAGATCAGGGCGGACGCGACCTCTCACCGCCTCCTCCATTGAAGTGGCGTGCCGGCCGAGGGCGCCGCCCACGACGCGTCTCCGGTGTACGCGCCTGTTCAATTCCGGAGACGCGTGAACGGGACGGATATCCGTCATGCCCGTTCAATGCCAATGTCCGCCCATATGCCGCCATTAACCAGCCTCGCCGGCCGAGAAACCCACTCTGGCGTCGCGAATTGACACACTCGGATGCCTCGCCTCACTGGTCCGCTATATAAAGGCGGCCACACCCTAACACATACCTCTCCCCATCCTCCTCCCTTGCACTGCATCCACCATGACTGCAAGCGGCGAAGCTCTGTGGGAGAGCCTTGCCATGGAGATGAAACATGTTGTGGCCGCCCTTACTGTCGCCTGGCAGAGCCGCCGTGCCAGGCCGATCGAGGCCAACTTGCTGGCCAGTTCGCCCGAGGTCTTCGATGACGAGGACAAGACCACGATGGAGACGGACTCCGACGACATCGCCCCGGCTCCCGCACCTCCTGTGCACGCCGGCTTCATGATGACCCACAAGTATAGGGGATCAATTGTAGCTCTTTTCGATAAGTAAGAGTGTCGAACCCAACGAGGAGCAGAAGGGAATGACAAGTAGTTTTTAGTAAGGTAATGTCTGCAAGTGCTGAAATTGTAAGTAACTGAGTAGTTTGTTAGTAAGATAATTTGTAACGGGCAAGTTACGATAGTAGTAACAAAAGTGCAGCAATATAGCCCAATCCTTTTGAGGCAAAGGATAGGACAAAATGGTCTCTTATGATAAGCAAGCGTTCTTGAGGATACACGGGATTTTCATCTAGTCACTTTCACCATGTTGGTTTAATTCGTGTTCGGTACTTTGATAATTTGATATGTGGGTGGACCGGTGCTTAGGTGCTATTCTTACTTGAACAAACCTCCTACTTATGATTAACCCTCCCGCAAGCATCTGCAACTACGAGAAAAGTATTAAGAATAAATTCTAACCATAGCATTAAACTTTTAGATCCAATCAGTCCCTTACGGAATAGCGCATAAACTGGGGTTTAAGCTTCTGTCACTCGCGCAACCCATCATCTAATTGCTACTCCACAATGCATTCCCTTAGGCCCAAATATGGTGAAGTGTCATGTAGTCGACGTTCACATGACACCACTAAGGGAATCACAACATACATACTATCAAAATATCGAACACATATCAAGTTCACATGATTACTTGCAACATGATTTCTCTCGTAACCTCAAGAACAAAAGTAACTACTCACAAATGGTAATCATGCTCAAGATTAGAGGGGTATTAAATAGCATATTGGATCTGAACACATAATCTTCCACCAAATAAACCATATAGTAATCAACTACAAGATGTAATCAACACTACTAGTCACCCACAAGTACCAATCTATATTCCGGTAACAAGATTGAACATAAGAGATGAACTAGGGTTTGAGATGAGATGGTGTTGTTGAAGATGTTGATGGAGATTGCCCTCCCCAAGATGGGAGGGTTGTTGGTGATGATGAGGACGATGATTTCCCCCTCCGGGAGGGAAGTTCCCCCGACGGAAAGTGCTCCTTCCCAAGTTCCGCCTCGAGATGGCGGTGCTCCGCCCCGAAAGTCCTTTCCTCATTTTTTCTAGGTCAAAATGACCTATATACCAGAAGATGGGCACCGGAGGTGGGCCTGGGTGAGCACAACCCACCAGGGCGCGCCTGGGCTCCCTGGCGCGCCCAGGTGGGTTGTGCCCACCTGGTGGGCCCCCTCTGGTAGTTATTTGCTCCAATGTTCATCATATGTTTGATAAAAAAATCTCCATGAAGTTTCAGCTTGTTTGGAGTTGTGCAGAATAGGTGGCCTGACGTAGCTTTTCCAGGTCCAGATTTCCAGCTGCCAGAATTCTCCCTCTTTGTGTATACCTTGCATATTATGAGAGAAAAGGCATTAGAATTACTCCAAAAAGCATTATTATGGATAAAAACATCATAAATAACAGTAAGGAAACATGATGCAAAATGGACGTATCAACTCCCCCAAGCTTAGACCTCGCTTGTCCTCAAGCAAAAAACCGAAATCGAAAAACATGTCCACGTGCTTAGAGAGAGAGAGAGGTGTCAATAAAAACAAAATACGGACATAGAAGCATCATGTTCATTATTATAACAGCAGCAAACTTAAACATAAGAATCTTATCATAAAGCTCTTATCATAGACTTCTCATGAATAAGTGACAATTCATCACACTATTGAAGTATAAAGCAAAAACTCTATTAGAAACCAACAAACTATGTTCTCAGTGAACTTTCCAACTACAATTCATCATCTTTTCAGGAAGGGGCACGTATCGGAGCCTTTAGGCAAGTCCACATACTCAACCATCATATAGTCTTCTATGATTGCTAACACTCACCGCGTACACATGAGAAAAACGGTTCAACCGGACACATAGAAAGATAGGGGCTTATAGTTTCTGTCGGATTTCGGGTTCCGGCAAAAGCCTTAAGGTTCGAACACCGGGGTGCGCACGAAGATCTCTCTCCCCCGGCCCTAGCTCGCACGCTCGCCGCAATCTCAGAGCTTAGCACGTCGAACCCAAAGAACAAGAGACACAAGGGTTTATACTGGTTCGGGCCATCGATGTGGTGTAATACCCTACTCCAGTGTGGCGTGGTGGATTGCCTTGTAGGCTGGGGATGAACAAGTACAAGGGAAGAACAGCCTCCTGAGGAGAGGTGTTCTTGTGCTTGGTGAGCTAGTGTGGTGGATGGTGATCTGAATGATCCGTCCCCCCTGCTAAGGTGGTGGCTAGTCCTATTTATAGAGGCCCGGGTCCTCTCCCCAAATATTAGGCGGGAAGGGATCCCACAATGGCCAATTTGAAGGGGGACAGCTAGTACAAGCTATCCTGACAAAAGGTGGTCTTCGCCTGCCAAAGGCTCTTGTGGTGACGCCGTCGTGGGCTCTGTGATGACCTCCGTCCCGTTGTCCTGCTGGTCTTGGTCTCGTTGCACCGATATGGAAACCTTTGCCTGATGCCTCGGGACTCCTCACCTGCGCTTGCCCCTTTAGCACCAAAGAGGCAACGGGTACTCTGCGTCCGCTGGCCCCCGCCTGGCCTTGGTCGTCATGGCTCACGTCATGGGAACCTCACGAGGCGCCCCTCGCCTTGATCTCTCTGCTCCTCGTGAGCCAGCCTAGTGAGGCCGCCCCTGAGGAGGTCTTGTGTCGTCCGCCTCGCGAGGCTTGGCCCCTCACGAGGGTCTTGAGTGTTTGCTGGTGAAGATGGGCCGTACCAGGCCGCTGGTGGAGCCACGCCGTGGGCCGCAGGCAGGCAAGTCTGGGGACCCCCGTTCCCAGAACGCCGACAGTAGCCCCCGGGCCCAAGGCGCGCTCGGACTTGGCTTCGAGGCAAAGCCAAGGGGCAAGTGTGGAGCGCCGCGGGCCCTAACCGTCTGCGGCCTTGATTGACGCGTGGCGACTGACGGGACGTGGGCATCTCCGCTTCCCCGCGCAGCCTTGGTAACTGCCCTCGATTTGATGAGACCCTGCTGCATGCAGAAGAAAAACCATCATTGCGTGTAATCGTGGGGGTCGCCGGTTGGCCTTCTCCTGCTGTAAATGGGGAGGGGGCGGAGCCCCCATCGCCCATCTCTTCTCATTCCGCTTGCTTCTTCTTCCTTGCTTCATTGCTAGCAGCGACATCCATGGCGTCGGTGAAGAGGTTCTCGGCCGCAGAGAAAGGGAAGGCCCGCCAGGAGAGGCCCGGCTCGCCACCGCCCAAGAGGGGATGCGGTCGCCCATGCAAGCACACCGCGACCCCCACCGTGGCCCCTCGTAGCCACGACGGCGCCTCTTCGCGCGGTGGGAGCCGCCCGAGTCGTGGCAGTCCCGTCAATGGAGGGAGGCGTGCCATGGTCGCGCGGCCTCCCCGGCCGCGCTTCCACTCAACAGAGGTTCTGCCGGAGTTCGTCGTGTGGTCGGAGAATCCGGCTCGCACCTGGCTTCAGCTCCGGCGCTCCTTCGCCGGTGAACTGCCGGCCATGGGTCCAGGCGGTCTCTGGCTGCAGGCGGACGGCTGCTGCAGCAAGGCTTCGTGGGTCGCGGTGGAGGTCTCCGTCGCGGGCAACGCAGCCTTGGACCGCAGTTGGCAAACGTTTGCCCGCGTGTGCGGCCTGGGCAGGCGGTGTACCCTCCACTTCAAGTACGACGGCGACGCGACCCTCTATGTGAGGGTGTTCGGGGAAGATGGTCGCCGCGTCGGATGCTGCCCTGAGGACAACGACGACGGCGAGGTGCTTGGCCTTGGCGACGGCCGCGACGAGGGTGAGCGTGAACTCGCCTTCGGCGCCGGCCGCGGCTCGTCCAGCTACTGCAACTCCTCCTCCTCCGACAGCTCTAGCAGCGGCGGCTATGATCAGCCACCACGCCGCCGTGCCCGCTTCGAGGGCGATAGCGGGTCGTCTCGTCACCTTGCCCCAGTGAAGCGCGAGGAGGGGTCTGGCTGAGTCCAGGAGGGTGCCGAGGGCCTACCCTCGCGAACCGCTGCGGGGGCACGCGCTGCTTTTGTTTTTTTCTTTCCTTTCTTCCTCATTTCAAAAAGAAACCAGTATGGGGCCCTGCAAGGGCATGTAACAAACCGTGATTTCCAAGTCGCTATGTTATGTTTATTGTTCCTCTGTTGTGCTACGGCATCAGTGTTTTACGTAGGCATGTAGAGATAACTTAGCTTGGTGTGTCTGAAGTAGTTTCCACCTCGTGAGGCGCGCATCTCCCAGCACCTGGTGAGACCTCCTTGCCATAGGCTTGGGGGTGTCGAGGAACTGCAAATATTTGTTAAGAAACCCTTATTCTTCCTTGCTCAGGGCCCCAGGCGTGGCCGGCCATGACCCAGCGCTCCACATCGCGGTACCCGAGGGGCACGGACTTAAGAGAGGGAGGTGCGCCAGTTTGCGAGCTCGAACGAGGGTGCCTCGCGAAGACCAGGGAAAACGCGCTCACGAGTGCACCTGTTCAGCCCCCTCGCGAGGCATGCGAGGGAGAGTACAGGCCAAAACAAAGAACCGAGGGAAGAAACAGAAGAAAAAGGCAATCGAACCAAAGCCAGCAAGGAATGCCAGAATGCGAATTTCCATTAAAGAGGGGCAAGCCAACCACAGAAAGCAAATGAACAGCCGCGTCCGGCACCTAGTCTAGTCTTCTCACCAGCGCGGAGCTAAGTGTTGCCACTAGGACGTGGGAGGGAGCCCCCGAGGCCCGAGGGCGGCACTCTGGAGACTCCGGGGCATGTACAACCCCACTCATTATTACGTGAGAGTGTCACGAGCGGAGACCTTCACAGGCACTGGGCCTTGCTTCATGGGTAGAACTTCCAGAGGTGCTGGATGTTCCAGGCGTTCTGGATGGGGACCCCGTCCTGCGTCTCCAGGCGCACGGCGCCAGGCCTAGAGACGTGGGCAACCCTAAACGGGCCCTCCCACATGGGTGAGAGCTTATGCAGCCCTTCCCTGGAGAGCACCCGCCTTAGGACGAGGCCGCCCACTTCGAGCGTCCTGGAGCGGACGCTGCGGCAGTGATACCGCCGCAGCGCCTGCTGGTATCTTGCCGCTCGGAGCGTGGCTTCATGGCGGCGTTCCTCCCCCAGCACAAGGTCCATCCCCCGCATGGCGTCCTGCTGCGTCTCATCAAACGCCAGGATCTGCGCGGAGCGATGGTTGACCTCGTGAGGGAGAATCGCTTCTGCTCCGTAGATGAGGAAGAACGGGGTCTCGCCTGTTGGCTTGGTGGCGGTGGTGCGAATGGACCACAACACGGACTGGAGCTCGTCGTGCCAGCCCCTGACGCAGTCCTCGAGCTTCTTCTTAAAGGTCCTGGTCTTGAGGCCTCTCAGGACTTCCGTGTTGGCGCGTTCAGCCTGGCCATTGCTCCTAGGGTGTGCCACCGAAGCATAGCAGATCTGCGTTCCAAGGTTAGCATAATATGTCTTGAAGAGATTGCTAGTGAACTGCGAGCCGTTTGTCAGTGATGATGCGGTTAGGGACCCCAAATCGGCTCACGAGGCCCTTGATGAACTTAACTGCGGACCTGGCCGGGATGGTACGGACGACCTCCATCTCTCCCCATTTGGTGAACTTGTCGATGGCGATGTAGAGGTAGCGGTAGCGGTAGCCCCCAGGCGCTCGTGGGAACGGACCCAGGATATCCAGCCCCCAGAACGCGAATGGCCACGAGAGAGGGATGGTCTGGAGGCCTTTGAGGGAGTCCTGGACTAAGGGGTCCTCGGGCGTCCGGCCTATTAGCCATGGGCTGGACTGATGGGCTGTGAAGATACGAAGACCAAAGACTCTCACCCGTGTCCGGATGGGACTCTCCTTGACGTGGAAGGCAAGCTTGGCGATCAAATATGAAGATTTCCTTTCTCTGTAACCGACCTTATGTAACCCTAGATCCCTCCGGTGTCTATATAAACCAGAGGGCTTAGTCCGGATGAGAATACTCATAACCATAGTCATACAGGCTAGACTTCTAGGGTTTAGCCATTACGATCTCGTGGTAGATCAACTCTTGTAATACTCATATTCATCAAGATCAATCAAGCAGGAAGTAGGGTATTACCTCCATAGAGAGGGCCCGAACCTGGGTAAACTTTGTGTCCCCCGTCTCCTGTTACCATCGATCCTAGACGCACAGTTCGGGACCCCCTACCCGAGATCCGCCGGTTTTGACACCGACATTGGTGCTTTCATTGAGAGTTCCACTGTGCCGTCGCCAAAAGGGTTGATGGCTCGCCTTGTCGTCAAGGAAAATATCACCTCTGGAGGAACCCTGGCCCCAGGCCAAACCCTCCGGCTCGGCGGCTTCGTCATGACCGCCTGTCCGGCCCTTAAGCCGACGATGACCTCTCGAGTCATCGAAAATCGCCTCCGCGTTGATCCTGAACACTCCAAATGGATGGATCCGACGGAGCTATCGTCCTTAAACGAACTCCTAGATCGCATCGCCGCCTTGGGAGTCGCTACAGACTACGATCGGATTGGGCTTAAACCAGACCAGAGAGAGATTAAAACTCCGCCGATCACCCACCAGATAGCAGTAGTCGAGGAGCAAGACAACTCTTCCTCTACGTTGAGGATGAACTATGTTCGGATCTCCGATCTCGAAGAGCCGGACACCCACCGGCAGAAAGACACGTCTTGTTCTCCGAACATAGAATCGGATGGCAAGCCTAAAAAATCAGTTGATATCTCGGAGCCCGAACTGTTATGTCCGGAAGATCTTCAGACTCCGGATCCAAAGTTGGGCCAGGGTTCGGATTTAAATCCACCCACCCACCCGAACATAAGTGCTCTCATGAGCATACAACAGCAGTCTCAGGAAACGGTCCATCACTTCTGGGCCAGATTCCTCCTTGTCAAAGACAAGATTAAAGATTGCCGCGACGAGGATGTGATCTCAGCGTTCCGCAACAACTGCACGGACGAAGGAATCCTTAACGCCATCAATCGTCGTCGCATATTACACTTCGCTGACTTGGCAACTATCGTACAAAAGTACAGCGCAATGGAAAGCGCCTGGAAAACTCAGGCGGCCTGCTGGGAATCATCGGTCCCCACTCAACCCCTCGTTCAGGCGAAAAGGGCGCACCCTCGTGGCACGCCCGGTCCAATAGTAAAGAAATACAAGCCCATTATGGGGCGCGGAACCGTTCTGGAAGGATGGCTCGATGGGCCATGCAAAATACACACAACACCGGATAACACACCAACCCACAGCCTTAGAGCATGTTGGATACTCCGGCAAGTGGCCAAGAGCGGCGAGGATATCCTCACCAAGAATACCCCAGAACAACACCCCCAGAAGACAACAACCTCAAAGTATTGACGGTCTTAGAGACATTTGCTTCAAGCAATAGGCGCCAAAGGGCACTCCGCGAACTCGCCGAAGTCTGCCAAATCGCAGCAATAAACCCTTGGAACGACACGGCTATAACTTTTAATGCCGGTGACGAACCAAAATACAGGACAGTCCGAGCACCAGCCGCCTTGGTCCTCAGTCCAATCGTGGACGGCTTTCGGCTCACCAAGGTCCTCATGGACGGCGGCAGCGGACTAAACCTCATCTATGAGGATACACTCCACAAAATGGAAATAGACAAGAGCCGCATCGAGCAAAGCAGCACGACCTTCCGAGGAATCATTCCCAGTCGGGAGGCACGGTGTGCGGGAAAAATCACACTTGACGTGGTATTCGGCACGCCGGAGAATTATCGGTCCGAAGAGATAACCTTCCAAGTGGCCCCTTTTAACAGCGGATATCACGCCCTCTTAGGGCGAGATGCATTTACCCGCTTCCAAGCTATACCTCATTACGGGTACATGAAGCTTAAGATGCCCGGGCCCAACGGCGTAATCACTCTCGCCAGTGATCCGGACATAGCACTCCGCGCTGAAAACAAAACCGCATCCTTAGCCCTTGAGGCATTATCTGAGGCCCTCGCGGCCGAAGAATTAACCACACTGCGCTCCACGATGGACAGGGACGACGTAATCCTAGACAAACGGCCCAAATCCACCTCCTTCAAACTGGCAGAAGAAATAGTCAGATTCCAAGTCCATCCAACGGAGCCCAAGAAGACAACATCCATTGGGATATATTCGCCTGGCATCCTTCTGATATGCCAGGAATCCCACGCAATTTGGCGGAACACAGCCTCAATATATTGAAGGGATATAAACCGGTCAAGCAAACACTGTGGCGCTTTTCCGAACCTAAACGTCAAGCTATGGGGGAGGAGCTAGCCAAGCTAATCGAGGCCGGATTCATTAGAGAAATAAAACACCCGGACTGGCTAGCAAACCTAGTGATGGTGCCAAAGAAGGATAAATCCTAGCGCCTGTGCGTTGATTTCAAAGACCTCAACAAGGTCTGCCCTAAGGATCCCTTCCCCCTCCCCCGCATCGACCAGATCATTGATGCTACCGCAGGACATGACTCACTATGCTTCCTGGACGCATATTCCAGATACCATCAAATCGAAATGAAGGAGTCCGATCAAGCCGCAACAGCATTCATTACCCCATATGGGCCTTTCTGCTTCAACACTATGCCTTTCGGGCTCAAAAACGCTGGCGCCACTTACCAACGCATGATTCAAACATGCTTGGAGAAACAGATCGGCAAGACAGTTGAAGCATATGTGGATGACGTCGTCATCAAAACTAGGCACGTCGAGTCACTAATAGACGATTTACGTCTCACATTCGACAACCTCCATGCATATGACATCAAGCTCAATTCGGAAAAATGCGTTTTCGGCGTCCCCGCCAGAAAATTGCTGGGCTTCATTGTTTCCAATAGAGGAATTGAGGCAAATCCATCGAAAATCCGAGCTTTGTCACAATTGGCTACGCCAACAGACCTTAAACAGGTCCAAAAGCTTGCGGGGTGTGTGGCAGCTTTAAGCCGCTTTATATCCAGATTGGGAGAAAAAGCCTTGCCACTCTACCGCCTCCTCCGATGCACCGACCACTTCGAGTGGACGGACGCGACAACGGCCGGACTGGAGGAAATAAATGCCCTTTTGGCAAGCAACCCAATCCTGGCCGCGCCGAACATCGGCGAACCCATGTTATTATACATATCGGCAACACACCAGGTGGTGAGCGCCGTGCTCGTCGTCGAACGAGAACAGGACAGACACAAATTCCCGCTTCAGAAGCCAGTATACTACGTGTCCACTGTCCTCACACCATGCAAATCCTGGTACCCTCATTACCAAAAGATAGCATACGCGGTCTTCATGGCGTCCCGGAAGCTACGACACTACTTCCAGGAGTGTTCGATCACGGTGGCTTTCGAAGTACCACTCAACAACATAATAAACAACCGCGATGCTACGGGCCGGATTGCCAAATGGGCCATTGAGCTTCTTCCATTTGACATAACATACAAACTGCGTCGAGCCATTAAATCCCAAGTACCGGCTGACTTCGTCACCGAATGGACAGAGGCCGAACTCCCTAAAGAGTACGTCACGTATTCCAACTGGGTCATGTATTTCGATGGTTCCAAAATGCTGGCAGGGTTAGGAGCGGGTGTCATGTTAACGTCCCCCACCGGAGACGTAGTTCAGTACGTACTCCAAATATTATATACAGACTCCAACAATGCAGCCGAATATGAGGCCTTATTACATGGACTTCGGATGGCCGTCTCCATGGGCATACAACGCCTGGAGGTGCGCGGGGACTCAAACCTCGCAATATCTCAAATAAATGGAGACTTTGACGCCAAAGATCCAAAGATGGCAGCTTATCTTAATGTCGTTCTCAAAATGTCAGCTCGATTCGAGGGGCTTGAGTTCCATCATGTGGCTCGAGAAGCAATCAAGCGGCGGATGTCCTTGCTCGCATCGGTGCCAAGCGCGACCCCGTCCCACCTAATATCTTTCTGGAAAGGCTTTTTAGGCCTTCCGTGGTGTGGCAAGGGGAGAGCGGCAACACCAGTCCGGATCCGAGCACATCCCCAGATTCCGAACACACTGACATCATCGGGGGCTCAGCCACCGAAATAACACCATCGGCCCATCTCATCATGGCAGTCATTGCCCCATGGACCAAACCCTTCTTGGCCTACCTTAATAGGCGAGAACTCCCTGAGGACCAGAATGAGGCTCGCCGCATTGTTCGGCGTTCGAAAGCCTACAAAGTTCACGACGGAGAACTCTACAAGAAAAGTGCTACCGGAGTACTTCAAAGATGTATCTCTGAGGAAGAAGGGCGGCAGCTCTTGGCTGAAATTCATGCTGGTCTTGGCGGTCACCACGCCGCGGCTCGGGCCCTCGTAAGCAAGGCCTTTCGTACAGGTTTCTATTGGCCAACGACCCGAGCAGACGCACATGACCTTGTCCAACGTTGCGTCGGATGTCAGCTTTTCGCCAACCAAAGCCATATGCCACCCACCGCCCTACAAATGACCCCCATCACTTGGCCTTTCGCAGTCTGGGGGCTCGATATGATCGGACCCCTTAAAGGGGGAAGCCATAAGAAAAAGTATCTACTAGTTATGGTGGATAAATTCACTAAGTGGATAGAGGCCAAGCCAGTTAAAACGGCCAAGGCCGGGCTAGTGATAGAATTCATATCCGGCGTTGTGCACTGTTATGGTGTTCCACACAGCATCATCATCGACAACGGCTCCAACTTCACAGCCGACGAGGTGAAAAATTGGTGTGCTAATCTGGGCATTAAGCTCGATTACGCCTCTGTCTATCACCCGCAAACAAATGGTCAAGTCGAAAGGGCCAACGGTCTTATTATGAGCGGCATTAAACCTAGACTAGTGCTGTCTTTGAAAGAATCAGACAAGCACTGGGTCGAGGAGCTCGACTCCGTACTCTGGGGGTTGCAGACCACGCCCAACCGCACTACTAGATATACACCTTTTTTCATGGTGTACGGCAAAGAGGCTGTGCTAACCCGCGACATTATTCATGACTCACCTCGAGTGCGCATGTACGAAGAGAGAGAGGTCGAGCTTGATCGGCAGGACAGCCTAGATGCCCTAGAGGAGGAGCGCGACATTGCAAAAGCCCGTTCCGCATTTTATCAATAGCAGGCTCGCAGGTATCAAAGCAGAGAAGTGCGGGCCAAGACTTATAATGTTGGCGAACTGGTTCTACGCCTACCAGAGAAGAAAAAGGACAAACTCAAGCCCAAGTGGGAGGGTCCCTTCATCATTGACGAAGTTCTCACCGGAGGAGCGTACCGCCTGTGTGATGCGTCACACAATCGCCTAGAGCCGAACCCATGGAACGCGGCCAGACTCCGAAGATTCTACGCCTAAGCGCCGAACTCTTTGTTCGTCTCCTTCTCCCAATTGTTTCTATTATTTTTTCCTCTCATTCGCTTTTTTTCCTTTTTTTAGCCTTCAAGCTTTTTCGTGCGGCTCGACCGTACACCCGCGACAAATACATGCTCAACTATGTACGTCCACTATACCTGGGGGCTTCTTTAACAGAAGCTTAATTATTAATGTTATTTTTTGAGCATCAAGCTCATCACATATGCATTTTTGTTTCCATATGTACCTTTTCTTCGCCATTATATGCATCGATATGACTTAAGTTTTGGCCAAGCTGGGTTGCCTGGCTCCTGTGCTTATGCCCTACGTTCCCGTTAGTTCGGCTAGGGCATAAAGGGAGCACCTCTGCGATTGTTACTGCCGGGTCATCCGGATGTGTACCTCAGACTGGGTGAAGCCGAAAGCTAGCGTTCTTAAGGTAATATTCGGTCGGTGAACTAAATATGTTCTTGCACTCACTCCATCGTGAACCCCTAGAAGTTATATATACTGCGATTTTTCAATCCAGTTCGGACATGCACGTCAGCGCATGTACACCCAGGGAAAGGAACTCTTAACGGAACTATTCTCTCTGGAAGATGTTTCTTACAATTTTAATGTAATATAACATAACTAGCCGGATACTTGTCTGTTCAAGCAACTATGACCCCTACGCCTGGTTTCCACGCATACCCCGGTCTACTCGGCCGCTCGGGTATTCGGAAACACTCCGCACCCTCGGGTCCAGAGGTTGAAGCGAAAAGGTCTACCATGACAAGCGTTTTACAATTCAGCTAGAGTTACATAGGCCAAGGAAAGTACATAGTCATTTAAGACTCAAAAACTTCCTGTTTTATGTCGTCCAGCAGGCTGTCCAATTTGCAATCCTATTGGGAATACTTAGCGGCTACTTCTACTTGGTTATAACCAAACTCACGGGAATTTCCTCCCCATCTGACCCTAGAGGCCCGACTCGGGCCATATGATTCGGATCAAGCTTGGTATACCGTGTTTTCACCATGGCCCAGGCTTCTCTTGCACCTTCCCGGCAGGCTGATATTTTCCATAACCGGAAACGCCGCCGCGCTCCCTTGAATAGCTGTATAAGCTCTCCCATACTTCCTGGAGGGGAGGCGGACGGCCATAAGGCCTTGGCAACACTTCGCATCGCCTGCCGCGCTTGCTCGTGCATTTGCAACAGCTCTTGTAGTAGATCACCCGAAGATCCGGACATCTCCTCCTCGGGACGGCCAGTCAGCATACCTACAGACATAGCTCTGTCAGTTCCTTTCCTCGCCGAATTACATGGTGGTAAGTTTGAACACATACTAAATATGCCGCCTCGCAGCCTCTTATTTTCCTTCACGGAGTCAGCTAGCTGGGCCCGCACATTCTTCAGCTCTTTGCCCAGATGGGTCTTGGAATCCTGGAGTTGATTTTTCTCATCAATGACCTGTTTCAGCACACGTTCACCCGCAACATGTAGCCTTTTGGCTTCTTGTTCATTCGCTTGCGCGACTTCCAGTGCCTCCTTGAATCCCTCTGATAATTATGTCATGGTATATGCAATACTATTAGCATTACTGACATACACTTATATTTTCTCGATGGAGGGGAATATTACCAGGTGACGCCTTCTTGGATTTCTCCAGTTCGGCGGTAACAACAGTTAGCTGTGTCCGACACCTTTCTAGCTCTTGAGCTAGTAGGTCATTCTTCTCCATAAGAACCTGGTTATACAATGATCCTCAAATCAGTTGTACCAACTACTTTAAGTCTCGGGGGCTACTGGCATATGGTTATCATATTCCGGACACAGTAAATTTACCTGCACATCTTTCAAATGTTGCTCCGTGGCTCTGCCAAGCTCATTTTGAGCAGCTCGGATGTATGCATCAGCCGAGCTGAAGGCATTGAACGCCTCTTCCGAGAAGCGGGGGACACGTAAAATGGTCCTCCGGTGCCGATGATTCATGGCACTCTCCACTTCCGAGTTGGTGACGGACATATCTTCTGAGTCCTCAGCCGAAGGACAGTCCGGCACCACTCCCATATTGGCCCTTGTCTCTTCGGCTGGGGCCGGATCCCTGGACACAGTCCGGCGAACTCTTCTCCTGATACAGGACGAACACGCAAGTCTCAGTTGGATGCAACTGCTAAGGACATATTTACAAACCCATACCTCTTTGATGAGGGCCCGACCGTGTCTTCGTTGGCCTTCTCTTCGAAGGCTTGCTCGGTGTAGGAGCCGCTCTCTTCGGCATCGCTCCTAGGGTAACGCGGCGCGATGAATGCCTCCCCTTTGGAGCACGAGACAGTGCGGTGGGTGAGGCGGAACGAGGAAACTCCTTCGGGGAAAATGTCTCCTGATTACTTACATGGGAGGCGGGAAGAAGACCAGGGTAGTCGGCGATGATGGCCACTTCCGTGCCGTCGTAGCTCGCCTGGTAAAACGTCCCGTCCACGAGCGTCATGAATATATCCGGATCCTCCTCGAATACGGGGTCCAGGTCCCGGTTGTGGTCCTCTGGCTGGGGGGCAGGGCTATAAAGCCCCTCGGAGACCTTTCGCCAGTGCTATAATAAACAGGCGGATTACATATTCATTAAAAGATGACTTGTGGAGGGGAGTAAGCATAACAGAGCAAAGGGGTTAAGACTTGCCCAGCTAGGTGGATTGTACATGGAATATCCATCTCTGTGCTTGATATGAAGGAACTCCCCCTCCTCCCCTTTATACAGTTCGGCCAATATTTTGGCCAGAGCGGCAGGGGTGTCCGGACCCTTCCTGCCGCAGCGGGAGGCGTCATCTTCCCCATTGTAATGCCACATGGGAAGCCCTCGATATTGGAGTGGCTGAACCCCCTGCACTATTGAAGTTGCCATTACCTCGGCTATTGATAATCCGGACTGGGCGAGCGTCTTTATCTTGCCCATGAGTTGACGAACTTCCGCGCTATCGTCTTCCTCAAGACTCCGGGGGCACCAGCTGTAGCGTTTTTTCAAAGGGACTCTTGCGAACTCGGGGAGACCCCTCCGAACTGGGTCTGGAAGCGCGACATCCTCAATATAGAACCATTCGGACGACCACTCTTCGGATGCCTTCTTTGGTGTGCCGGATAGGTATCCGATCTCGGCGATGCGCCATATTTCGGCTCCGCCCACTTCAAATATCGATCCCTCGTGGTTGTGCGGGACAAGACAGAATAACTTTCTCCACAATTCAAAATGAGCCTCACAACCCAAGAATAGCTCGCAAAGGGCAACATAACCCGCGATATGTAGGATGGAGGCCGGAGTAAAGTTGTGCAGTTGGAGGCCATAATACTCGAGAAGCCCGCGGAGGAATGGATGAATTTGAAATCCGACACCTGTTAGCAAATAAGGGACAAAGCACACTCGTTCCCCCGGATGGATTGGGAAAATTTTCAGCCTAAGCCCCGCCATTGAAGACGGTCAATCCTGCTTGAACAGGGACTAGATCTGCGGGGGGGGGGGGGAATCCCTGTGTTTGCAGCTTCTCCAGCTGACCATGGGATACGAAGCACCTCTCCCACTCGCCTTTTTCTGGGCTACAGGAACGGGAGGAAGAGCTGGGTGCGCTCGCCATGTTGGGACGGTCTTTTCTGGCAGTCTTTGAGGATTTTTTCCGCGTGGTGCCAAATGGATCTGGGATCCAATCTCTTTAAATAGACGCTCTTCTTTGTGACTAGGGTGTTATATGCAAAAATACTCTGACCTCTCGCATTCGCTCGACACGTGGAAGCTGAAACTGTTGATGCACAGAAGCCGAGGGGTATGGCATTAAATGGAAAGCCGGATACATCACTTTGAAGTCATCGGAGGAGGAACCCGCCTTGCAATGCCGAAGACAATCTGTGCGCCGGACACCTCGTCATTGAAGCCTGGTTCATGGGCTACTGAGGGAGTTCTGGACTAAGGGGTCCTCGGGCGTCCGGCCTGTTAGCCATGGGTCGGACTGATGGGCTGTGAAGATACGAAGACCGAAGACTCTCACCCATGTCCGGATGGGACTCTCCTTGGCGTGGAAGGCAAGCTTGGCGATCAAATATGAAGATTTCCTTTCTCTGTAACCGACCTTATGTAACCCTAGATCCCTCCGGTGTCTATATAAACCGGAGGGCTTAGTCTGGATGAGAATACTCATAACCATAGTCATACAGGCTAGACTTCTAGGGTTTAGCCATTATGATCTCGTGGTAGATCAACTCTTGTAATACTCATATTCATCAAATACAATCAAGCAGGAAGTAGGGTATTACCTCCATAGAGAGGGCCCGAACCTGGGTAAATATTGTGTCCCCCGTCTCCTGTTACCATCGATCCTAGACGCACAGTTCGGGACCCCCTACCCGAGATCCGCCGGTTTTGACACCGACAGCCTTGAGCTGGCTGGTGGATATGCTTGGCGTGGAACTGGCAGGCCTCGCATGACCTCACCATCTCAGTTGCATCGTTGAGTGCCGTAGGCCAGTAGAACCCGCTGCGGAACGCCTTGCCGACCAAGGTGCGCGACGAAGAGTGGTGCCCACAATCCCCGCCGTGTATGTCGGCCAGCAACTCGTTCCCCTGCTCCCTGGAGATGCACCGCAAGGAAACATCATTTGGCCGCTTTCTGTATAGCTCACCATCTTGGATGCAGTATGCCGTAGCCTGCCGGGCCACACGCTCCGCGTCCTCCTCTTTCTCCGGCAGCGTCCCTCGCGTCAGGTATTCCTTGAACTCCTCGGTCCAGCACCCCTCCCGCGGCTCAAGCGCCAGGAGCAGGCGCACTCTTGTGGTCGGGCCACAGGCGGGGGCTCCCAAGGCTGGTGGCTGGGGGAGTTCCTCCCGAGGCGGCGCCGGCCCCGAAGGCGGAGGCGCTGCCGAAGGCTTGAAGAGCCGCTCCTCGAAGAGGCCAGGTTCTTGGGGTTGGCGTTTGGATGCCCTTTTGGTGATGTTGTCAACCTCCTTGTTGGTGCCACGGGGCACATGCTGCAACTCCAGGCCCAAGAACTGCTTTTCCATTTTGCGTACCTCCGCGAGGTATGCCTCCATGTGCTCGTCCCTTGGCCCATATACCTTGTTGGAGAAGTTGACGAGGAGCTGCGAGTCGCCCCTGATGGTGAGGTGCTTCACACCCAGGGCCACCGCAACCTTAAGACCAGCGATGAGGCCTTCGTACTCCGTGATGTTGTTGGAGACCTTCTTGCCCTGCTGGAAGCAGAGCTGCACGGCGTAGTAGAGCTTGTCCTGAGTGAGCGAGATGAGCACTGCTCCAGCCCCCGCGCCCTGGCGTGCGAACGCGCCATCGAAATACATGACCCAGCCATCTGGTGCTTCACTTCTTGGTGAGAGGGATCGGTCCTCGCCTGCTTCATGCCCCGGGGTGTCGGTCCATTCTGCCACGAAGTCGGCGAGCGCGGCTCCCTTGATGACCCTGGTTGTGCTGAACTCCAGCTGGAATTCTTGCAGCTTGATGTTCCATTCAGCGACTCTTCCAGCAGCGTTGGGGCTCTAGAGTACCCTCTCCAGCGGGTAGGATGAGACGACATTGATTGGGTGACCTTGGAAGTAGTGACACAATTTAGCAAGGCCACCAAGAGCGTGAGCAAGAGCTTCTGAGGCATGGGGTACCGGGCCCTCGCATCCCGCAGTACTGTGCTGACAAAGTACACTGGGTGCTCGACGAGGGTGGGAGCGTCGATGGAGCTTGCGCCTGCCGGAAGTTGGGGCGTCTCTCGAGGTGATGGGACCCCAGGAGCCAGGCTGCCCACTGGGGCCCCTGCAGGCCCGAGAGCACCGCCTTGCTGGGCCTGATCACTCGTTGGCGTTGTTGCAGCCTTGGCGGTGTCTTCTTGGTGTTGTTTCGCCCCGGCTGGAGGTGCGGCATGGCACGGCGGACTCTTGGCTTGGCGCTCTTCCCGGACCGCCACTAGCGCTGCGCTAGCAGAGTAGGGAGTGGCGGCGAGGTAAAGCACCAGGGGCTCGAGGGGACGAGGTGCCACCATCACTGGGGGGCTAGTCAGGTATCTCTTGAGATCTTGAAATGCCAGGTAGGCCTCCGGGGTCCACTCGAATGGGCCCTTCTTCTTCATCAGCTTGAAAAATGGCAGGGCGCGCTCCCCCAGCTTGGAGATGAAGCGCCTTAGCGAGGTCACGCAGCCCGCAAGCTTCTGCATTTCCTTGAGACTTTGTGGTGGGATCATGTCTTCTATCGCCTTGACCTTCTCCGGGTTAGCCTCGACCCCCCTGTGGGACACGAGGAAGCCCAGCAGGTTGCCGGAGGGAACACCAAACACGCACTTCTCTGGGTTGAGCCGCAGGTCCACCTGGCGCAGGCTCGCGAAGGTCTCCTCCAGGTCTTGAATCAACGTCCCCGCCTCCCGAGATTTTACCACGATGTCATCGACATAGGCCTCATCGTTCCTTCCAAGCTGCTGGCCCAGGGCGATGTGCATCAACCGTTGGAAGGTCGCACCTGCCTTGCGCAGCCTGAACAACATGCAAGTGTAGCAGTACACCCCACACAGGGTCAGGAAGGCCGTCTTCTCCACATCCTCCACTACCATCTTGATCTGGTGGTAGCCCGAGAACGCGTCCAGGAAGCACAACAGGTCGCACTCGGCGGTGGAGTCGACAATCTGGTCGATGCGCGAAAGCGGGAACGGGTCTTGGGGGCAGGCCTTGTTGAGGTTGGTGAAATCGACACACATGCGCTCCTTCCCGCCTTTCTTCGGCACGACGACGGGGTTCGCCAGCCACTCTGGGTACCGAACTTCACGAATGACGCCTGCTGCCTCCAGCTTGTGGGTTTCCTGGACGATGAAGGACTGCTTCTCCGTGGACTACCGCCGCGCCTTCTGCTTCACAGGGCACACATTGGGGCACACCCTTAAGTGATGCTTGATCACCCCCCTCGGGACCCCTACTAGCTGCTTGGGTTCCCAGGCGAATACATCCTTGTTCGCGTGCAGGAACCTCACCAATGCCTCTTCTTGATCCGAGTCGAGGTTGGCACCTATGGTGAAGGTGGCTCCTGAGGGCTCACCTTACTCGACCGGTACTTGCTTGGTTTTGGTCCGGTCTTGAGTGAACAGCTGCTTCTTCTTCATCAGTGCGGCCTCCTTAGCTCCGGGAGTGGTCTCATCGGTCGGGTGTGCCGCCGCGGCGGTTTTGAAGGCAAGCTTGAGCGCCACCAGAGCCTCCTTGGTGTCTCCAACTACGATGAGGATGTCCCTGCTCCCGGGCATCTTCATGAGGTTGTAGGCCGGATGAGTTGCCGCCATAAACTGAGCCAGGGCCGGGTACCCGAGGATGGCGTTGTATGGGAGGCCAATGCGGGCGATGTCGAAGTCGATCAGCTTGGTGCGGTAGTTGTCGCGGGTGCCGGAGGTCACGGGGAGGCGGATCTGCCCTAGGGGGCTGGTGAAGCCGTTGCCGACCCCGGAGAAGGGCTTGCTGGGGCGGAGCTGTTCGAGTGGCACGTGAAGCAGGCTAAAAGCCTCCACGGAGAGCACATTGAGGCCGGCGCCGCCATCGATGAGGGTCTTGGTGATAGCTACGTTGTAGATGGTGGGCGTGCAAAGCGTTGGGAGCACGCCCGAGCCGGCGGTGGTGACGGGGTGATCCCCCGAGTCAAAGGTGAGGTCGGCCTTGGGCGCCGCCCATCCTGGAGGAGCCCCCTGCCGTGCAGAAGCGGCGCTGATCTGGCGGAAAAACTGCTTGGCATGGCAGTCCAAGGGCGGTGCTTGCGAGCCACCGAGGAGAGCTGCGACGGCGGCGGGCGCCGGTGCCGCGAAGTGTGCGACGAAGAGGCCACGCATCTCTTCCCAAGTGGCCACGGAGGACCCGGGCAGGCTAAGCAGCCAGGCGCACGGCGCGCCCGCGAGGGCCATGGGGAACCAGTTAACCATGACCTTGTCGTCGCCTCCAGCTTCCAGAATGGCCTCCTTGTACTCTAGCAGGAAGGCCGACGGATCCGCCGCAGCGTCGTAGCACGGCGGCATCTCCGGCTTGAACTTGGGCGGCCACTGCACCCGCTGCAAGGCGGGGGTAAAAGCTCTGAGCCCCCTGGCGCCACTGTGGGCGTCGGCTGACCTAGTCGGTGGATCAATGCCGTCCATGGGGACAGGACGGGAAGGCGGCACCGGCGGAGAGGCGAACTTCGGCGCACCCCTAACTGGCGCGCCAAATGTCGGATTTCGGGTTCCGGCAAAACCCTTGAGGTTCGAACACTGGGGTGCACAGGAAGATCTCTCTCCCCCTAGCTCGCACGCTCGCCGCAATCTCAGAGCTCAGCACATCGAACCCGAAGAACAAGGGACACAAGGGTTTATACTGGTTCGGGCCACCAATGTGGTGTAATACCCTACTCCAGTGTGGTGTGGTGGATTGCCTTGTAGGCTGAGGATGAACAAGTACAAGGGAAGAACAGCCTCCTGAGGAGAGGTGTTCTTGTGCTTGGTGAGCTAGTGTGGTGGATGGTGATCTGAATGATACGTCCCCCTGCTAAGGTGGTGGCTAGTCCTATTTATAGAGGCTCGGGTCCTCTCCCCAAATATTAGGCGGGAAGGGATCCCACAACGGCCAATTTGAAGGGGGACAGCTAGTACAAGCTATCTTGACAAAAGGTGGTCTTCGCCTGCCAAAGGCTCTGGTGGTGACGCCGTCGTGGGCTCCGCGATGACCTCCGTCCTGTCGTCATGCTTGTCTTGGTCTCGTTGCACCGATATGGAAACCTTTGCCTGATGCCTCAGGACTCCTCGCCTGCGCTTGCCCCTTTAGCACCAAAGAGGCAACGGGTTCTCTGCGCCCGCTGGCGCCCGCCTGGCCTTGGTCGTCACGGCTCACTTCATGGGAACCTCACGAGGCATCCCTCGCCTTGATCTCTACGCTCCTCGTGAGCTAGCCTAGTGAGGCCGCCCTTGAGGAGGTCTTGCGTCGTCCTCCTCGCGAGGCTTGGCCCCTCGCGAGGGTCTTGACTGTTTGCTGGTGAAGATGGGCCGTACCAGGCCGCTGGTGGAGCCACGCCGTGGGCCGCAGGCAGGCAAGTCTGGGGACCCCCGTTCCCAAAACGCCGACAGTTTTGCCTCCCAACGTATTCACCTCAAGGGTGATGTCAACAATAATAACTCATGCTATCTACAACTGTACATATGTGCCTAGATATTTCCTCACCACATGATTCTTGCCAAAGGAGAAAAATAAAAAGGAATAGAAGGAAAACTTTGACTCTTTGCATGAAAATAAATACATAAAAGTAAAAGATATGCCCTTCGCAGAGGGAAGCAGAGGTTGCCATGCACTTATTCGTTTGTATGCTCAACCCCTTAGTAGAAAAGAACGTCACGTTGTATTGCCCCTTGTGATAGCAACCTTTATTATGCAGTCTGTCGCTTTTATTCTTCACCATCACAAGTTCGTACAACGCTCAATTTTCTCTTACACTAAATGATCTCACACTTTTAGAAGCACTTTTTATTGCCTTTTTGCACCGATGACAACTTACTTGAGGGATCTTGCTCAATCCCTAGGTAGGTATGGTGGATGCTTGAAAATAAGATTTGGGTTTAAGGGGTTTTGGATGCACAAGTAGTATCTCCACTTAGTGCGGAATTTTTGGCTAGCGAAGATAGCGGCAAGCACCACATGTTAAAGGATCCATGACAATATGACTTCTGTGTGAATATAAACAAACATAAACCATTAAGTTGTCTTCCTTGTCCAACGTCAACAATTTTGGCATATAATATTTTGATGAGGGCTCGCAATCACAAAAGATTTCTAGGGTAGTATATTTATATGTGAATCTTCTCTTCCCTTATTAATTCTTTCATGAGTTGCATCATTGACTAATGCTATGTTTGTCAATCTCTAATAAAATTTTCTACTTATACTTTTCCTTATGTGGTGTCATCACCTACCATAAGATTAGTATATGATCTTTTTCAAATTTTCTTTCCTTTTATTTATTTCCTTTCTCTTTTTCTTCCTTATTTCATTTCTTTTATTTGCAACATGAAAGTAAAGAAAGCAAAAACTCAAACTAAACTTTATTATATATCTTGCACATGATTACAAGGATAGATTACTAAGCAAACTCTCAAAGAAGAAAGGATTGAACTAAACTTTTATTCATCTAAAGCAAAAGATCAAACTAAAATAAGTAAAGGCAAAAAGATAGTGGGATGATACGATACCGGGCCACCTCCCCCAAGCTTGGCGGAAGCCAAGGGGAGTGCCCATACCCGATACTCAATTCTCTTTTGGTGATGAAGAAGAATGTGGTGGTGATGGCAATTGTGCCTTTAACTTTTTCATATTGTAGTTGAGGAGAGAAATTTCCTCCTTTAAATCATCGACTTCCAGCTCCAGCTTCAAGATCTTATCACATAAATCCCTTTTGCTTTCTGCCGAAAACGAAAAGGAATAGATTGGTTTTTAGACCGGTTAGCTCTCTTAGAGAGACTTGACTTCTTGAACTCCACGTGCATATCCCCAGGTTGAGGTAGAGGAACATCCTCCTCCTCCGAGCTTGAATCATCGATCTTCATCAAGTAAGCATCCTCCTCGTCATCTGTAGTTCGACCATAAGGAGATAGGTCCCCATAGGTTTTTGGGTCAACAATGAGATGTGAGACATAGCTCTCTCCGTTGGAGTCTTGGGACGACATATTTTCAGAACTGCGCAGAAAACAACAAGAAAAGAGAACAAGAGATTTCTTTGCGATACGGAGGTCAACAGGTTCGGGGAGTATATATAGATTTTTTATCTTGGGGGACAAGCAAATTGTAGAAAAACGGAGTCCGGAAGGTGTCCCAGGTGGGTACAACCCACCTGGGCGCGCCTGGCAAGCCTTGTGCCCACCAGGGTACGCTTCCTGGAAGTTTCTTATTTTCCTATTTTTCTAAATATCCCAAATCTGACAAAAAATATTTTTGCGGATTTTTCGGAGTCCGTTTACTTACCGCATCACGTACCTCCTTATGTACATGATTCTGGAGTATTCCGGAAGGACTCTTTTATGTGTTCTTCCGGTGTCAAAGTTTGGGTAATATTACTTTCAACATTAATGGGCGTACCTGAGATATAATGTTTTATTTGTTGCCCATTGACAACCTTCGGGTTAGTAGCTTAGGCATTATTTATTTTGATGGCTCCAGACCGATAAACCTCCTCGATAACATAGGTGCCTTCCCATTTTGAGAGGAGTTTTCCTGTAAAGAATCTGAAACGGGAGTTGTACAAAAGAACATATTCTCCGACTTTAAACTAATGCTTTTGGGTTCTTTTGTCATGCCATCTTTTAACTTTTTCTTTGAATAATTTTGCATTTCATAAGCTTGGGTTCTCCATTCGTCTAAAGAACTAATACCAAATAACCTCTTTTCACCAGCAAGTTTGACATCATAGTTGAGCTCTTTGATGGCCAATATGCTTTATGTTCTAACTCAAGAGGCAAATGACAAGCTTTTCCATAAACCATTTTATAAGGAGACATACCCATAGGATTTTTATATGTTGTTCTATAAGCCCAAAGTGCATCATCTAATTTCTTAGACCAATTCTTCCTGGACCTATTGACAGTCTTTTGCAAAATTAATTTTATTTCTCTATTTCTAAGTTCAACTTGACCACTAGACTGAGGATGATAAGGTGATGCAATTCTATGGTTAACATCGTACTTGGCAAGCATTTTACGGAAAGCACCATGAATAAAGTGTGAACCACCATCAGTCATTAAATATCTAGGGACTCCAAACCTTGGGAAAATAACTTCCTTAAGCATTTTAATAGAGGTGTTGTGATCAACACTACTGGTTGGAATAGCTTCTACCCATTTAATAACATAATCAACAGCAACCAAAATATGTGTATACCCATTAGAGGAAGGAAAAGGTCCCATGTAATCAAATCCCCAAACATCAAATGGTTCAATAGCAAGTCAATAGTTCATAGGAATTTCTTGACGCTTACCAATATTACCTATTCTTTGACATTCATCACAAGATAAGACGAACTTACGGGCATCCTTGAAGAGAGTAGGCCAATAAAATCCAGATTGCAATACCTTGTGAGTAGTTCTATCTCCAGCATGATGCCCTCCATGAGCTTCGGAGTGACATTTCCGTAGGATTTGTCCTTGTTCATGCTCAGGTACACAACGTCTAATAATACCATCTACTCCTTCTTTATAAAGATGTGGGTCATCCCAAAAGTAATGTCTTAAATCATAGAAGAATTTTTTCTTTTGTTGGTATGTAAAGCTAGGTGGTAAATATTTAGCAACAATGTATTTAGCATAGTCAGCATACCAAGGAGTACTATGAGCAAAATTTATTGCAGCTACCTGCTCATCAGGAAAACTATCATCAATAGGTAGTGGGTCATCAGGCACATTTCAAGCCTAGATAAATTATCAGCTACGGGGTTCTCAGCTCCTTTTCTATCAATGATATGTAAATCAAATTCTTGTAACAAGAGAACCTATCAAATAAGTCTAGGTTTAGCATCTTTCTTTTCCATAAGATATTTAATAGCAGCATGGTCGGTGTGAACAATTACTTTGGAATCAACAATATAAGGTCTAAATTTATCACAAGCAAACACCACTGCTAAGAATTCTTTTTCAGTAGTAGCATAGTTTCGTTGAGCACTGTCTAGAATTTTACTAGCATAATGAATAACATTCAATTTCTTATCAACTCTTTGTCCTAGAACAACACCAACAACATAATCACTAGCATCACACATAATTTCAAAAGGCAAGTTCCAATCAGGTGGTTGAACAATAGGTGCAGAAATTAAGGCTTTCTTGAGTGTTTCAAAGGCTTCTTAACAATCATCATAAAAAACAGAAGGAATATCCTTTTGCAAAAGATTCGTAAGAGGCCTAGAAATTTTAGAAAAGTTTTTGATAAATCTCCTATAGAAACCAGCATGACCTAAGAAGGCATGGCATTTTCTCAATTGCATCAACCTTAGCTTTGTCCACTTCAATACCTCTTTCAGAAATTTTATGACCCAAGACAATGCCTTCATTAACCATAAAGTGACACTTCTCCCAATTTAAGACAAGATTTGTTTGTTCACATCTCTGCAAAACTCGATCAAGATTGCTTAAACAATCATCAAAATACTTCCCATAAATAGAGAAATCATCCATGAAAACCTCAACAATCTTTTCACAAAAGTCAAAGAATATAGCAGTCATACATCTTTGAAAGGTAGCAGGTGCATTACATAAACCGAAAGGCACACGTCTATAAGCATATGTTCCAAAGGGACAAGTAAAAGTGGTCTTTTCTTGATCAGGTTAAGAAACAGGTATTTGTGAAAAACCAAAATATCCATCAAGGAAGCAAAAACGTGTGCACTTAGATAATCTTTCAAGCATTTGATCAATAAAAGGTAGAGGGTAATGATCTTTTCTAGTTGCTTTGTTTAATTTTCTAAATCAATTACCATTCTATAGCCTGTAACAATTCTTTGTGGAATAAGTTCATTCTTATCATTAGGAACAACAGTAAGACCTCCTTTCTTAGGGACACAATGAACATGACTTACCCATCTACTATCAGCTATAGGATAGATTATACCTGCTTTCAGAAGTTTTAATATTTCCGATCATGATGAACTAGATGCATAGGATAATTTTTTTGGTGGAACTCCAATTTCAAACGATTCCAATTCCAAGATCCAATATCATCGCATAGCCTATTGATACGACTCCAACGTATCTACTTTTCCTAACGCTTTTCCTCTCGTTTTGGACTCTAATTTGCATGATTCGAATGAAACTAACCCCGGACTGACGCTGTTTTTAGCAGAACTACCATGGTGTTGTTTTTGTGCAGAAATAAAAGTTCTCGGAATGGAACGAAACATTGCGAGGATTTTTTATGCAATAAATAAGAATTTCTGGAGCCAAGACCTACTGGAGGGGGGAACCTGGGTGGGCACAACCCACCAGGGCGCCCCTCTCCTGGCGCGCCCAGGTGGGTTGTCCCCACCTGGTGGCCCCACAGACCCTGGAACCGACGCTATAAAAATCCTATTTTTCCAGAAAAAATCAGGGAGAAAGAATTATCGCAATCCACGAGACGGAGCCGTCGTCACCTCCTGTTCTTCATCGGGAGGCCAGATCTGGAGTCCGTCTGGGGCTCCGGAGAGGGGGATCTTCGTTCTTCATCATCACCAACCCTTCTCCATCGCCAATTCCATGATGCTCCCCACCGGGAGTGAGTAATTCCTTCGTAGGCTCGCTGGTCGATGAGGAGTTGGATGAGGTTCATCATGTAATCGAGTTAGTTTTGTTAGGGCTTGATCCCTAGTATCCACTATGTTCTAAGATTGATGTTGCTATGACTTTGCCATGCTTAATGCTTGTGACTTTGGGCCCGGGTGCCATGAACTCAGATCTGAACCGTTTATGTTATCACAATTATATCCATGTTCTAGATCCGATCTTACAAGTCATATGATCCGGCAACCCCGGAGTGACAATAGTCAGGACCACTCCCGGTGATGACCGTAGTTTGAGGAGTTCATGTATTCACTATTTGTTAATGCTTTGTTCCGGTTCTCTATTAAAAGGAGGCCTTAATATCCCTTAGTTTCCAATATGGACCCCGCTGCCATGGGAGGGTAGGACAAAAGATGTCATGCAAGTTCTTTCCATAAGCACACATGACTATTTATGGAATACATGCCTACATTTTATTGACGAACTGGAGCTAGTGCCGTATCGCCCTAGGTTATAACTGTCTCATGATGAATATCATCCAACAAGTCACCGATCCAATGCCTACGAATTTATCTTATATTGTTCTTGCTAAGTTACTACTGTTATCATCACTGTTACACTTGCTACAAAATTATTGCTATCACTGTTATCGTTACCGTTACTGCTGCCACTATTATCAAAACTATCATACTACTTTGCTACTGATCACTTTGCTGCAGATAGTTAATCTCTAGGTGTGGTTGAATTGACAACTCAGCTGCTAATACCTTCAAATATTCTTTGGCTCCCCTTGTGTCGAATCTATAAATTTGGGTTGAATACTCTACCCTCGGAAACTGTTGCGATCCCCTATACTTGTGGGTTATCACCTATACCATGCCAATGCTTTTCCCTTCAAAGATAAAGGGAAAACCTTCTTCATAACTTCATATCCAGGTAAACCTGCAAGCTTAAACAATCCACAAATTTCTTCCACATATATCAAGTGCATATCAGGATGTTCTGTTCCATCTCCTGCATAAGGATTAGCTAGCAGTTGTTCTATCATACCCGAAGGAATTTCATATTCAATATTTTCAGTAGGTGTAGTAGGTTGAGGGGTAGCTAATTGTGGTTCTGGTCGAGGTGAAGATACCCCGAACAAACCCCTCAAAGGATTGTTTTCCATAGTAACAAGTGACAATAAATTTCAGCACACTATATAAATGTTTCCTTACCAAATTCCACTTACCAAAGGCGCTTCACTCCCTGGCAACGGCACCAGAAAATAGCCTTGATGGCCCACAAGTATAGGGGATAAATTTTAGCTCTTTTTGATAAGTAAGAGTGTCGAACACAACGAGGAGCAAAAGGAAATGACAAGTAGTTTTTAGTAAGGTAATGTCTGCAAGTGCTGAAATTGTAAGTAACTGAGTAGTTTGATAGCAAGATAATTTGTAACGGGCAAGTAACGATAGTAGTAACAAAAGTGCAGCAAGATAGCCCAATCCTTTTGAGGCAAAGGACGGGCCAAAACGGTCTCTTATGATAAGCAAAGCGTTCTTGAGGGTACACGGGATTTTCATCTAGTCACTTTCATCATGTTGGTTTAATTCGTGTTTGGTACTTTGATAATTTGATATGTGGGTGGACCGGTTCTTAGGTGCTGTTTTTACTTGAACAAACCTCCTACTTATGATTAACCCTCCCGCAAGCATCCGGAACTACGAGAAAAGTATTAAGAATAAATTCTAACCATAGCATTAAACTTTTGGATCCAATCAGTCCCTTACGGAATAGCGCATAAACTGGGGTTTAAGCTTCTGTCACTCTCGCAACCCATCATCTAATTGCTACTCCACAATGCATTCCCTTAGGCCCAAATATGGTGAAGTGTCATGTAGTCGACGTTCACATGACACCACTAAGGGAATCACAACATACATACTATCAAAATATCGAACACATGTCAAGTTCACATGATTACTTGCAACATAATTTCTCCCGTGACCTCAAGAACAAAAGTAACTACTCACAAATGATAATCATGCTCAAGATCAGAGGGGTATTAAATAGCATCACTAGTAGAAAAAGGGTCAAATATTTAGCTCATTAGTCCCGGTTTGAATTTGAGCCGGCACTAATGTGACCATTACTGCCGGTTCCAACAGCTAGGCGGGCGTCACTCATCAGTACCGGTTTGTGCCAAACTTTTAGCACCAGTTCGTGCCACGAGCCGGTACTAAAGAGAGTGGTGGCAGGATGTTGTCAGACTGGGGCCCCTCCAGCACCTTTAGTACCGGTTCGAGGCACGAACCGGTACTAAAGGTCGTCCTATATAAACCCTTCGTCCACCCGCACTCTGTTCTTCCCCCTTTCCCCTCTCCCTCTCCTCTGTTCTTCCCTTCTTCATCTCAAGCTCATCACAAATTTTGCCCAAAATTTGTCAAGATTTGTAGGCCCCCATCCATTCAAATGATCACAAAGGTTAGCAACTTTGTCCTTTCATCTCTCATTGCTAGATTAGCTCTTGCATTGGTTTATATAGTGATTAATTGTGAGTTTTAGTAATTTGGGAGGAATTATATGTGGTAGTATTTGATTTATATGCAATTTGAGGTCAAAATAACACTTAGTTTGCATATGTAGGTGTGGTTACTTAGTGCCTTCTAAATCTCCGTCGTAACCACCGTCGATCGCCCGCACCGTCCCGTTGCCGGCACCACCTTGTGGTGAGCCTATTGTTCTTATCTTTTTTATATAAAAAATTCATGTTTGTGTGATTTGGATATATAGTTACTCGTATAATTATCTTACCCGTACGTTGTTTGTTATACATAGTGTCATGGTTTTGATATCTGTCCCCGTCGGCCCTCGTCCGTGTTATGATTCGGATGTGGTATATTATCTTTTAACACTATTTGTTGCATTTCGTGTTTATGACAAATTATGCCCATCAAGTTGACAAAGATATTTTTATCTAGGAGGTATGTGAACCGGAAATTCCAACCGACCCTATTGTCGAGAGGTTAAATTTAGTTGAAAGTGAAAACGAGTATTTGAAAGAAAAATTGAAAAGAATTGAGGGGGGAGGAGATGGAATTGGAGTTGCATGTTGCCGATGTCGTCGATGATCACAAGATCAAGATGGAGAAAATGCGCTTGAAGATTAGAAAGATTAGAAAATATGCCATTGATAGTGAGGCTTGGTATCATTATGCTGTTTGATCAATTGTTACCTTAGTTGCGATCTTGATCGCATTTGTTGTTGCATTTAAATGCTTTAGCTAGAGATTTATTTGTTTGTTGCATTTAAGTGTTGTATGAACTTGTATTAATTTTGTCTTTTTGGTGTTGTGTAATGAAGATGAGCCGACAATGGATGTACGATGACCGATACTCTCCCGAGTTCATTAATGGCGTGCAAACTTTTCTGCTTGCGGCTGAGGCAAACAAGCGGGCGGATGGTTTTATGCCTTGTCCATGTGCTGGCTGTAAGAATGATCACAATTACTCTAAGTCAAGAACCATTCATGTCCACCTGTTTGAGTCCGGTTTCATGCCCCACTATAATGTTTGGACCAAGCACGGAGAAAGAGGGGTTATGATGGAAGACAATGAAGAAGAGGAGGATGACGACATCTATCCTGGCCATGGGTTCCCTGAATATGATGATACAACAATGGGGGAAGAAGCTGAGCCGGCAATGCGGGAAGAAGCTGAAGAAGAGGCATCAGATGAGCCCGCTGATGATCTAGGTCGGGCCATTGCTGATGCAAAGATAAACTGCACAAGTGATTTGGAGAAGAAGAAGTTGCAGTGCATGTTAGAGGATCACAAGAAATTGTTGTACCCAAATTGCGAAGCTGACAAGAAAAAGTTGGGCACCACACTGGAATTGCTGCAATGGAAGGCAGAGAATGGTGTATCTGACAAGGGATTTGGAAAGTTGTTGGTAATGATAAAGAATATGCTTCCAAAGGACAACGAATTGCCCGAGAGTACGTATGAAGCAAAGAAGGTTGTCTTCCCTCTAGGGTTAGAGGTGCAGAAGATACATGCATGCCCTAATGACTGCATCCTCTACCGCAGTGAGTACGAGGATTTGAACGCTTGCCCGGTATGTGGTGCATTGCACTATAAGATCAGCCGCGATGACCCTGGTGATGTCGAGGGCGAGCACCCCAGGAAGAAGATTCCTGCCAAGGTGATGTGGTATGCTCCTATAATACCACGGTTGAAACGTTTGTTCCAAAACAATGAGCATGCCAAGGCGATGCGATGGCACAGAGAAGACCGTAAGAAAGACGGAAAGTTGAGAGTACCCGCTGATGGGTCGCAGTGGAGAAAAATCGAGAGAAAGTACATGGAGGAGTTTGCAGGTGATGCAAGGAACGTATGGTTTGGTCTAAGCGCATATGGCATTAATCCTTTTGGGGAGCAGAGCAGCAACCATAGCACCTGGCCTGTGACTCTATGTTTGTATAACCTTCCTCCTTGGTTGTGCATGAAGCGGAAGTTCATTATGATGTCAGTGCTCATCCAAGGCCCTAAGCAACCCGGCAACGACATTGATGTGTACCTAAGGCCATTAGTTTAAGAACTCTTACAGCTGTGGAATGGAACAGGTGTACGTGCGTGGGATGAGCACGCATAGGAAGAATTTGACCTAAAGGCGTTGTTGTTCGTGACCATCAATGATTGGCCTGCTCTCAGTAACCTTTCAGGATAGACAAACAAGGGATACCGCGCATGCACGCACTGTTTGGATGATACCGACAGTATATATTTGGATAATTGTAGGAAGAATGTGTACCTGGGACATCGTCGATTTCTTCCGAGCAGGCATCCCGTAAGAAAGAAAGGCAAGCATTTCAAAGGTGAGGCGGATCACCGGACGAAGCCTCGCCACCGTACTGGATGTACATGATATGGTCAAGGATTTGAAGGTAGACTTTGGAAAGGGTCCTGGCGGACAACCTGTTCCGAATGACGCCGACGGACGCGCACCCATGTGGAAGAAGAAATCTATATTTTGGGACCTGCCCTATTGGAAAGACCTAGAGGTCCGCTCCGCAATCGACGTGATGCACGTGACGAAGAATCTTTGCGTGACCCTGCTTGGCTTCTTGGGCGTGTATGGGAAGACAAAAGATACACCTGAGGCACGGGAGGACCAGCAACGTATGCACGGAAAAGACGGCATACATAAGGGTCATGCCAGCTACGCTCTTACCAAAGAAGAGAAGGAAATCTTCTTTGAATGCCTGCTCAGTATTAAGGTACCGTCTGGCTTCTCGTCGAATATAAAGGGAATAATAAATATGGCAGAGAAAAAGTTCCAGAACCTAAAGTCTCATGACTGCCACGTGATTATGACGCAACTGCTTCCGGTTGCATTGAGGGGGCTTCTACCGGATAACGTTCGATTAGCCATTGTGAAGCTATGTGCATTCCTCAATGCAATCTCTCAGAAGGTAATCGATCCAGAAATCATACCAAGGTTAGAGAATGATTTGGTGCAATGTCTTGTCAGTTTCGAGTTGGTGTTCCCACCATCCTTCTTCAACATCATGACGCACGTCCTAGTTCACCTATGCGAAGAGATTAACGTTTTGGGTCCTGTATTTCTACACAATATGTTCCCCTTTGAGAGGTTCATGGGAGTCTTAAAGAAATATGTTCATAACCGTGCTAGGCCAGAAGGAAGCATCTCCAAGGGCCATGAAAATGAGGAGGTCATTGAGTTTTGTATTGACTTTATTCCTGACCTTAAGCCGATTGGTGTTCCTGAATCGCGGCATAAAGGCAGACTGGATGGAAAAGGCACGCTAGGAGGGAATCAAATAATATGTATGGACGAACATTCTCTCACTGAAGCACACTACACAGTTCTACAGAATTCCGCCTTGGTGGCTCCGTATATGGACGAACACAAGAATTTTCTACGCTCCAAACACCCGGAGCGGTCTGATGACTGGATTACACGTGAACAAACGAGGAGTTTCGCCGGCTGGTTGCAGACACGTACCATGCATGATGCCTCTATTGAGGATGACCTGTACTCGCTGTCCCAGTTACCATCTTCGAATATAATGACTTTCAATGGGTACGAGATAAATGGTAATACATTTTACACGATCGCCCAAGATAAGAAGAGCACCAACCAAAACAGTGGTGTCCGCTTTGATGCAACAACCAAGACGGGAAAGGAAACATATTATGGTTACATAGAGGACATATGGGAACTTGACTATGGACGTGGTTTGAAGGTCCCTTTGTTTCGGTGCAATTGGGTCAATATGACAGAAGGCAAGGTAATGGAAGACCCGCAGTACGGAATGACAACAGTGGATCTCAACAATCTTGCGTATGCAGACGAACCTTTCGTCCTAGCCAATGATGTGGCACAGGTTTTCTATGTGAAGGACATGTCTACCAAGCCGAGAAAAAGAAAAGATAAGGAAGGGAATGCATCATACGATGAGCCAAAGCGCCACATAGTTCTTTCTGGGAAAAGAAACATCGTGGGAGTGGATGACAAGACAGACATGTCAGAAGATTATGAAAAGTTTGATGAAATTGCTCCATTCACAGTGAATATTGACCCGAGCATCCAGTTAAATGATGAAGATTTTCCATGGCTACGGCGCAAAGGGACACACGCGAAGAAAAAGTTTCACACCCAAATATCTGGGATGTGATCGGCTTCACTATCATCACTTTCTTCTGTGTTTCACACCCAAGAGGGAATCTCTGTAATAGTTAGGGTAGTTATGTGTTTTGGCATTTGAAACACGAAGAAATTTTATGTGCAAACAAATTCTTTCATGCATTTACTGATTTTTTCAGCTAAATGACCCTGAAATTGAAAAGCACTTCAAATGAACTCCGAAAAGGTTGAAAGTTGGCATGGTATCATAATTTCACCCACATAGCATGTGCAAAAAAGTAGAGAGGGTTACGGCAAAAACTGGATGCACTTCTTTTACGAAATGAACAATCTCTTTCGAAGTATCAGGGTTTCGGACGAAAACTCATCTGTTATAAAGGCATTTCATTTTTTAAATAACCTAAGCATTACCAAATTGAATATAATGATAAAACACACTAATATTAAACGTAAGAAAAATGAATCACTGAAAAATGTATTTTTAAAGTTAAGTTATTCACGAACTAGTGATTCACACAAATTTCAAATAATTCGAAATTTAAACTATTCAAATTTGAAAAGTTTAAGCACTAACAGAAAGTTTGTAATTTTTTGTACCTAAAGAAAAATATTCACAAAGAAACTCTAAATACAGCAAAAAACAACTCAGAAATAAATGAAAGAAAATAAATAAAGCAAAACAAATAAATAAAGCCCGCCTACTGGGCCACAGCGGCCTGCATACGACTAGAAACCCAACCTGTTGTTGGGCCAGGATGCAGGCCCGCAAGGCCTAGTAGGCCCACATGGCAGCAAAGAACAGGTAGGCCCGGAAGGCCTGCTTTGGAGAGGAGCTCGAAGGAGCAGCCGCGGCTGGGTTTATAAACCAGTGCGGCTGCCCTTCGCTAGGCGAGGTGGGACTAAACTTTGTGCCCCTCACCTGGCAGCGCACCCCCCTTTAGTACCGGGTGGTGGCTCCAACCGGTACTAAAGGGCACCACCCGGTACTAAAGGGGGGGGGGTCTTTAGTACCGGTTGGAGGCACCACCCGGTACTAAAGGGGGTCGCTTCCCGCCGCTTGGCCTGGCCAAATTTGACCTTTAGTATCGGTTGGTGGCTCCAACCGGTACTAAAGGCCCATCCTATATAAGCAGCACTTACAAATTTCGTCAGTTTTCATCTGCTTCTTCTCCTCTGCCCCACCCGCCGCCCCCGTCGCCATCGCTCGTCGACGCCCCCGTCGCCGCCCCGGCCGTCCGGCCCCGTCCCCGTCGCCGCAGCCCCGCGTCCCCGTCGTCGCCGCCCCGTCCCCGTCCCCGTGGTCGCCATCCGCGTCGTCGCCGCCCCTCGTCGCCTCGCCTCGCCGGTGAGCTCCTGCCCCTGCCGCCATGTCCACACACACACACACGTTGTTAATTAGTTGTAAAATTGTTAGTATTTTTTATGTTTTTAGTTATATAAATATTTATAGAAATGTTAGAAATTTTTCTGTTTTTTAGTTATAGAAATATTTATAGAAATGTTAGAAATTTTTCTGTTTTTTAGTTATAGAAATGTTAGAGATTTTTTCTGTTTTTTAGTTATAGATAGAAATGTTAGAAATTTTTCTGTTTTTTAGTTATAGAAATATTAGAAATGTTATAGAAATGTTAGTTATATAGAAATGTTAGAAATTTTAGTAATGTTAGTTTTAGCTAGATGAATTAGATTAATGTCAAATTGTTAGACGATGATTGATGTTTTTTTAGTTTCTTACAATTTTAGTTATAGAAAAATTTAGAATTTGCATATAGAATTTAGTTATCACAATCCAATAATTTAAAATATGTTACTTTTTGCAGGCATATAGTATTTGTTTTCGACGATGCCCGGCCCGCATCCTCGCCGTCGACCCGTTCGCGACGACGTCCTGCTTCAGAGGACCCATGTCCGGGACTGGGCTCCGCCGGGCTGGCACTGGGAGGTGCTACCTTCAGGGGCGCGCCGCTTGGTGAGGAACCCGACCCCGGGTCCGGTCGTCGATCCTGATCTCCTTTGGTGGCGTTCGCGTGGGCCACATTCGGTGCAGAGGGAGCCGGCCCCGCCGGAGGTGGTGCATCGCCGTGTCAGGGAGGAGGACGAGCACGTCCGTCGCTACATGGCTGCTATGGACGTCAGGTTCTCCAATACCTGGCAGGTTCTTTGGGCAGATGACCGGAGATATGATCCTGTGATGGTTCCTTCTCTTTGGGTGTCCACCACCCGCGCCTCAGGAACTGCGAGTGGCATAGATTCTTCTGTAGTATTCGATCTTTATTAGCTAGCTAGCTAGTGATGTATTTGATATATAATATTCGAGACGATGCATATGATGTACTATGATTCAGTTTTTCCTTATTGATTGCATCCATGCATTGTAATTTGAATACTAAATTGTTTTATATTTCTTCTAGATTAGTTAAATAAAAGCTATGGCGGACAATACCGACAGAGAGGGAGAAGAGACCCTGTTCGAGATCATACGCAGCCCTCGCGGGCCAGATGATCAGAATGAAGACTACGACGGCTCCGAATATCTGAACAATACCGGGGAGGGTGATGATATGATATTCGATCGCGACGACCAAACTGATGAAGTCATGAACTATGATTATGATTATGATGACGCCGAGAATGTTGATCTTGAAATAACAGAGACCGGCGAGGTATATTTATATAAGCAGGCATCTGGTGATCATCACATGTTTTTTTGATTTGAAGATATATTAACGAATCGATCTTTCTTCTTTCAGCCCTCCGGATCGAGCAAATCTGCTTCTACAGACAGCAGGACAAAGCGAGGCCCGGGCAAAAAGTTGAAGGAGGGTGTAAAGTACAACATTGATGCCATCAAAGCTAATGGCGAACCAAGCACGCCTAAGAACATTGCGAACAAGTTCATTCGTCAGTGTGGAGTTCTTGTGAGGGACCAACTCCCGATCTCCATTCAAGAATGGAAAGAGCCAAAAAATAAACATCCAGAAGTTACTTGGGTCGACGACAGAGCAAAAAAAACGCTTTGGGAATCTCTCATGGAACATTTCACCCTACCAGATCATTTCACTGATGCAGATGTGCAGAAAGTCAAGGACGCTGCTCTTAGGAAGATGGCAATTGCATTCAACACCCACAAGAAAACTGTATGGGCTAACTATGTCGAAGGAGGAAGGAAGACTCTAGAATTCAAGGTAACACTGGAGAAGCAAAGAGAACACTGGCCCGCTTTCGTGAAATTCAAGGAATCAGAATTATCTAAGGAATGGTCGAGAAAAAACAAGGCCAATGCCGCAAAAAAGACGCAGTTCCATAGGCTGGGGCCAAGTGGCTACGCGGTGGCAATGCCTAGGTGGGATAAGTCTGAGCAAGAGATGGTGGATGCAGGGGTCACTCCAGTTACTAGGAGCTGCCCCCCAAGTACAGAACTTGGTTCTATGTGCATGGGGGGCGTTGGACTCGAAGACATGCCTGGTTTCAAAGAAGGCAAGTCTAAAAGGAGCCGAAGAAAAGTTACTTGAAGCAATAGAAGATGCTCGAAAGGGGGTGTTCACGCCCAACAGAGAGAACGACGAGCTTACGCGCGCCCTGGGAAATCCTGAACACCCAGGAAGAACACGAGGCAAGGGAGTTGTTCCGTGGTATGAGGGCTTTTCGGACTGGAATGCCGACTACAGAAGCCGTGCAAGAAGGAAGATGGAGGAGGAGAAGAAGAGGAAGCTGGAGGAGGAGCAGAGGAAGCAGGAAGCAGAACGCCTTCTAGGCCTAGAATTAGCGCACGCGGACTTGGCACTCAAATTCCAGCGGCAGCAACAGCAGATCGACTCACTTAGCCAGGAAAGGGGGTCTCAGCAGCGTCAGCAGCTAGCGGATGATCCAGCATTGGATAGCACCGTCCCATCCATGCCGAGAAGCAGCGTTGGTTCCGCCCCGGGCGACGCACTGCTGGATAGATACCCTGTGGATGACATCATGGAGAGCACTAACTATGAGCTACACTTCAAAATGAAGAACATATCCATGAAGGTGGCGGACGCCATTGCTTATACAAATCCCCCCGATGCAACCTTCCATTGCAACCCGATTCCAGCGGGCTATGCTCGTGTCGTGGTTGATGAGGTGGTGGACCAATATTCGGGGCTAGAGCTTGACATTCCTGGAGGTGACGAGGAGCACACACTGGGAGAGGCCATACATCGCATCATCCTATGGAGAAAGGATTGCATCATCTTTCGAAGGCCACCAACACCGCTTCGTCATCCGACTCCTTGATGTGAGGCCACTCCTCCTCCTCCAAGTCCGGCACAGCAGCAGGCCACTCCTCCTGCTTCAAGTCCGGCACAGCGTGATTCCACTCCTCCTCCTTCAATTCTGACACCGCGTGAGGCCAGTCCTCCTGCTTCAAGTCCGGCATAGCGTGAGGCCACTCCTCCTGCTTCAAGTTCAACATCGCGTGAGGCCACTCCTCCTGCTTCAAGTCCGGCACAGCGTCAGGCCACTCCTCCTGCTCCAACTAAGCCACGTCAGGCATCTCCGCCGCCTCAGCAATCGCGGAAGAGTGCCGACGCAGCTATGGTGTGTAGCGGTATGAGTCGAGGTAGTACAGAAGGTACAGGCGGAGGCAAGCGATATAAATATGGTCCAAGCTTCGAGATCGAGCCCATGTCTCCCCTCAGGAAGGCACATCGAGCACAAGTACAGAAGGAGTCGAGCTCGAGCCAAGCAGCTGGCAAAAAATGCGGGGAAATCGTTCCCCAGTTGGGAGAACAGGCGGCACAATCAATCCCCCGCTTGTTGTGCCAACAACACATAAGAGTACCGGCGCCCTATATATATGTGGGCAAACCGTTAACGTTCCCCAGCTGGGCAATCTGGTAATAACCGAGGAGCATATAATGCAGCTGAAATGCTCAAGATCACTGTTGGACAACTCCTCGAGATCGAGCCCATGTCTCCCCAGAGAGGAGGAAATAAAACAGAAATATGTCTGCGGCAAACCTTTGGTCGAGCCCGAGGAGGTCAAGAACCTCCCAACGAGAATGTATGAATTGCATGATTGGTACATGAAAATTACCAAGAGTTCCAATCGAGAGTCCCTCATGGTGCAAGTCAAGGAAGAGCATTACTTCCATAAGAAAGCTATGTCCGTTGAGTATTCAAAACTATTTCAGTTATTCAATCAAGATGCACTCGACAAATCTATCGTCAGTTGCTATTGTCTGTAAGTGATTTCTTTCTGTAATTGAAGTCTCAAGCTAGCTGTAGTGCTCATTGATTGATCATTAATTACCTGTAATTATATATCCTCACTATATATTCTCTTCTGTGGTATTATGCTGGATGAAGATGTATGAAATGAAAAAAGCTGGACGCTATGGCATTGGGTTCATTGACCCAAATACCATTAATGAACACATATGGAAATTGGAATGGTGTAAAGCAGATGTAGAGAAAAACATGCTAGAGTTCTTGAAGCGCCTCAATACCAATGAAGATATACTACTTCCTTACAACTTCCTGTGAGTCACAGTGTCTTGTACTACAAATTCTGTTTTTTGCTTATACTAGCTAGCTAGATGTTGATTAGTGTTATGCACATGCCCGCTTAATTAAGACATGCAAACGTGTGCGCATGCAGTTACCACTGGATCTTGTTAGTCATTAAAGTTGAATAAGGAACAATTGAAGTACTGGACTCACTACTTAAAAAAGAAAGTGACTTCACCATCTTGAAGGGGATAGTCAACACGTAATTTCAATCATTATTAACTATATCTCGGCCTATTTAGTTCGTCATTTTCCTGATATTAACTATTTAATAACCCTTATTCATTTTCCTTGCCGGCGGGCAGGGCTTGGGCAAAGTTCATCAAGTTGACTGCACGCAAATGGCGACAAAAGCTGTTTTGGTATCGACCCAAGGTAAGTAATTAAGTAGTACTAGCTAGCTACCATCTCTTTAATTCTTGTTTCAATACCATTAATTAATTATCATGCTTGATTAATTATTACCTAATTAAATTCAATTGTCGTAAATGCCCTGAAGTAGGCGCCGGGGAATGATGTGTGTGCATTCTACGTTTGCGAGAACATTCGCATGATGGCGTCTGAAATGAGCAAATCTGATAGACAGCAATGGGTACGTTTGACAGAACACTATTCACAATTTTTACATGATTATCGATATCTAGTCACACAACTAATATACACATGCATGCATATTTATCTCCTTCTTAACAGTTCAAAGACGTGCGGGAGAAGCTCCTACCAACGGAGCGCATACGAGCACTTCAAGAGGAAATATCGGGATTTTTGCTCGACTAGGTCATAGATCCCAAAGGAGAATACTATTACCCGCTACCGCCCCCATGAACCACTCCCAATTGTCATCGTGCTCCGAAGGCACCAAGGCAACATGTAGGAGAAATTGTACATATACCTAATTGTATATATATACATGTGTATGTGTGAATAATGGTGGTTGTGAGACATTCGATGATATATATATATATATATGATCGGTTCTATGAGAAATTCTATATATTTATATATATACATAACGTGTACAATATGTAGTATCGTACAATACCAGCAAACGAAAAAGAATTAAATGGAAAACACAAAATTAAAGAAAAATAAATCATGAATCCAAACCCCCCCAACATTTTAGTACCGGTTGGTGTTACCAACCGGTACTAAAGTGCTCCCCGCCCCGGCGCTGGCTCGTGCCACGTGGTGGCCCTTTAGTGGCGGTTCGTGCAGAACCGGCACTAAAGGACCTTACGAACCGGTGCTATAGCCCGGTTTTGCACTAGTGCATATTGGATCTGAACATATAATCTTCCACCAAATAAACCATATAGTAATCAACACTACTAGTCACCCACAAGCACCAATCTATAGTTCCGGTAACAAGATTGAACACAAGAGATGAACTAGGGTTTGAGATGAGATGGTGATGTTGAAGATGTTGATGGAGATTGCCCTCCCCAAGATGGGAGAGTTGTTGGTGATGACGAGGACGATGATTTCCCCCTCCGGGAGGGAAGTTCCCCCGGCGGTATCGCTCCCTCGGAGGGTAAAAGTGCTCCTGCCCAAGTTCCGCCTCGAGACGGCGGCGCTCCGTCCCGAAAGTCCTCTCTTTATTTTTTCTAGGTCAAAATGATCTATATACCAGAAGATGGGAACCGGAGGTGGGCCTGGGTGAGCACAATCCACCAGGGCGCGCCCAGGTGGGTTGTGCCCACCTGGTGGGCCTCCTCTAGTAGTTATTTGCTCCAATATTCATCATATATTTGATAAAAAATCTTCGTGAAGTTTCAGCTTGTTTGGAGTTGTGCAGAATAGGTGGCCTAATGTAGCTTTTCCAGGTCCAGATTTTCAGCTGCCGGAATTCTCCCTCTTTGTGTAGACCTTGCATATGATGAGAGAAAAGGCATTAGAATTACTCCAAAAAGCATTATTATGGATAAAAACATCATAAATAATAGTAAGGAAACATGATGCAAAATAGACGTATCACTTCACCATGGAGCAGGCACAGCTGCACTACAACGTCGCCATGCCGGAGGTGCAGCCTGCGCCGGTGCCTCTGTTGGTGTTCCAGCGGGCGCAAAAGGAAGAGCGGTGCAACTTGTTCCTCCTCGAGCAACACCGGCTAGCAGAGGGCCAAATGTATGGCGATCGGGCAGGTGAGGAGGCAGTGGCGACCATGGACGCGACGAACCCCAACTTCGTTGCGGAGCAGCGTGCCATCTACCATGTCGTCCACGCTCAAGCCGCCGCGTAGGCGCAGCTGCACACGATCCCGGAGGAGAACAACTCTAGCTGCGCCTCCTACGCGTCGCCGACGAACCATCAGGAGGCCCGGTGGGACGACGACAGCGCCTGCGCCACCATTTCTATCATGGACTTCACATCCACCGCGAGTCGTGGACTTCTCCGAGGATGAGTAGGCCACGGGAGGCAGCGGTGCCTTTATGTCCCATGTAGGCCGATCCATCTCCCGCGTTCTACTCTTTCTCTCCGGCGACCGCACCTTCACTTCGTCGGTCTTGTCGCGGATGGCCATGAAGACGATGGATGGAGGACGACACGGGCTGAGACACTGGCCGCCGCCGCCGTAGGATAGGTTTAGGGTCGTTTTTTGTTCTAGATGTTCGAAATGTAATAAAAGTTCACCGTGTTTGTATGGAATCCATCATGTTTATATGAAATCCACCCGTGTTTGCATGAATTTCATCCAGTTTGTTGAAAAAGAATTTGAAATGCATGTGGATAGCGTTGGATGGGGTCCTCCTGCATCCCTGTCCGTAGACTGGCCCCCTGTCTACGGACGGATGCAGGAGAAAATTTGCAGGTTGCCGTTGGAGATGCCCTAAGAGCAACTCCAATGCAGCTACCCAAAATGTCCACCTGCGTCCGTCTGGGTCGGCGCAAACAAAAGTGGAGACCCAACGCGCTGTCCCAAACCAAAAACGCGTCTGCGCCGACGCATTTGCGGCCTAAATTGGCGACCGAAATGCGTCGGCGCGGACGCGAAGCGAACGCCTCACGCGCCTTCTCGGTGTCCGCCGCGTGCCCACCTGGCAGCCACCCAACTAACGCGATCAGCTTAATTTATGACGACCACGCACCTCAGGCCACGCGTTAGTGACGGCGGTCGGCCCTTTTTAATCCGAGCGTGCAGGGGGGAGGGGAGGGGGTAGGGGCGTCCTCATCCGCTACCAGAAAAGCCCCCGTCCCCATCTCGCCACCCTCTGCTCCCCCGTCGGCGGCAACCATAGCCACCTCTAACCGATGCTCATTGACCTCACTGGCCCCGACGACGAGGACGAGGACGCCTAGGGCAGCGTGCCTCGTAGTTAACTTTTTAAATATTAATTAATGTAGATGTGGACGCGTGGACTATCGCCGGCCTTCGTGGCCGGTTTTAATGTTTAATTAATGTTTGCTTTTATTTTCAAAATGTTTGTATTCTTTTTTTTCGCGCGTTGTCAAAATGGGCCGGGCCAGCGTTGGGCACATGCGCCGATCCAAACGTGGAAGCGGATGTTGGTGTCCACTGGGCCGATCCAAACGGACAAAAAACGGACAAATTTGCACGTTGGAGTTGCTGTAACGAAGTATTTTTTTTGGAGTTGCTCTAAGGAAGTTTAACTATACACATATGTGAATGTTGGCATTGTTGTAAATTGTCGAAGGGAAGCTTCATTTTTCTCGCATGTGCCCGTCGTCTCCTATAGCCACATCAGCACCATGATGGTGTTGGGGTGGGGGGAGGGCGTGGGAACGGAGCACAAATCATGGCTTCACGAGAAGTCTGGGACGAGTCCGGCGGCACTTAGGTCCCTAGTGTACCTTTTTCATTTTGGCTTTTGATTTTCAAAGTTCTATATCTTTTAAAGTAAATTCTAAATTCAGTTCTATGTTCATATTCGTGTTTCTCATGATTAGCGTTTGAAATATGATCATTTTAAATATATTTTGATGACTTTTTCAAAAAATGTTAAGTTTCAATGTTGAAACTTAGTACGAGGCGGCCGATAAAAATTAATTATTTTGTGTCTACGATCGATAGAAAAAATTGCTTAAAATTATATCTCTAAAACATGTTGAAACTTGGAAATTTTAGATGCAAAAATCACAAGTTTCATCGTTAAAACTTAAGGCTTTTTGAGGGATTTTCTTATTTACTTTTCCCTCGCGCAGGATTCAAATACTTCGCGAATCGTGAGACAACAAGCGGGCGGCAGGCCTTTGGCAGGTGAGTGCCTCCGCATTCATGTGCCCCTGCGAATTTCCGGAGGAATCTGTAATGTTTTATCCCACAGATGGATGGATGGATGGATCTAGATTCGGTAGGTTATCATCTTTTTTTGTTGATAGTTTACTAAGGTGACCCGCTTGGTCGGTAGGTTATCATCTGACGCTTCACCGTATCAAGGAAGTGGCCACAGCGAGCGTAAGGTCGAGTTTGAGTTGGGCAGTGGTTGAACGTTTTACTTTTTTGGTGTTTTGGATTTTCTTCTTGGACAATACAACAACAGAGTTGGCAACAGTTTGCCTTACAATGGTGTAGGTTTGGCGAATATTCAATTCTGAGTCCGGGCTCATTTGCATCCAGTGAACGTAAATTCAATACAAGTACTAGATTTTTTTTTGCATGGAAGATATTTGAGTGCATGAGGTGTGTGTGTCAAATTTCAAAGCATTTAGACATCGGAGTAGCTCTCAGAAGAAAATTTGGATCCAAACAGTAAAAAAATTCACGGACCCTAAATTTGTCTTTTTTGATGAGAGCTACTCAGACATCCAAATGCCCTAAAATTTGGCACGAACATCACGCAATCAGTCATTTTTCTTCACAATTTTTTTGGAATTTATTTCGTATTTTTTAACGATTTCTTTTTTCACTCCCGGGCTCAGATGAGTCCGGGAGCCAAAACGCCTCATCCTTACAAATTTTAAAAATGTAGTCAAATGACCAGAATGGTGTAAGATCTGTCAGTGTGGGTAGTATCAATGCATAGTATCATATTGTCACTTCACTAATTCATCCGTAAAATCCCAACACAAAGGTAAGACTAGGATTTATATTTCTTAAAAACATTTCTTGATTGATGTGTTATGATATTATATGTTATTATATGTCATAATATGATACCAGAACTCTCTCACACATCATATTGTTTGCTTAGGTAGCAATGTATGCTATTCTTATGATATTCCCAATGTAAGAGGTCTAAGGGGACTCGCAACATTTGGTTCTTAGCACAGTTTCATATGCGAAATGCAAAGGTGACATAGCAATTTAAGAAAAGAGAGAGATGAGTTGTATGTTAGTGGAGGGACAGCTCTTACACGTTTCACTGCACAATGAATTTAATTCCTTTGATCCAGCGTGGTGTCGCGCCCTATTTTGTCTCCATACATACAACACAATGTGAGAAGCAAATATGCAAGACTCCTAAATGAAGCATCATTTACACACACCACCTAAAATCAAGTATAAGAACATGGTTAATAATATAGCCAGCTGCTGGCTATAACATGTTGCCATCTCATTTATAGCCAATGTAATAGCCAACATGTATAATAGTTGGCTGTACGAAATTTCTACTTTATCAACATATCACCCACCTTTCATTCTCGCAAAGCTTCTTGGAACTCGTGTTACAGCCGGTTGTAAGTGTACAACCCGCTTCTCTCCTCTCTCATTTTCTCTCTCTTCCAACTCACAAATAATATAATATTGTAATCTTTACACAGTCCGCTTACATCACCTTATTATACTTGCTCTAATAAGATGATGCAATGGAGTTTAAATATTATACCTTTGCTAGATAGAGAAGTGAAAAGAGAAGCACGTTGTAGATAAGAGCTAGTTGCAGCACGGGTCTCAAAAAAACTTTGTGTGATCATGTGGTGAGCTAGATATTAATAAAGTAGTACATATTTAGACAAGCATGGCTAACAATATAGCTAATTGTTGGCTATATGTTGTTACTATATCATCTGCAGCGAACCTTACAGCTGACATGCATAGTAGTAGTCAGCTATAAATATATACTACTTGGCTCACGCCACAATCTCACGGAATTTTTTGGAGCCTGTGATGCAATTGGCTCTTATTTTACAACCCACTTCGCTTCTCTCTCATTTCCTTTCTCATCCAACTTATTATAAATATAATATTTAAAGTCTTATAGTATGCTTACATCACACTGTTATATTTGCTCTAACTAGTACTATACATATTGACTATTAGAGATCATTAGATGAGCTAGGTATTAATAAAGTAGTACACAATTATAACTAACTACTATACATGCCGACTAGTAAATTGGTTATAGGTGACATGTCACTAAGATATAGTTAGTGTTAGAATACAACTTGTAATAGGATTAGGACTACTACTCGGTTTGTAATAGGGCTAGGTCCGGTGCGACTTGGCTCTTATATATACCTCTTGTACTGGCACAATATTGCATCAACATTATTCAATACAATTCTACATGGTATCAGAGCGATTATTATTCAAGAAATTACGATTTTTAAAGTTGTCAAATTAACGACCATTATCACATTGTATGAATCTTATAGGGAGAAAAAAGTGGACCGAGACATAGCGTTGAAAGTTAAGGAATATATTATGAACGTCAGATTTGTTTCATGAAGGAAAAGTCCAAACATAATGAGTAAAATCATCAAGAATCACGAGATAATACTTAAAACCAGATACACTTTCTATTGGTGATGTCCAGAGATCACAATGAAGTAATTCACAGGAAAAGTACTAGAGGGTTGAGAGGAACTAAAGGGAAGGCGAACATGTTTGCCCTTTTCCGAGCGTCAACAATTAGATTCCAACTCACCCGCGCCGTCCAGTAGTCCCTCTCATCGCAATCATCTTCCCTTCTTTCACCCGTCGACCAATCCAGCGAAACCAGCCGCAGTAGCAGATCCTGCCACCACCACTTCTGTCATCACCTCTGTCCCGGCAGAAGAAAACACATTACACTCTGACGCGGCAGACTTCCTGCAGCCGTAGTCTTCACCACCATCCCTCGCGTCCGCTTCCTCTGCTGCGCCGGACGCATCCACCACATCTTCCCCCACCCCTCCTGCTCATGTTATTCCCATTCCAACTCCTACTAACGATCATACCATGCGCACACGTGCCAAGTCCGGGTTTCATTTACCTGCAAAAGATCGTCTCAATCTTCATGCATCTTTATCTTCTTCCTCTCTACCCAAATCTTACAAATCAGCTCTCCTAGATCCTAATTGGGCCGCAGCTATGAAAGATGAATATGATGCCCTTCTACAGAATAACACGTGGCAGTTAGTTCCTCGTCCTTCCAATACAAATATCGTTTCGGGCAAATGGGTTTTTCGCCATAAATTTAATTCTGATGGGAGTCTTGCATGTTATAAGGCTCGATGGGTATGTCGTGGTTACTCTCAGCAACACAGCATCGATTATGATAAGACTTTCTCTCCAGTTGTCAAGCCTAGTACTATTTGCACTGTCCTTAGCATCGCCGTCTCTTCTTCCTGGCCAATTCATCAACTCGATGTCAAAAATGCTTTCCTTCATGGCTCTCTTCAAGAAACAGTCTATTGTCAACAACCTCTTGGCTTCGAACATTCCTCTTATCCTAATCATGTTTGTCTTCTTCAAAAATCTCTTTATGGTCTTAAACAAGCACCACGTGCCTGGTTCCAACATTTTTCTACTTATGCTCAAACCATTGGTTTTACCCTTCCCGTTCTGACACTTCACTCTTCACCTTTCATCACAACGACAACACTGCTTACCTTCTTTTATATGTTGATGATATTATCCTCACAGCTTCCTCACAACAATTTTTAGATCATATTATCTCTCTTCTTCGCCACGAATTCTCTATGACAGATTTAGGTCTTCTTCACCACTTCTTAGGTATTGCTGTTATCCGTGACTCCTTTGGTCTTTTCTTGTCTCAACGTCAGTACACTCTGGATCTTCTTTCTCATGCTGGTATGCTTTATTGTCAAACTTCTCGTACCCCTGTTGATACAGGTTCCAAACTCTCTGCTGACGGTGATCCTTTCTCTGATCCTTCTCTTTATCGTAGTCTTACTGGTGCACTTCAGTATCTTACTCTCACTCGTCCTGAATTTTTTTTGCTGACCAACAAGCTTGTTTATACATGCATGATCCTCGTATTCCACACTACAATCATGTCAAACGTATTCTTCGATATCTCAAAGGCACACTAGACTTAGGTCCTCATATCAACAAATCCTCTCCCACCTCCTTGACAGCTTACTCTGATGCAGACTGGGCTGGTTGTCCAGATACTCGTAGGTCCACATGCGGATTTTGTGTTTTTCTTGGTAACAATTTGGTTTCTTGGTCTTCAAAAAGGCAGGTTACGGTCTCCCACTCGTCTGCTGAAGCTGAGTACCGCGTTGTGGCTCATGCGGTTGCTGAAACGGTTTGGTTGCGCCAGTTGCTGTCGGAGCTGCACCGTCCTATTGAGCAAGCTACCATTGTTTACTGTGATAATATTTCAGTTGTCTACATGTCAGGGAATCCGGTTCAACACCGTTTCACCAAGCATATTGAGATCGACATTCATTTTGTTCGAGAGAAGGTGGCTCTCGGTCAAGTTCGCGTTCTCCACGTGCCTACTTCTGCTCAGTTCGCTGATATCTTTACTAAAGGCCTGGCGACTACTCCGTTTCAAGACATTCGTTTCAGTCTCAACGTCGTCGAGCCTACCGTTGACACTGCGGGGGGGATGTTAGAATACAACTTGTAATAGGATTAGGACTCCTACTCGGTTTATAATAGGGCTAGATCAGGTGCGGCTTGGCTCTTATATATACCTCTTGTACTGGCGCAATATTGCATCAACAATTATTCAATACAATTCTACAGTTAGAAGCTGACGATGTATTGTGGTGGTTTCCCTAAAAGAGTCTCCACTTAAAATGACTCATTAAGAGCCAATGCATTGCAGACTAAGCATAACTCAAATTGTTAGACTCCTTCTCCTTGTAGTGGAACCTGTCCACTCGGGTTCAAGCCTTGGATTTGACACGGATGATCGCATTTTTCTGGATTTTTTCAGAATTTTCAACGATATTCGTTCAGTTGTATGGTGTGCCCGTCAACTACGAAGCTCCTACGACGATTTCGTCAATCTCAAGATTTATCGACTCAGTCTGCGACGATTAGTTGCATTGGAAGTTTCTTTGACAATGGACATGGAGTTTCGGCCAGCGAGCTCAAATACTCCCTCATGAATAGTAAATTAAAAATATAATACTTATTTTTAAAATATTCTGTTTTTTTTGCAACAAACATTGACAATTTGTCTATACGCGTAAGCATTTTCATGAAGGAAAAACATTCCTAAGTGGTCTGGACTGAAAAACAAAATCGATGACCCAAAAAGATTATTTTGAAAGCATTTTGGAGCATTGAATTTTTTTCAGAACATTAGGAATGATTTCTCTTCACCAAAAATCCAAATATATATAGACAATTAGTCAATGTTTGTTGGCAAAATAAAATTTTAATTAATTTTTAAATAGTAATGTTTTCTTAATTTACTATTCACTCCAAGTACATTTGAGCTCGTGAGAAAAAAAGCTTTTGCTCAACATTTTTTTTGCAGGAAGCTTAACAAAATATTTTAACGCTCCTACATGAAGCGGGAGAGAATTTGTAGCAGCAGGGGGCACGTAACCCCCTTTTCCTTTTGGCTTTCGATTTCAAACTTTCATATTTTTTGAACTAAAAATTCAAACTAAGTTTCATTTTCATATTCGTGTTTCTAGTGACGAGGCATTTCAAAGGAGATCCATTTTGAATACATTTTAATGAATTCTCAAAATTTTATTAAGTTTTAACTTCTGGAACTTGGTGCGAGCAACTGAAAAAATCGTCTGTTTCAGGCCCTACGATCGACAAAATAGTAAGCTTTTTTTACTTTGAAACTTGGTATGAGTGACCAACAAAATTGTTAGTTTTAGAAGTTGCAACCTACAAAGTCATAGTTTCATAAATTAGTACTTAAAGAGAGAAATCCATATTACAACCTCGAACTACCGTCGAAGTCTGAAACACAACCCTGAACTACGAAACCGTCTAATTTACAACCCTCAACTTTCAAAACCAGACAAAAAGAACCCTGGGTGGTTTTTGACTAGTTTTGATCGGTTTTCACCAGTCAACAGCCTAGTCAGCGTGAAGTCATATGCCATGGCACCATCTCCTGAATTTGAAAATTTCTTCTATTTCTTATCCATTGGGCAAAACTTGAGATCTTCATAGATTGAATCTAAGGGTTGTGTGGATATTTGAGAATTGTTTCAATTTCTTCTCGAAACTTTTTTTGGCCAAAATTTGACCCAAAATAGGTTTGAATTTGAATTTTTGCTCTAATTTTTCTCTTCTACTTGGCAGAACTTGTTGAGACTTTCTCAAATTGAGATGGTGACATGGAGTATGACTTGGCGCTTATTAGGCTGTTGACTAGTCAAAACCAGTCAAAAACCACCCCAAGGTTATTTTTTGTCCGGTTTTGAAAGCCGGGGTTATAAATTTGATGATTTCCTAGTTCAGAGTTGTGTTTTAGACTTCGGTGATAGTTCGAGGTTGTAATATGGACTTCTCTCAAACTTAAAACTTGTTATACTAACATGTACTAGGATCCAAGACTTTGAGGATCGTGAGGCAATCGGGCAGCTGGCACGGTTGGACAGGTATGTGCCCCTGCGAATTTATATACATAAAACTACTTCATTAAATTGCAAAAATAACAAATCTGTTGAACGTGACATATTTGTATTGCATATCCTATCTTCTCTAGCCTTGTATAGTTGACTCCTAGAGATATGGTAGGATTAGTTTCCTTGTCACGCAAGACATCCTATGTATATATTGTGACCTACTCCCTGGAATACAATTGAGTTGCACCAAATATTCTCTCTACATGGTATCAGTTTTACCATGATCTTCTCTCGCTTCCGCAACCCGCAGCCGCTGCGCCTTCCTCTAGCCGCCGCCGCGCCAACTCCAAAACCCTACCGCCGCCGCCGTCGCTACTTCTCCCGTAGCCACCGCCGCCGCCTACTCCTCCCCAAACCCCTCAAGCCGCTGCCACCTCTCCCGTAGCCGCTGCCGCCGCTTCCCTTCTTCTCCCTACCACCACCACCTTCCTCCCAAAACCCTAAAAGCCGCCGCCGCTAACATCTATCTCCTGTAGCCGCCGCCGCTTCCTTCCCAAACACCCATCGCCGCCGCTGTTCCTTTCCTCCCTTCACCAACACCCAAACCCAGACCACCCGACGCCACCATGGCCAAGGCTGACGCATCCGACGCCGGTTCCTTTTCCGGCGCCATGTTCACCTCCGACCGCCTCAACGAGCTTCACATCAAAGACCACGTACCCGTCATCCTCGACCTCGACTCGCCGTCCTACAACGCATGGCGCACCTACTTCGCGCTGATGTTCCGCTCTTACCGTCTCATCGAGCATGTTGACGGGAGCGTCGACTTCCGCGACATGAAGGACGACGACGAGTGGCTTGCTGTGGACGCCTGCATCGTCAAGTGGCTCTTCCTCACCATCTCCGGCGGCCTCTTCAACAAGGTGAACGCCCGCGATTCATCCGCGTATGCTATGTGGACGCGCCTTTGTGATCTCTTCCTCGACAATCAACTCCAGCACCGCGTTTTTCTTCAAGGGAAGTTCTTCACTATGCAGCAAAACGATCTTTCGATCGATGAGTACTGCACGCGGCTGAAGGTCCTCGCCGATGAACTGCACAACGTCGGCATGACCATCGACGACTCCGTCCTCCTCACCAACCTCCTCCGCGGCCTCCACCCCGACCTTGGCCAGTCCGCCGCCAACCTCTCCCTCGTCACGCCGACGTACGCGAAGGCGGTCACTTATCTCGGCAGGCGACCCACGCCGCCCTCCATGTCGGTCTCGCCGCTGGCCACGGTGCTCCGCCAACTCCGCCATCACCACGCGCGCCTCCTCCGACCCCGCCACCCGTGCCCGCGCCCGCCGGTGGACGCAAGCAGAAGGGCCGCGGGGGTCGCGGCCGCAACACCAACACAGCGCCGCGCCCTCCTGCGGCAACCGCGGCCGCCCCTCCTCCGTCGTGGCTCTCGGGGTATAATCCGTGGACGGGGGTTGTGCATGCTTACTCCATGCCGATTCCCCGCCCCCCCCCCGCTCCAAGCATCCTCGGGCCGCGGCCGTCTTCTCATCAGGCGTTGCTGACCGCGCCGGCTCCCGCGGCATACGGCAACGCCGCGGCCTACAGTGGCCCCTCGGCCTACGGTGGTCACCCAGGCTACGGCGCATATGGCGGCGCCCCTCCGGTCTACGACCCGGCGCTCCTCTCCGCCCTTCATGCTGCACCCTCGCCAAGCACCTACAACGGAGGCGGCGATTGGTACATGGACACCGGCGCCGCCGCTCACATGGCCTCCAACCCCGGTATCCTCTCCCGTGCCTCTCCCTATCCCTTCAACTCCCGCATCGTGGTGGGTGACGGCCCCTCTCTTCCCATCACTCATCACGGTTCATCCTCTCTTCCGTTTCCCTCTTCGTCTCTTACTCTTAATAATGTGCTTGTTTCACCGTCCTTAATCAAAAACCTATGTTCTGTTAAAACTCTTACTCGTGAAAATCCTGTCACTGTTGAGTTTGACGCTCTTGGTTTCTCTGTCAAGGATGCTCGCACCCGGAGGGTTCTGCACCGATGTGATTCCCCCGATGATCTCTACCCATGTGGTCCTATGATGAGTGGTGGTCCGGTTGCTCTTCATGCCGATGTCTCGCTTTGGCACGCTCGACTTGGTCATCCCGGCGCCGACGCTCTTCACAAAGTTTTGAGCACCTTTTCTTTTTCTTGTAATAAATCGGCGGCTCATACATGTCATGCTTGCCGCATAGGAAAACACGTTCGCTTGCCGTTTCCTTCGTCTACATCAATAGCCACTTTTCCTTTTGATGTTATTCATTGTGATGTTTGGACATCTCCCGTGCCTAGTAATTCGGGCTTATCATATTATCTTGTGATTTTAGATGATTTTTCTCACTTCACTTGGACTTTTCCGTTACGCCGTAAATCTGACGTCGCCTCCACTCTCCACGCTTTTTATGCCTACGTCCACACCCACTTCCATCGCACCATTGCTCATCTTCAAACGGATAACGAAAAAGAATTTGATAACCTCGCCATTCGACATCTTCTCTCCACTCATGGCACTGTTTTCCGTCTTACATGTCCATACACCTCCCAACAAAACGGTCGCGCCGAACGTGTTCTTCGCACCCTCAATGAGAGTGTTCGTGCGCTGCTTTTCCATGCACACATGCCCGCCCGGTTTTGGCCCGATGCTCTTGCCACCGCCACTCTCCTTCTTAACATCCGGCCATGCAAACCGCGATGGAGCTATACACCTCATCATCTTCTGTTCGGGTCTCCCCCTTCCTATGACGATCTTCATGTTTTTGGTTGCTTGTGTTACCCCAACATCACCGCCACCGCCCCACATAAGCTTGCGCCTCGGTCTCTCGCTTGTGTCTTTCTCGGCTATCAACCAAACACCAAAGGATTTCGCTGCTATGACCCGGTCTCTCGTCGCGTGTTTGTCTCACGGCATGTATACTTTGATGAGGTTGTTTTTCCCTTTGAGCAGGCTACACCGACAACAAGTCCGTCTTCGGATGATCTCCCTCGACGGCCCTCGTGGAGCGCTTGCGCTTCCTCCGCCATGACCCCGTGCACCTCCGACGGGTCCTTCGGCGGGGCCTCCTTTGCCGGCTCAGGTGGAGCCGGCCTCGCCCCTCCAGGCTTCGGGTCCCTCTGGTCTGGTCGGCTCAGGCGGAGCTGACCTCACCCCCCGGGCTTCGGCGCCCGCCCTCGCTGGCTTGGCGCAGGAGGCGTCTCGGCCGGGCCCTCTCCTGCTTCGCCCGCACCCACGTTGGAGGCGGCCTTGCCCGCCCCCGCGTCGCCTGCGGCCTCGTCTGCCGCCTCGTCCGTCTCGGCCACGGCGTCATCTTCGCCACCCGCGGCCTCGCCCGCGGTCCTGTCGCCGTCACCCGCGGTCGTCCCCGCGGATTCCTCTTCGCCACCCGCGGCCTCGCCCGCGGTCTTGACGCCGCCGTCTGCGGTCTCCGTTGAGGCCTCGACGGCCGCCTCACCAGCGGCTTCTCCCGTGGCCACGCCTTCGTCCTCTTCCGTGGTTGTGCCTCCGCCTCGACGCCGGGCTCGGCCCCCGCCTCCACCGCCTCATCATTCCATGGTGACGCGTGCTAAAGCCGGGATCCATCAACCGAACCCTCGCTACCACAATCTCAGCGTCACGGTCATCTCTCCAGTACCGCGCTCGGTGCGTTCTGCACTGAGTGATCCGCATTGGCTAGCGGCTATGCGTGCTGAGTATGATGCTCTCGTCGCCAACCGGACCTGGACGTTGGTTCCTCGCCCCCTGGTGCTAACATTATCACCGGCAAGTGGGTTTTTCGGCATAAGCTTCTTCCCGATGGCTCTCTGGACAGGTACAAGGCCCGCTGGGTTGTTCGCGGTTTTGCACAACGTGCCGGTGTTGACTTCTCGGAGACCTTCTCCCCGGTTGTCAAACCCGCCATGATTCGTGTTGTTCTTCAACTTGCCGCATCTCGTCACTGGCCTGTTCATCAACTCGACATCAACAACGCTTTCCTCTATGGTCATCTTCAGGAGCGTGTTCTCTGTCAGCAGCCTACTGGTTTTGTCGATCCCTCTCGGCCTGATGATGTTTGCCTGCTCTCACGGTCTCTCTATGGTCTGAAGCAGGCGCCCCGTGCGTGGTATCAACGCATTGCAGCATTCCTCACTGCTCTCGGTTTTCGCAGCACCACCTCCGACACGTCGCTGTTTGTGCTTCATCGAGCTGATCATGTCGCCATGCTTCTTCTATATGTTGACGATATTGTCATCACCGCCTCTCAGGCGGACTTACTTCGCGACATCATCGGTCGTCTTGGTTCTGAGTTTCGGCTTAAGGACTTGGGCGCTCTGCACTTCTTCCTCGGCATCAATGTGCGACGTGACACTTCCGGGTTCTTTCTTCATCAAGGACAATATGCTCTTGATCTCCTGGATCGTGCTGGTATGACTGATTGCAAACCTGCTGCTACTCCTGCTGAGGCCAAGCCGAAGCTCTCTGCCACTGCTGGCCAACCTGCCACGGATGCCGCCCTCTACCGCAGTATTGTTGGTGCTCTTCAGTACCTCACGCTCACCCGACCAGACATTCAGTTCGCCGTGCAGCAGGTTTGCCTGCACATGCACTCGCCTCGTGATGTTCACTGGTCTTTGGTCAAGCGCATTCTCCGGTACATTCGTGGCACACCGACATTCGGTCTTCGTCTTCGCGCCTCCGCCTCCACCGAGTTTGCTTACACTGATGCGGATTGGGCCGGATGCCCCGACACTCGACGATCTACGTCCGGATATTGTGTCTTCTTCGGTGACTCTCTCATCTCATGGTCCTCTAAGCGGCAGCCCACCGTCTCCCGCTCGAGTGCTGAGGCCGAGTACCGTGCCGTTGCCAACGTTGTTGCCGAGACATGTTGGTTACGACAACTACTTGGCGAACTTCGGGTCTCCATCCCGAAAGCTACGGTGGTTTTCTGTGATAATGTTTCGGCCACCTATCTCGCGGCGAATCCGGTGCAGCATAAGCGCACCAAGCACATTGAGCTTGATGTTCACTTCGTTCGCGAGAAGGTTCAGTTGGGTCAGCTTCGTGTTCTTCATGTACCGACCACCCAACAATTTGCCGACATTATGACCAAGGGGCTTCCAACCGCTGCATTCCAGGAGTTCCGTTCCAGTCTTTGCATCGCCGACGCCGACGCTTCAACTGCGGGAGGGTGTTGAACGTGACATATTTGTATTGCTTATCCTATCTTCTCTAGCCTTGTATAGTTGACTCCTAGAGATATGGTAGGATTAGTTTTCATGTCACGCAAGACATCCTGTGTATATATTGTGACCGACTCCCTAGAATACAATTGAGTTGCACCAAATATTTTCTCTACAAAATCTTATAATTTAGGTACCACAAAACGAGCGGGCAGCTAAAGCACCATGCACATCTTATACTTGCACCACAAAGAGCACAGTGAGAGCCACGATCAGGCCAGCCCCCAAGCTGACTAGATTTAGAGTAGAATCCGAAGTACTAGTACTCGTCTCGTCATCGGAAGCACTGGCGTCCGACGGCGTGGAGACGTTCTTTGGGTGGCTGAAGTCGAAGGCCGGCGCCCTGTCCGCGCTGTCAGGCCCGGCTGCTGGCCCTGGCGCGTCGGCCACCGGCGGCCTGAGGTCCGGCGGGAGGCCTTGGCCGTGCGCGACCGCTATGGCGAAGCGCTGGCCGTTCTCGCACTGCTCGCCGTCGTAGTTCCCGGAGAAGAAGTACGTGTTGCCCTCCTTGAGCAGTGGCACGGCGGCGGTGACGGCATCCTTGCTGAACTCCGGCGCGGCGGCAGACCAATCGATGGTGTCGTCGAGGCCGGAGTCGTCGTAGTCGCAGCTCTTGTACAGGGTCTCGTTCCGTGTCTGCACCACCGAGTGATTTTTGTCCGTGTTGAATACTGCACCACGGAGACGCGAAACGGTTAGTTTATTTTTACGCGAAACGGAGACGCGAACGGGAACTTGATAATGGCCATCGGTTGCTGTAAAAAGATGAATGAGCAATGATTGACAACAGATCTGCATCGTCGTTTGCAAAACTGTTGGTGTTGACAAAGCGAGCAGGGAAATGGAGCATGTTGCACTTTTCACCCGCGAGCAAGCCATGTGCACGTACAGGGAAACCAATGGAGAAACGTAGCTGCTTTCGATACCACGCCAATTAAGCATCGAGAAGAGCAGAGAGGTCTCACAAGCCGACTGAACTTGGACGAATGAAACGTAATTAAAGAGCGATGGATGGATGCAGCTAGAGAATGCAACTGTATGTACACTCACTGAGGAAATCTCCGAGGGTGAAGTTGTAGCCTTCGGCCCACGCCTGGTAGTCGACGGCGAGGTCGTCGTACCAGCCCTTGTCGTCGCCGACGGTGTAGTTCTTGTACGCCTCCACGCCGGCGCGCGGGTTAGCGGCGCCCAGGACGGCCACCGCCAAGGCGACCACGAGGACGCGCCGACTGCAAAGCTGCAGCATCGCGCGCGCGCGACTCGAGTGGCCGTAAGAGAACTAATGAGAAGAAGCTACGGCCGCCGTTGCCCGCCTAGCTGTTGCGGCCGGAGAGATGCCCTTGTGACGGCCGACAGTGCGCCGTGGGCTGGCTAGCTGCGCATATATCTTTTGGGAGTTGGGAGCTGGGAACTTTATAGCTAGGCCAGAGCACGCACTGATGGAGTGGTGGGGAGGGGAAGCATATATTTTCGTGGTGTGCTGGCGCTGTACCATGTGTGTCGGCAGCGAGGCGGTTGCTTTTGCGTCCATCTCGTGGGCATGTGAGACTGATGAATGGTGATGAAGACCGATCTCCGTTTCTGTTGCGGCGTCCTGTCACCGCACCCGATGCGCTCCAGCCGGCCAGCTCCCCTATTGTCCTTCAATTCATCACACGTATAACTATAGTGTTCGTCTATGACGCGTGTAACCAAGAAGAAGAATAAAATTAGAGACGAATGAACAAAGGTCGGCATCAGCACAGGCTTGGCCAGCAGTTGTACTTGTCTGATTATACAGTACTCCATCTTTTAGTGCATGTCCTAATTATATACAATATCCTTAGGAGTATAACTAACATAACATGTACCAAATGATTGCCAGTTCTTGTGAGTGATCAAGTGCTTTCTGTTGATAGGCCAATCGGTATGACTCCAGGTGGCGTATCTGACTTCACCACTATTATGTTTTGATGAAGATAAAAAAAAGGAAGAAGAGATGGCTGGACTATGACAGCTAACCATCTGCCGGTTATCCGTGATTGTTCAACCAAGGCTGGTTGATACCGATACCCCATCTGCCATATCGGCTGTTCGACTAGCAAACATCAATGACAACATTTATCCTATCGAAATCGATAGGCTTGAACTTTTTATTAAACAAGGAAATAATTTTTTATTTCATTAACTAAGAGGAAGAGGGTTTAGGGGTGTAAAGAGATGATTTGCAATACAATAATCATTGTATTGATTGGGGTGCTGGTGCACGCATATATAATACAAGGGAAGGCCTCTACCTCAACTATACAAGACTAGGAGGTGGGCCACAACTCCAATACACGTGCAGTACAAAATACATACTCAACACCCCCCGCAGTCGAAGCGTCGCCGGAGACACAGAGACTGGACCGAAACTCCTAAAGACGGGAGTAGGCAATCCCTTAGTCATCACATCAGCAAACTGTTGCGTCGTCGGCACGTGGAGAACCCGAACACGGCCAAGGGCAACCTGCTCGCGCACGAAGTGAATATCGAGCTCAATATGCTTCGTCCGTCGATGGTGCACCGGGTTGGCGGAGAGGTAGACCGCGCTGACGTTATCGCAGTAGACAAGAGTGGCCTTGTGAACATCACAAAGCAACTCCTGATGTAGCTGACGTATCCAAGAGCACTCGGCCACTGCATTGGCCACGGCGCTATACTCTGCCTCGGCGCTGGAGCGGGAGACCGTGGACTGCCGTTTCGATGACCAAGAGATCAACAAGGGTCCAAGGTAGACGCAGTAGCCTGACGTAGAGCGTCGCGTGTCGGGGCAGCCAGCCCAGTCAGCATCCGAGTAGGCCACGAGGTCGGTGGAGGCGGAGGCCGTCAGGGTGAGTCCCAAGGACATGGTGCCGCGTATGTAACGGAGAATACGCTTCACCAGAGTCCAGTGAGAGTCACGCGGGGCGTGCATATGGAGGCACACCTGCTGAACAGCGTACTGCAGGTCGGGGCGAGTCAGCGTCAAGTACTGTAAAGCACCGACAATAGAGCGATAAAACGCTCCATCGGACGCGAGAGACCCCTCCAGAGCAGAGACCTTCGCCTTCGTGTCGACGGGGGTGGGCGCAGGCTTGCAGTTAAGCATACCGGCACGCTCAAGGAGCTCGTGGGCGTACTTCTGCTGATGCAGAAAGAAACCGTCAGCCCGGCGGATCACCTCGATGCCGAGAAAGTAGTCCAGGGGCCCCAAGTCCTTGAGGGCGAACTCATCACGAAGATGAGTAGTCAGCCGCTGAAGGAGATCGGGGGTGGACGCCGTGAGGATGATGTCGTCGACGTAGAGCAGCAGATATGTAGTATCAGCTCCCTGATGATACACAAAGAGTGAGGCATCGGAGCGAGTGGACCGAAAGCCCAGAGACTGCAGGAAGGCTGCGATACGCTGGTACCAAGCCCGAGGCACCTGCTTCAACCCGTACAGAGAGCGGGAGAGCAAGCATACGAAGTCGGGGTGCTCGGCATCGACGAAACCAGTAGGCTGCTCACAGAACACCTGCTCGGCAAGATGACCGTGCAAGAAGGCGTTGGAAACGTCCAACTGATGCACAGGCCAGGCGCGCGAGACGGCCAGCTGAAGGACGGCGCGGATCGTGCCTGGTTTCACAACCGGGGCGAAGGTGTCGGTGAAGTCCATGCCCGCGTGCTGCCGATAACCACGAACCACCCATCGAGCCTTGTAGCGCTCGAGAGAACCATCCGAGCGAGTCTTGTGGCGAAACACCCACTTGCCAGAGATGATGTTGGCACGGTGGGGTCGCGGAACAAGTTGCCACGTGCGGTTGCGCTGTAAGGCGTCGAACTCCTCCTGCATCGCAGCTAGCAGTGGGGATCCCGAAGGGCAGCACGAGCGGAGGTGGGGACGGGTGATGGCGTCGACGTCGAGGCGGAGCACACATACTCGTCGGCGGAGTAGCGCGTGCTGGGCCGAAGCACTCCTGCTCGGGCACGGGTAGTCACACCAAGTGGTGGGGCAGCAGGGCCGGCGAGTGCCGCGGCGGCGGGGGCACCCGGTGCGGCGGCGGGGGCCGCGACGGCGGCGGCCGCGGGGGCACCCGGTGCGGCGGCGGGGCGGCCGCGGGGCACCCGGTGCGGCGGCGGCGGCGGAGGCCGCAACGGCGGCCGAGCCGGCGGCAGAGGAGGCGACGGGCGAGGGTGACGTCGAGCCCGTCGCAGGGTGGGCAGGCGGGGTGCCGGGCTCAACCTCGTATGAGGGAGACGGGGACCCGGGGGCCCGCTCGGACTCGACCTCGGGGGAGGGAGTCACGAAGCCAGGTGGTGGCGGCAGAGGGCGCCGTGCCGGGGGGGGCGCCGGGGGCTGCCGCCGCGCATCGCTCCACGAGGGGGCACGGGGGCCGGCGCCGAAGGGGCCGAAGCCGGAGGAACCTGAAAAAAGGGAACACCGTCTCGACAAAGTACACATGCCTCGAGGTGTACACACGATGAGTGACAGGATCATAGCACCGGTACCCTTTGGTGTTAGGAGGGTAGCCAAGGAAGACGCATGGGACGGATCGTGGTGCGAGCTTGTGTGGCGTGGTGGACGCGGTGCTAGGATAACAGAGACACCCGAAGATGCGAGACCATCATAGGACGGTGGTGTGCCGAAGAGAAGGTGGCGTGGGGCGTAGTTCCACCGAGGACGACACGGACGAATGTTAACTAAGAGAGTGGCGGTAGCGAGGGTATCAGGCCAAAACCGAGCAGGCACGTTAGAGTGAAAGAGTAACGTGCGAACGCAGTCATTCAAAGTGCGGAGAATGCGCTCGGTGCGGCCGTTCTGCTGAGGGGCAAGTCAGACCGAAGGTGGTGCCGTGAGAGGCGAGAAGTGTGCGAAGAGCAACATTGTCAAACTCTTTTCCGTTATCAGTTTGGAGTGCGAGTATGGGGCGACCGAACTGGGTGGTGACATTGGAATAAAAGGCAGTGAGTGTGGGTAAAGCATCGGATTTACGACGAAGAGGAAAAGTTCACACATAATGAGAATAATCATTTAGGATCACCAAGTAGTATAGATAGCCCGTGTTACTCGCAATGGGAGACGTCCAAACATCACTATGAAGCAATTGAAACGGAAAAGTGGAAACTGAAGTAGACACACTAAAGGGAAGACGAACGTGCTTGCCTAAGCGGCAGGCCTCACAAGAGTGCTCGTCGAGCTTGTTACATGAGAAAGAGAAACTCCTAAGAATTTGACGTAATACTGTGGGGTTGGGGTGGCCCAAGCGAGCATGCCAGAGGTCAACGCGGGTGGCAAGGGCGACTGGGGTGGAGGTGGAGGCGCCGGCGTGCACGGGGTAGAGCTGATCGGGACTATCACATCGGTGAAGGATCATCCGGGTACGGGCGTCTTTCACAGAAAAACCAACACCGTCGAATTCAACAGTAAGTGGGTTCTCACTAGTAAGACGACGAACGGAAACTAGGTTTGTGACTAATTTAGGGGAAACAAGAACATTAGACATGGTAATGGGTGTGGAAGTGGAGGGAAAAATAGTGCTACCGATGTGAGTGATAGGTAAGGAGGAGCCGGTGCCGACGGTGATACGAGTGGGTGTGCGAACAGGAGTGGAGGAGGTTAGGTTACCGGGATGAGCTTCCATGTGCGCAGTAGCACCTGAGTCCATGTACCAGTCGCCTCCACCGACAGAGCTACTCGGCGACGACGCGGAGTGCTCGACGGCGAGGAGGGTGGGGCCCCATGACACAGATACCGGCGGCGGCGGGAGGCCCTCGTAGGGTGGCGCCAGGGCGGGCGGGCCATAACCACCGAGGGAAGGCGGCGGTGGGAGGCCCCCGTAGGGCGGCGCCGGGATGGGTGGACCATAACCGCCGACGGGCGGCGGCGCAAGGAGGGCGCCGTAGCCGGCGCCATTCGGCTGGTAAGGCGGCAACGGGTGCCCGGAGAAGCCATCGACGGGGCCGGCTGCATGTAGGTGACGCCGGGCGCGTAGTAGGTGGCGGCCGCGCCGTACGGCGGCGTGGCCGTGCCGGAGGGCGCCAGCTGCATGTGGGTGATGCCGGGCGCGCCGTACGGCGCCGGCGGCGGGACGACAGAGGCGACGGCGGACGGGCCAGTGGACGCCATCGCGGGTCGGACGGCGGCGGTTGGGTAGCGGCGGCGGCGGGGTGGCGGTGGCGGCGGGGTGGCGGCGGCGCGAGAGGAGTCGCGCGGCGGCGGCGCGGGAGGAGTCGCATGGCGTGGGCGGCGCGGGAGGATTCGCGCGGCGGCGGCGGTGCTGGGGTCACGACGGCGGCGGCGGCGCTGGGGTCACGGCGACGGCGGCGGCGCAGGAGGAGTCGCGCGGTTGAGGCGGCGCGGGAGGAGCGCGCTGCGGCGGTGGTGGCGGCGGCGGCGGCGGCAGCGGAAGACGAGGATTAAAACCTAAAAACTGATACCATGTAAAGAGATGATTTGCAATACAATAATCGTTGTATTGATTGGGGTGCTGATGCACGCATATATAATACAAGGGAAGGCCTCTACCTCAATTATACAAGACTAGGAGATGGGTCACAACTTCAATATACACGTGCAGTAGAAAATACATACTCAACAAGTGGAAAAAATGGACAAAAACCGTCAGAACATGCTAATTAAGCGCGCGCGCGCACACACAAAATCCATATACACTATTGCGGAGAAAACATCGTCGATGATGCACATTGATGTCAGTGTGATCACTTCTCCCGGAGCAAGTCAGTCCAATTTCACCGCAATGACCACCGACAAGCCCACGCATCAAAGACCACGAGAAGCAACATGAAGATCTGTGCCAAGCGATCAGCCACACACGTTAGCAGCAGCTCCGGATCAAAAAATGATCAACAACGGAGAACAATGCAAGGTTGGCGCCGCGAAAGATCCTCAACTGGGCCTCTACTGTGCAGCTCCGACTTCACCGCAACAAGTAGACCAGCGGATAGACCACATACAGTGCACGCTTAGGATCTGCTAGACCGGTTGATGCTTCCGGCTAGCCGGCGAGCTGCTTGGTGAGGCCACTGGATTTTTTGGTGTGCCTCACGCGAGGTCAGGGTCACATCAGCAACCTTGATAGGGCGGTAGTTTTAGCCAGGAAGGTGGCTTTGGGTTAATTTACATATTTATTTTGTAAGGCCTTGATTGAATAATGCAATAAAGATGATTGTGTGCACCGCTCGATGCAGAGATGCAGAGGCCGGGGGTAATCCTCCTTTCAAAAAAACAAATAGACCACAACGGCCTGTGAACGCACCTAAGAGTCGGCTACCGCAACCTTGCCATGACCCCACCCTCACTCATACATATAGTTGTTGCCACATGAGTTACCAACCGCCAACCACGACTTCCCTCAGTCGGAACCAACTCCAAGACGGTGCACCCAATATGTAAAAAAGACACGAGTGTTGCCACCTTCCGACCCGGATATACCCTCTCGGTGTTTCGTAACCAACATTGTTGGCGAGCGACTACGAGTTTGTGTAGAGGAGGTGCGAGCAGCGGATCGAGATGGTAAGGCGAGACAGGGAGTTTACCCAGGTTCGGACCTTCCGGGAGGTAAGACCCTACTCCTGCCTTTTGGTATTTGTACTGATCGAGTGCTCGTCGGCGATTGGGAGAATCACCAGAGAGATGTATTTCTTGAGTTACAAGCTCTCGGCCTCGTGGCAGAGAGGAGGAAGTTGCTGGTATGTGAAAACCCTGAAGAATGAGTCATGAAATAGGCGAACAACGTGACCACCATCGACGACGGTGGTGAAAAAGGAAAGTGGCAACACAGATGGGTCATTAGAGGCGTGCTAGGATTTGTTTCTCCCATTGCAACCCGCGTGTACATTTGCTAGTTATTTCATACATGTCGATGAAATCTTAGTCTAAATTTTGTAAAACAAGCATGGAAAAACACATAAATACAAGGTGCATTAAGGGACACACACTTCTTAATGGTAAAATGTGTTTTAGTGTATCTTTAGTGAAATACTCCCTTTGTTTTTAAATACAAGTCTTTTTAGAGATTTTAATACAAACTATATACAGATGTATATAGACATATTTTAGAGTGTAGATTCATCCATTTTGTTTTGTGTGTAGTTTTTTATTGAAATATCTAAAAAGACTTATATTTAAGAACGGAGAGAGTATGTTTTAGTGCATTTAGGGAAAGGGAAAGTGGCAACATAGATGGGTCGCTAGAGGCGTGCTGAGATTTGTTTCTCCCATTGCAGCGGATTCGTTTCTCCCATTGCAACCCACGTGTACATTTGCTAGTTGTTTCATACATGTCGATGAAATCTTAGTCTAAGTTTTGTAAAGAAAGCATTGAAAAACACATAAATACAAGGTGCATTTAGGGACACGGGCTTCTTAATAGTAAAATGTGTTTTAGTGTATCTTTAGTGAAATATGTTTTAGTGCATGTCCAATAGAAAACCTGCCACTTGACTGCTGTGGCTTCAAATGGGCCAAAATGGTTGGGCTCAAGGCCCATCTTTGTTAATATTGTGTTCTTTAACTTGCACTCAGCGCGACAAGAGTAGTACCTAGTGATCAAAAAAAGTTATCTCGAGCAAATCCAAATGATATAGAAGTGGTATGGCCATAGGAAAGACACTGGAATTGTCCACACGCCATCAGTTGTCTTCCCATGTACGCTACACAATAGGACCCATGTACCGCTCTCCATACCTTATCCCTCCTTCCTTTTCACATAGGCACACATTTCCCCTTCGATCTCTCTCTCTCTCTCCCTCCCTCCCTCCCCCCCCCCCTCTCTCTCTCTCTCTCTCTCTCTCTCTCACACACACACACACACACACACACACACACACACACACACACACACACACACACACACACATACACTTATGTCGTCGGTGCTCAATCCCAATCCCAGGTAATTGCGCTACGCATCAAGGTGGGGTCACACCATGGTAGCGAGCAGTTGAGCTGTCGCGAACAGGGGCACTATCATTGTGTGCAAGGCTGCAACTATGAGCCCACGTCAGGCAATGCTACAAACTGATTTGTGCCCCTTATTACCGTCGACTTTTACCGCAATGCCCCCTCCTGGCGGCACGGTGCGAGAGGGTGCAAGGCGGGTGTCATGAGCGGCGTGGGAAGCAAATTCAATAGGACGCGCAACAGGGCGATCTGATGGACATGCCCAAGGCCAAACGGATGGCTCTTGTCGTGGTTTTGTCACGGCAGATGCCCTAGCGAAAGGACTTAGGTGTGGAGCCATCGCAATGTAGGTTAGGTCGAAAGGGTTGAACAAGACAAGAGACACAAAGGATTTACCCAGGTACGGCCCCTCACAACGAGGTAAAAGCCTATGTCCTGCTTCTAGTTGTATTGCTTGAGTTTCGATTACAAGAGAGCGAATATGCTTGACCTAGTTCTCGATCGATTGTTTCTTGAGTTAACTCTCCGCCGGGTCTCTTCTTTATATATACAGGTCGAGAGGTCCGGCGGCTTACAAGAGTCCGGGTTGGATCACACAATGTAACCGACTCTGTCTCTAAGCTATATAGCCTTGTTAGGTAAGCTATCATCAGGCGGCTCACACCTTCGGGTCTTGAGTCGCCTCCGGGTCATGGGCCTTCAACAGCCTGCTTGTAAACCACCTTCGGTCCTCTTAGGCCTTATTGAGCCTTCAATTATAAATCGCCTATAATATGACCCGGCCCCTCCTCGGCGGGTCATACCACGGGGTTATATCCCCAACATTAGGCCCCAGATTGATTTGAAACTGTTCATGTCAATCTTCAATCTTCAAAGCAACTCCTTAGAATTCCTTCAACTCTGAATCTGATAAGCTTATATAACCCGCCATAACAAAGAGATAACGTCACGTTACTAATTTCAGAAAAAACCTCATGGCATCATAACAGATCTTTGCATTAATCAGTCATTCCGAGAATCGAGGCGCTTCCGCTGTCAAGATAATGATGATGTCTCCTCGATTTCCGCGCTTGTCGTTCACTATTTTCACTTTTTCCTTATAAATAGGCACGAGGGGTTCATTTTTTCACTTTTACCCCCGCATGCTCCTCTTCTTCTTCCTCGCGACAAGCGACGCCACTGGAGCTCCGCCGCCCCAGTCAACGACTTCATATTGGCCGCTGCATCAACCTGATTTCGACCAAAAAACTACGGCGCCCCTTCGCTGCCCATCAGCATCACCAGGTACACATCTCCATCTGTTTCCAATCTACATTAGGGTTCCCTAGTTCTTTGGTGTTTGTCGGCGTTCGTCATGCTCATTTGTAGCTCATCCGTCCTACTGCTTAGTTCAAACCAGATGCAATACTAAACTCACGCTTCAACCACTTTCGTATTCACTATCAGTCATAGATCTATCTCTTCTTTCTGAGTTTCACTCCTCAACACAGCAGTTCGTCCGCCATGTTTTTAGGTTTAGCAATTTCCACCTATTTTTTTGAATTGCTGTAGATCCAAAATTATAAGTAGGACCCGTGAAACTTGTTTGTTCAGTACTTAGTGAAATCTTGCTCAAATCTAGATCTGCAGAGACCGTGTTGATCCCTGACACATAGGCAGCTCAAAGCGACACATTTTGTAACCCGCCAAATGCCAGCCGGCTTATTCATAAATGTTTACGCCGCTAGTATCTTCTCAATCAGTAACCATGACCGCATAACCTATTAATGCCTTGCCGGCTTAACCATGCTTATTAATCTCCATCGCTCATAATAATCAATCTTGTATGCATAACTAGTTTTGAGCAGTAAACTTGTTTGTTTAACCATTGGGTGGTTTACCATCAAAATATCAATCCTCCAATTCTTCACTCTCAGGTTTTAGCTTGGCAAAAATGACTAAGACCACCACCTCCTGGATTGGGTCGCTTGCACTATCACTGCACAGTCTCTGAATGAATACATTGCCATGGGTGTCTTGCCGGCAAAGAACGCCATCCACCGGAGCGTTCCAGGGACCGAAACCAAGCCTCTCCCCAACGAAGGAGAAGTCGTAGTTTTTGCAGACCACCTCCTCTGCGGTTTCTCACCACCCGGCTCAAAGTTCTTTCGAGATGTTCTGCACTTTTATCAGCTACACCCTCAAGACATCGGCCCCAATTCGGTGTCCAACATTTGCAACTTTCAAGTCTTCAGCGAGGTATACCTTCAAGAAGAGCCAGGTGTTGACATGTTTAGAGAATATTAGTATTTCAACCGCCAGACCGAGATGACAGACGGGCCCTGTCTCGAACTCGGTGGAATTTCGATCCAGAGACGGAGAGACGCCGTCTGCCGCTGCACTGCCCAGTCATCCCAAAGACTGGAACCAAACTTGGTTCTATTGTCAAGACACTTCTCCGGTGGGAGAAAATCCTTTACCGGGTTACTGCACCTGTCGCCTCAGCCCGAGACATCCACTCCTTGACCAGATCAGTGCCGCAGAGCGAGCCAAATATGCACCAACTTTTTGAAAGATAAGGGCTTTGCTAGCCAATGGCTTAACTGGAATCGATCTAGTCTGATGCTGGCTTGCTTGGAGAATCTTGCCTCTAAGCCGCCGCACCGGCTTAATCTGCAAGTACACATGTGATGTAAAAGACCCTCAGAGGTATAATTCAACACGTCTTGATGACCAAGAGATCAATGAAATGACCAAATCATTACTCGGGGAGAGCCTCGAAAGCTGCAGCAAGACGGGTCTAAACCCCTTTTGCACTCTCAACCCTGCTCCTGACGTAAGTATTTCAAGCCATTCTGTACTATATCATTTTTTTCATAAATTGCACCACTTCTTATTATCATCTGTGTTTTTAGACCGGCTCTTCCTTATGTAACAAGAAGCTACAGGATAAGAAATCGTAGGATAAACCGGCAAAAAAGGCCAGAACCAAAACCAAGGCTCCAAAGAAGACCAAAGGAAAGAAGTCGGATGCAACAGACTTATTCACCCTGGATGATGAGTCGGAGATAGAACTTGATTCCCTTGGCTTTTTATTTATGCAACTTATTGATGCTGATTCCTCTCACGATGATGCGGAGACCAGCCAGGCAAACGCCCCAGAGGTAAATATCAATTCCACCGACTCAGAGCGCTTGCCTAGACAGAAAAGTCGGCAGTTGACCCGAAAAGTAAGGTTTTCTCATCTTCTTGCTTACTTGGATCCCCACTTTGTTTTGAAGAAACAACAGCACGAAGCTAGGCGCAAGACCCAGAGCGATGGTAACGAGGAATTGGTCTCCGGCTTACCAAATACGCCAGTTCCTCGCAAACGCCGCCACGAGGTGCTGCTAAATCCAACTCTTTCATTTCCAAAGGCGGGTCTCATTCATCAACCACTTAACTCATCCGACTCAAATTATCAGGGAACTTCACACTCATTCTCTGGCGATTCAACCGGCACCCAGTTCCCTACTTTCAAAATTGCCCATGGGTAAGAACATTTCACTTGCTTAATTAACACCTTATGATGACATGCTCATATTCCTATACCCCCTTTTTGCAGTGGTGTGGCCAAGGCAGGCAAGAAATTGAAGACGGGCGGACCATCAGAGGACCCCAAGGTGAACGAGCCGAAGAAGCAGGCACCAATAGTCTCAGAAGCTTCAATTCAGAACCCTAAGGATGTTGATACTGACCCACGCCAGAAGCTGATGACGCCACTGTGGATCCAATGAACATGGATGCTGATCCGCCAAGCCCTAAGCCGCCAAGCCCTGCCAAGCCTGTCAAGGAAACTGCTCTTGGCAAGACTGCTAAGGATGTCCTCATTACTGGGATGGGTTACACAGAGCGGCCAGGAAACCCCATAGTCTTGGCTAAGCACATCGCTAAAGAAGAGCCGCCAGAAGGAAGATAAATTAAAACTGGAGTTGGAAAGTTATGCTGGTCTTGGTGCTGGTGACATCCATGCAGGCTACCTTCATCGCCTCCATACTAGCCGTGAACTGGAAGCCGGCCTAGTGAACCTTATGAGGGAGCGTTATGAGGTATGGCTATTAATCCTTCTTCATATGTATCCGTTTAGCCGCCAAGTCTAGAGGATATGAACAACGGAAATATGTTGTAGACTTGAAAGTAACATTCAAACTGTAATCCTCCTGTTTAACTTATCCGTTAAGATCCAATGATGTAGCCCCCAAGGGCCGGCTTAAACTGGCAAGTTGAGCCGGGACTTCTACTTTAAGAAAACCAAATATGTAGCCCCCAAGGGCCGGCTTAAACTAACAAGTTGAGCCAGGACTTCTACTTTAAGAAATCCAAATATGTAGCCCCCAAGAGCCGGCTTAAACTAGCAAGTTGAGCCGGGTCAAAAAACAAAACTGACTTACATTAGCCCCCAAGTGCCAAGGATATGGTTCATAATGTGCTTGGGACTTGTGCCATTTTTATTTGAGTAAGATGTGAATCCTGATCTGTCATATCTAACTTTTTCCTCAGGAAGCTTTATCTCTGAAGGATGTAGAGCTGGGCGACTTAGCGAAGAGAATTAAACATCAAGAAGCTGAGACTGTGAAAGCAGAATCAAAACTTCAGCTTGTCGTGCAAGAGAATGAGAAGCTCAAGGCCAATTTTGCTACTGAGAGAGCCGCCTTCGAGACAGAGAAGGCAAACTTGATCCAACGGGCACAAGACGCAGAAGCTCAGCTTAAACCGGTCGCTGAAGAGCTGGCCGGTTTACAGGGGCATATTACGCATATGACAGCCGCCATCTTTGGTAAGATTCATATTCCTTGCCAATTCCGTAGTGACAATATTCTAAGCCGCAAGCACTTATCAATCCCTGTTTAAACCAATCTACTCAGCTATTTTATGAACAGGCATCAGAAGCGCAAACCTCAGACAAGACATCCTTGTGAAGTTGATGGCCATCTACTCCTTTACAGAGCAGCAATACAGCGGTGCACTTCGTAGTCTGGTGGCCTTAGGAGGCAACAGAAAGCCACCAAGTCACATCAAAGCTGTGTTGGACCACTTGTCAACTATCCCGAGTCAAATTGAAGATAAAAAATTATCAGCCGCCCACGTCGGAGCCCTTGTCGCCCTTGGCCGTGCTAAAGCATGGGCATCAGAACTTATCCCGGAAGAAATAGCCACCGGGTGCCCTGAGTTCAAAGATGATAAGTCGCCGTTTGAAGAAAAAGACTTCAACCAGTGCATTCAGGAGATGCGGCCCATGGCCTGCCAGCTGGTTGAGGAGTTGAATCTGAAAAATTACACGGCGTCTTATGATGAGAACAACAAGAATAAACCGCCGCCAGCTTACAACCTTGTCAATCTCATTCCTCCTCAACGTAAGAATATTTTTGCTCCTGACGTTGATCATTCCGTAATTCTCAATGATGAAGCCTGTTTCGAAGCGTTAACCGGCATCATGTAGCGATCCGACCTCAGACGGTCAAGTCTATGTGCTTAAGTGTCATCCCTGGATCGGTATGCTGACACACACAATACTCGAGGATTTATAACAGAGGTAAATCACATGTATAAATAACGTAAATACTATTACCTCAATCCAAATAGCGGAAGAACAACAAGGTTGTGGATTCCCATCAACACCAACGGCAAAGTTGAGTGTAGAAATCGTAACCCTAACGTATCACTTACTCGTCGTAAGAATCCTGCAACATGAGACATTGCAGCCACAAAGGGCCAGTACATTGAATGTACTGACAAATTCACACCATAGAGCAATGATGAATAAAGGCTATCACTACATGCATATTTGGCTGGTGGAGGCTCTATGGCTAATATGTTTTTGCGAAAAGCCAATTTTTCCCTACAACAAAGGAATATATTTTATTTAACTACAAACTTTGTTGAAAAAAATATTGAGAAGGTATATCCCCAACTCAATCCCAATTAAGGTAATCATTAACAACCCAACAAATTAATTATAGAGTGATGAGATCCATATGATAATCCAAGAACCAGATACTCAAGATGTCCATAACCGGGGACACGGCTAACCATGATTAGTTTGTACACTCTGCAGAGGTTTGCGCACTTTTCCCCACAAGACTCGATCACCTCTGTTGGATTTCTCGCACTACAAGGTGTTTGAGAAACGGATGACCGAGACACAGTCTTTCAGAAGCATTAACTCTTTACTTTGGGTGGACAGTTACACCTACTTTCCCTCTACATCTGCTAGCCCACCACTGAAAGAGGTCACACAACATACTCAACTATGATAGAGCCCATAATGGCTTGTAGCTGCACACGGAAGTTTCTAGCATGAATAATCTTATGATCCCTTTGATCCTGGGTGGCGGACCGTAGGATGATCACACGGTATAACCCCGGGATATCCTAGGACAATACTGGATTCCCCAGGTGCCCAAAACAAACAATCCACCCAGATGTGTATTAAAGTTGGCACCTTAAGTTGAACCATTAATTAAAAATCTCACATCTGTCATGGATACAATCAACCCAATCCACGTCTACGAGCATAACATGGCAATATAAGCATAACATAGAAGTAACTCCCAGGGTTTGATAATAAAACAGGGCAATAGGTTCTACCTCATCAACTACTTCCCAAACCCACAAGTTAATCACATCCTAATCATGAAGTGTTTGAGGATTGAAACTAATGCATAAAAACTGGGTAATGAAGGGATATGATCAAAGTGTGAACTTGCATGTACTGTTGATGAAGATGATTCGCACTCAAGACTCTTGATAGTTCTACTCGTCACACTCCGGTCAATCTATCGTAAGCAAGCAATAGTAACTACACATAAGCAATCACTCAAAAGATTAGAAAGAACGAAAAAGACAATTCGGAAAACATCAAAACCAAGAAAATAACTCTTGCAGCATAAAACAATTTCTAACAGTACCAAAATTATGTGAATTTGGCCTTATCTGAAAGTTTAGGTCAAGAGCTTCGATTAGCAAAAAGAATCAACTCAAACGGAGTTATAAAACTCAAGTTACGATCAAACGAAGTTCAAATACAAATCTGTTTGAATTCAAAATTTTAAAACTTTCAAAAATATGTTTAAGTTGTTTTACTGGCTAGAGGAGATCGTAACGAAGAAGTGGGCGTTGGTTTCGTTGGATTTGGACAAACGAGTAGAAAGTAGTGATCGTTTAAAAATCAGGGACTAAACTGTGAATAAAATATTCATGGATGGGTCCCTGGCCGAAAACTAAAATAAAAAGAAAAATCCTATCGAACGAACGTTCGCTACAGAAGGCTAACGAACAAAAACCTAATTAATAAACCGATCTTAAGAATAAAACCGATCTAAAAAAACAAACCAAACAAAAAATCGGGGTTGGTTAAATCGGTTTATACCGGCTCGTGTGAATAAACCGGCGGCGGCGGTTAACTCCGGCGAGGGCAGCGCGGCGAGACGGCGGCTCCGGCGTGGCAGCGAGGCGGCGACTTCGGCGACGGAGAGCGGCGGCGGCGCAAGCGAGCGGGGAGGCGGCGGTGCGCGGCAGCAGCGACCGCGGGATCTGCGGCGGCGGCGCGCTACGAGGAGCGGCAGCGGTGGCGAAAACGGGACCCAGGGGTCCCGGGGCGCGCTTTATAAAGAGGCCGGGGTCGAGACGTGGGGGAGGGGGCAAGGGAGGCGGCGACGGAGTCCAGGTGCGGGACGGCGGCGGCGGCGTACTGGAGGCGGAGTCCAGCGGGAGGTCGGGGACGCGCGGCTGGGCTGGGCCGTGCCCTGTTGGGCCAGCCCAGTTCGGCGGCGGAGAAAGATATTTTTTTAAATAAAGACAACGAAAAATAATATAAACCAAGTAAAATAAAAATAAACTATAGGCATATAATATATCAAAAATTTTAGAAAAAGATTTTCTACAACATGAACGCTTTCCTAGCATCAAATAAATCCACCGAAATTCAAATAATTCAAACTGTGCTACAGCTACAATAAAACCCAATAAAAATCATTTTAAAAATACCAAAATTAATTCAAATTTATTTCTCTCCAATTTTCTGATGTAGGGAATCATGTTACCCTATTTTCCATATATTTTATTTTTGGAGAAAAATAATTTGAATAAAACCCAAATAACTCCAAATTGAAAATAATTTCAAAAGGGACTTTGAATTTAATTCTTTGAAACTCCCAACTCATATTTCATACGATTTGAAGAAGTCATTTTATCTTCTCTCATGAAAATCATTGAGTTGCATAAAGTTTCTGAATTAGAAAATATTTCCAAATAAAATTCAAATCTTTTCAAATCCCTGTTCATTTATTTAAAATGGAAGAAGTCATGTTATCTTCTCTCCAGGGTTTTGTGATGAAAAGAATTTGAATTCAAGGAGATCATAAAAGCAAAATGAAAGTTTGGGAAAGTCCTTTTATTCCCTCTCATTTAACTTTCAAAAAGTTTCGAATTTCACTCAATTTCACACAAGCAACCACACCACAATCAAAACTATTTAATTAATATAACATTCCAAAATTTAGAATTTTGGGATGTTACAAACCTACCACCCTTAAAATGAATCTCGTCCTCGAGATTCGGAGAGGCTAGAAAGAAATAGGTTAGGTTTGGGGGTCTTATCAAAATCCATCGACCATCACAGGGGATCTGGGGTGCTACCACCCTTAGAAACATCGTTACGGTTCCACCAAAACTCATACTCCATCCTTTATAGTTGACAGTGTCGGTCTTGTCAGATTCTCGAGAAAATTCCTTCTCTGGGCTCTTCCAGTAGTGGCTTAACCTTTTCCTCAATACTTGTGCCCTTGGTAAGGTTCCTCTGTGACTGGTTCTTCTTAGCTGATGGGTCTGGCGCCAATACTAAACAGCTATCGATATCTCATGGTGGTCATCAATTTATGGTTTCTCCTGCAGGAAATGGGTCTGGGTTGAACCTCACCGTATATCCTACGATTGGCAACAACTGCCTTGTAAAGGGGAAAAAAAATACTTATACCATTCTAAGGTTCAAACAAGGTTTTGATCGTCGTCTCTCTATTATAGGTAAGTCACTCAGATTTACCGTCCCATATAGCAAGGCGAACAATAAGAGTAAGTCGGTATGGTGATCAATCCATCCCGGACCCAAATCATTACCTTGTATACGGTTTAGCGAATCTCGCATTCTAACACTCGGTCATCCTCACCAGCATTGCAGAATTTCTCTTGTCCACAAACTAAGTTTGGATAAATCCATGGATTCTGCAAGCTAGACAAACATCTATCGTTCCTTCACAACTCTCAGGTTTTGCGTTACTCCTATAAGATCGTCTGTCGATAAAAATCGTATCTTCTTCCAGGGTTTTTCCTTCAGCAAGAGTGTGCTTGCTTCTTGGCTGGTCCTGGGGCCTGTGGGTTATGGCCCATCTCATCACTTGTAATCCTTGAACTCATTATCGGGGCAACTGATCATTACTCCAACATCCAGCTTCCCAGCATTCTTAATTCCATCCAATTGTACTATCCTTCTTCCTTCTATTGGTTCCAAACTAAGACGTGATTACTCAAACTCATCATGGAGTTACAATTGATCCATATCCAACAACATCATATCTCCTTTATATCCAATAGTACTTCCTCCCTTCATACTCTTGGGGTATCCCACATATCGAGACAAAACTCACACTTATTTTGTCCGAAATCCACTCTGTGAAATATCCTTATCTTTTCTAAGGGTCAGGGGTCCTCACAGGGTACTACCACCCTTAAAATGCACAAATCTTCCATAGACCGTATTTCTCATATCCTCGAAAATGGTCAAAATATTTCTTCATAGAGTAACAACTCATAAAGATTCAGCGTATGAAATCATGACACAAGGACTTTATTGATTTCATGAATTCATTACAATATCTCAAACTTCCATTCTATAACTCACTCCATCTCCCCCCCCCAAAATGCTTCCTACTACGCTTATTACCAATACTAAATTCTCACTACTTAGCTCCAGCTCTCATCTTGTCGGGACATTTATTAGCATAGTGTCCTGTTTCCCTGCAGCGTAAACAAATAACTTCCGATAAGTCCTTAGGCTTCTTGGGGATGGTGTCCGCCCTTTGGGCTCTTGGCTTCCTATTTCGACATTTATAGGCGTAATGACCTAAGTTCTTGCACCTGTAACAGGTGATATGACTCAGATCCTTCTCTGCAGAAATTGGGTTGTTCCTAGAATCCAATCTATTTCTCTTCCTGGGCTTTTCCGTGCCAATCAGGGCTTCTATTTCCTGTGGGTCATACTCTACTTCCACTGTCGGGAATGCTACTAGATCTCCCTTCAGACAATTCTGGGAAAAGTGTCCTTCTTCTCCACACGAATAGCAAGACTTGGTGCAGTGTTTTAACTGGGTCTTCTTCGGGTGTGTCCTCCACCAATTCCTTCTTTACAGGTTCTTCTAAAATTTTCATGTGGGCTCCTTTCATTGCTTCTTTCTTCTGCTGGATGGTTCTTTGTACCATGGGGTAAATGTGACACTGAGCAGGGTAGTGGGTGGTTCCTTCACACAAGAAACAAGTGATCTGCCTAGTTGGGCATCCTTCAGCTAGGTGACTTTCTTCACAATGAGGGCATTCATCCTTGTGTTCTTTATGGGTGTGTCCTATTTCTCCACAAATCTTGCATGCACAAGGTTTCTTCATATCCTTTCCATAAGGCTTCAACTTCTGGGGCACAAGACGAGATCTTTGCAGAGTCAACTTAAATTCTTTCCAAGTGGTTACTCCTTTCCATCCATTGATGGTTTGGTACATCCTCCACCAAGTAGCAGCACCTCTTTCAAAGCACTGAAGAGCATGCTGGGTCATATCCTTTCCGACTATAGGGTTATTCTTCATGTGATCCTCCATGTTCTGAATCCATCGATCTGTCTCCAATTGACTTATCGGTCCAGGAAACATGAGTTCATCTCCATTCATCCTCTATTGGGTCCATGGGTTTTGGGGTGAGATAAGAGAGATAGAGAGGGATACAAACAAAAGTTTTGAAAAGACAGATTTTATCGTGGCTGTCGGAAAAACATCAAACAGATGACAGCTCACAAACGTCACATCTAACGTAGGTATATAACAGGGGTTTGGTCTTCTAAAGGTCAATAAATCTTCAAAGTCATCAAACTCTTCCAGTCTTGTTCATGTCTCCGATGGTTTCTTCCGATCGTGCTTGACCTTCTCAAGCTCTTTTGCCAGATCATCTCTGTTGACGCGAAGTCTCTTGTGACGTCCTTTAATATTTCTGGAGTTGCATTCCAAACTTTTGGATTTCAACATCCTTGGCATGAACAATGGTCCTACTGTCCTTTAGTTCCTGACGAATCTCCGGTATCTCGAGGTTTTGCTCCTCCAGCTTGGCTACTTCCAACTTCTGGGTCCTGAGTTTTTCATGAAATGCTTCCTTGTAAAAATACGGCTTCATAAAGGTCCACCCTAAACTTCTTGATGTAACACTCCAGATCCTGGTGATACTCCAGCTAAGGTTAAAACTTCATCTCTTACTGATAGGTGTTCGATCAGTCTTCTACCATCCAATCCTTCCATGCATATGCATGCTTTAACTCAGCACGTTGATAATAGCGTAAGCGGCGATAACTCCATGGTTAGCCGTGTTTATGCCCATGTTACAGCCATGAGCTTTCATTCCATAATTGATATCTCCTGTCTTAGGGTTTTCTTAGCAAAACTTTGAGTTCTAAAGCTCCATGTTCCGGTCTTTCTCCGATACACCTTGTTCTTCGGGTATTGACAACTTCCATAGTCTGCCAAGTTCCATAAGGGTAGCCTTCCTAGGTCATGCAAATATGGAAATTCTTTAAAGCCTTCAAATTCTCCTAGCCTTCAGAATCTCCAACCATTGTAGTTTCCATTTATTATAATGCACGGTAAAATCCTCTTCACTCCGAAGTGGTCTTAGTTGTCCGATATCTTGTACTTCTTGAAGTGGTCTCATCCGTCGTATCTTCGTGTGGTCAAAAGGGGAAAGGGGGTATGGTCTCACTAAAAGGGAATATTTGAATAAGCTCAGAAGAGAAGAGAGGTAAAAGATCTTTTTTGAAAATGAAGTTGTAGAGAAAATCTTTCCTATGGGCTTGCCAGTTTCTAGGGTCACGTTCTACAGTCAACATGTGCTCTGATACCATCTTGTAGCGACCCGACCTCAGACGGTCAAGTCTCTGTGCTTAAGTGTCATCCCTGGATCGGTATGCTGACACACGCAGTACTCGAGGATTTATAACAGAGGTAAATCACATGTATAAATAACGTAAATACTATTACCTCAATCCAAATAGCGGAAGAACAACAAGGTTGTGGATTCCCATGAACACCAACGGCAAAGTTGAGTGTAGAAATCATAACCCTAACGTATCACTTACTCATCGCAAGAATCCTGCAACATGAGACGTTACAGCCACAAAGGGTCAGTACATTGAATGTACTGGCAAATTCACACCATAGAGCAATGATGAATAAAGGCTATCACTACATGCATATTTGGCTGGTGGAGGCTCTATGGCTAATATATTTTTGCGAAAAGCCAATTTTTTCCTACAACAAAGGAATATATTTTATTTAACTACAAAGTTTGTTGAAAAAAATATTGAGAAGGTATATCCCAAACTCAATCCCAATTAAGGTAATCGTTAACAACCCAACAAATTAATTATAGAGTGATGAGATCCATATGATAATCCAAGAACCAGATACTCAAGATGTCCATAACCGGGGACACGACTAACCATGATTAGTTTGTACACTCTGCAGAGGTTTGCGCACTTTTCCCCACAAGAATCGATCGCCTCCGTTGGATTTCTTGCACTACAAGGTGTTTGAGAAACGGATGACCGAGACACAGTCTTTCAGAAGCATTAACTCTTTACTCTGGGTGGACAATTACACCTACTTTCCCTCTACATCTGCTAGCCCACCACTGAAAGAGGTCACACAACATACTCAACTATGCCAGAGCACATAATGGCTTGTGGCTGCACACGGAAGTTTCTAGCATGAATAATCTTATGATCCCTTTGAGCCTGGCTGGCGGACCATAGGATGGTCACATAGTATAACCCCGGGATATCCTAGGACAACACTGGATTCCCCAGGTGCCCAAAACAAACAATCCACCCATATGTATATTAAAGTTACCACCTTAAGTTGAACCATTAATTAACAATCTCACATCTGTCATGGATACACTCAACCCAATCCACGTCTACGAGCATAGCATGGCAATATAAGCATAACGTAGAAGTAACTCCCATGGTTTGATAATAAAACAGGGCAATAGGTTCTACCTCATCAACTACTTCCCAAACCCACAAGTTAATCACATCCTAATCATGAAGTGTTTGAGGATTGAAACTAATGCATAAAAACTGGGTAATGAAGGGATATGATCAAAGTGTGAACTTGCCTGTACTTTGATGAAGATGATTCGCACTCAAGACTCTTGATATTTCTACTCGTCACACTCCGGTCAATCTATCGTAAGCAAGCAATAGTAACCACACATAAGCAATCACTCAAAAGATCAGAAAGAACGAAAAAGACAATTCGGAAAACATCAAAACCAAGCAAATAACTCTTGCAGCATAAAACAATTTCTAGTAGCACCAAAATTATGTGAATTTTGCCTTATCAGAAAGTTTAGGTCAAGAGCTTCGATTAGCAAAAAGAATCAACTCAAATGGAGTTATAAAACTCAAGTTACGATCAAACGAAGTTCAAATACAAGTCTGTTTGAATTCAAATTTTTAAAACTTTCAAAAATATATTTAAGTTGTTTTACTGGGTAGAGGGGATCGTAACGAAGAAGTGGGCGTTGGTTTCATTGGATTTGGACAAACGAGTAGAAAGTAGTGATCGTTTGAAAATCAGGGACTAAATTGTGAATAAAATATTCACGGATGTGTCCCTGGCCGAAAACTAAAATAAAAAGAAAAATCCTATCGAACGAACGTTCGCTACAGAAGGCTAACGAACGAAAATTGTATACTATAGAACCTTAACTAACGAACGCTCGCAACATAACAAAAACCTAATTAATGAACTGATCTTAAGAATAAAACCGATCTAAAAAAACCAAAGAAAAAACCGGGGTTGGTTAAATCGGTTTATACCGGCTCGTGTGAATAAACCGGTGGCGGCGGCGGTTAATTCTGGCGCGGGTGGCGCGGCGAGACGGCGGCTCCGGTGCGGTAGCGAGGCGGCGGCTTCGGCGGCGGAGAGCGGCGCGGTGGCGAGGCTGTGTGGCGCGGGGCGGCGCTGGAACGCCCCAAGACCGACGCCCCAGAAGTCTTCCAGCTATTTTGTTGTCGCCGTGTGTTTTATTTTTGTTGGTTGCATTTCATCATGGCATCATCCGCATTGCATCCGCATGTTTTCTTAAACTCGTGGTCCGTTCGTAGTTCCCGCTTCTCCCTGTTGCCTCCGTTGTCCCTTTCGAGACCAACCGTTCTTTTGTTGTCCGGCCGTCTGAGCCTCTCTGCACAATGCATAAAACTCCTTCTCGCGTGCGTCCGAAACCTGTCCCGAACCCGACCCGCTCAGTCATCACCGTTGCATTCAGATCATCTCCTAACATCTATAAAACATCTCCCTTTTATTATTCGGGCTACCTAACCTATTTATTTACGACCGCCCGATTATAATCGGACGGACCGGATTAACCCCGACCCTAATCCCCTACCTATATAAATAGTCCAACCCTAGACCAATCCCTAAAATCTAGCCCCCTTGTCCCATCGATCCCATCGCGCCGCCGCCACTCCTCCAGTCCCCTCTGCCTTGGGATCCCCTCATTCCTTCCCGCGCCAATCCAGCAGCCGCCACTCCTCTCCTCCTCGACCTGCATGCCCGGCCAACTAGAGCTCCCCTCGATCCCCTCCTCCCGAGCCTCGTCGGACTGCGCTCCCGCCGGCGACCAGCAGGTCGTCGAGCCTATCCGGATGCCGCCGCTGCTGCCGTTTCCCTGCCATGGCGCCTCGGCCTCCTCTGCTCCTGCACCTGAGGCCCCGAGCTCCTCCAGCTCGACCTGCTTCCGGAGACCTCGACTCCAGGCCGCCCCTCTGCTCACCTCCGCCCTTCCCTTTTTCCTCTCCTTCTCTCTCTCGGCTCACATCTCTCTCTCTCCCTGTAGCTGCTGCAGAAAGGAGCCGCCGTCGCCAAGTTCTTGCCGGGCGCGCCGCTGCCTGGATCCGGTATTCCCACACCTGCATCGCCTCTGCCTCAACACGTGGGAGATATAGCCGCATCGTGGGCGTTACAAGTTGGTAATCAGAGCCATCCCCGACTTAGGAGCCCCCTGCTTGATCGAATCGCTGGCGTTGTTGAGTTTAGAAAAAAATGTTTTGGGTCTTAGGATTATATATATCGGAGAGTAGGATTCTTTTTACTCCTCAGTCCCTTCGTCGCTCTGGTGAGGTCTCCTGACGTAGAAGTTTTGACTTTTCTCTCCTCAAATTTCACTAATTTTTTTTAGGATCACGCGGGTATCTTGGAATCGTTCCGATGGTTTTGTGACGAGAACATTGTTCTTGGTGCCTCCTGACATTTAGGGGTTGTGGCAGTGTCCCGGGGAGTTGAGCTCCGAGGTGTTGTCCTCACAATTTTATCGTTGCAGTTCTGGAATACCTGAGTTTCGCCGACATCGAAAATCTCTTTTATGCAGTTGTTGGTGAGATCACCTCGACGCCACCCAGTACTGGGGCGGGAGTTCGGGAGTATTGCCATAACTCGTATAACGGATGCTTTTCGAAGGTTGAGGTAAACGATTTCCGAAGGTTTCTTGGTTATGTGTTGATGGATGGATACAGCTGGATCTAGGGATTGTTAGTTTGGGTGATATATTTTGTGTCCCCTGTATCCCCAACACTAGATTGCATAACCAGAAAGTTTCGGGAGTTTATAAGTGGGAATTCAAGTATCTCGTAGGATATCTTTCCAACACACACATGATACTATATGGGATCTATCATATGTTTGTTTCCGGCTTATTCTGCGAGCCAATCCTTTGTTTTGTTTTAATTTGTGGTATTCGAGTTGCTTCGGTGTCAAGTGTTGATTCCATACCTTTTCAAGCGGTGTTCTCATACTTCTATGCGAATACTAATCCTTCTTGATCATCGAGATTGTCATGCAAATTCTTTTCCAACCGACGTGCTCTTTTTCAAGTGGATCCGATCATTTCAACATTCGCGAGATCAATTCTCAGTTCTTTGCAACGGTGTTTATTCCATCTGCCCCAAGTTGCCTTTGTTTTCCCACCCTCCCACCCTCTTTCTTCAAGGACTCAGATTTCTTAATCATGTATCCATCTTATGGATGTGAAGTTTCTCCATTCTTTTCCATCAATGTTCTAATCCGCTGATTCTCAGGAAGATGCTCAGGAAGTTTGAAGTTTATCATTCTTCATTCTTGTCTTCTCCAGTGGATTCAATTCAAGTTTTCAGTGTTAATCACATTCATTTCCTTGTTTCAAATGTTTTCTCATGCCGGTGCACCTCTTAATCATCCACCTCTTGCTATTCATGTTTATCTGGAGTGCTGAAGATATCTCTGAAGATTCGTGTTTCCACTCCGCATCAATTCTAACTATTTCGAGGTTGTTACCTCATTCAAGCCATTTAATTCAACCGGTGCTATCTCCTTTTCAAGTAATTATTCAGCGGTGTATCTTTTGAGTGGGCCCTAACCCACAGGTCTTTTCCCAGGATCTTACCTAACTCTTCTAATTCTTTCCGGAGTTATTCTCAAATTCATTGCAAAATTTGACGTAAGAATGAATTTTCATCAGTCATATGTCTTTCTTCAAGATCTTTCAAATTCTTTTCATTGTTGATTCAACCTTTCTATTCTTCATGGTTCCGGAGTGCCTCAATAATTCATGGTGGTGTTTCTCATCGTCATTCTCAACATTTGAAGACCGAAGAAGAATTTCTCCTAAATCTTGGTCCGTTCTCTTGAAGATTCATAGTTCTGGCTTATGCCATCCTCTCATAATTGTTTTCGATTGTGAGAATTCTTCTCATACCCATCCGGAGCATTTCATGAGTTGTTTTCTTTTCTTGATCATCCAAAGGCCATCTTTTCAGAAGATTTCTTCGTTCTCAGCTTTCAGCTCTCGTTCTCGAATTCTTCCGGTGCATCGTTCAAATATCCTCTAATCAATTCATGATCTCTTCGTTTCACTTGTATCTAAATTCTGTCTAGTATCTTTATTCGTTTTCTAATTCTTCTTGGTGAATTGTGCCTTTGCTACTTTGATTTTCAATTCTTACAGTGGTTCGTTCAAGAGTTCTCTTTCTTGGTTATCATATCAATTTATTCGTTGTTTCAATCCTACCGGTGGTTCGATGAAGACCTTCCCAAGTTTGCGCAATATCTATCTTAATCCTTTCTATGAGAATAAGTAGTATCTAAAATCTATTGCTTGTCATCAATTTATATTGGTGAAGGATACGCATAACATAATTCTTGTTCTTGTTTCATCCAAGTGATTAATTCCTTATTCCAGAGATTCATCAAAATTCTTGATCTCATTTGTTCATTTTTTCTTTCCGGAGCTCCAAGTTATTTCAATTATATCATTTCAAAGCTTCATCTAATCATTGCAAGGCTTCTCCCGGAGTTCTTTTCAACTTTCCCTTTCGTTTGATCATTCTTTTATTACCGGAGTTCTTCATGGAGGCTCTACATGGTGGTTCATCAAGGATTTTTTTCATTCTTCAATTGTTCTTCAAGATTTCTCTCGAAGTTATGATCCGTCAAGCTTACTCCAAAATAAACATGGTGTTCAACACATGTTTTGTTTTGAGGAGTCCAAGCATTCTTCATCTTGCATTCTAAAGTGCAATTCGTTCTACCTTATCATTTGAGGTGGTGTTATGTCATTCTTGACAATTTGAGTTCGTGTTTCATGATTCACAAGTTGTCCGGAATGACATATTTTAAAACCATCAATTTCAATTTGTTCAAGAGATCTTTTAAATCCATTAATCTCTTTGTTTGAGTTATCTTGTGTCATATTCCGCTTAAAGCATTTCCTAAGGAATGTTGCTAATTGTGGTGTCTATCAATGATCCAAGTTTTCTCCTATCCTCTCGGCGAGAGAAGTTTTCATCTCTTCGTTGATCTCAAGCAAGCAATTGCTTCCGTTAGTGGTGGGTTGTCACCTCATAATTTTGAGAAGTTTTCCATAAGCCCACTACAAGCTTATTCTTTTCGTTGTTGGCTTTCCAACAACTCCGTTCTAACCTTCTTGGAAGGATGCTTCCCAAATTCAATTGTGGTAGAAGTTATCATTTCCTTCTCCGTTCTCTTATTCCGATGATATATCTTCTATTCTTCCTTCCGGAGGCTTTGTGATGTTGCTCTCTTCGACCAATCATCTTGTTTTGTCAAGATCATGTAATTTTTCCTTTCTTATCCGTTTAGCCGGAGTATCGTGTTTTCATTCGAGTTCTCTCATCTTATCAAGTTTTTTTCTCCTTCCTCAACCGGAGGGCTGTCTGAAATCTTTCTTACCCCTTGTGCCATTCTTTCATTAGTTCCGGAGGCAGTGTGTTGTCAATTCCATCGAGTATCCTCTCATCTTGTCAAGATCATGTTCAATTCCTTCCATTTACAGTCTGAGTGCTGCCCAAATTATATCATTCTTATTCCTTCTTTATCTTGTTTTAACCGGAGTGTTGTGTCTATCATTCCTCTTCTAACCGGAGTCTCATCCAAGTGCTTTCTTTTTGCCAAGTTCATATTCTATGCCTTCCATTTCCAACCGGAGTGTTGTCGCAATTGATCCTTATCGTTCCTTGTACATCTCATTTCAACCGGAGTGCTTGCATGTACTTCTTTTCCATTGTAACCCTTTTCTTATGTCTTTCAACCTACAAGGTTCCCGTAATGTTCCTTTTTCCTCTTTCCTAACGGATTGTTTTCAACTTTGTTCATCTTCGTTGTATTCTCTCTTTTAATTTGTTCAACCTCTCAAGGTTCGTGGTTTCACTCTTTTGTCAAAGAAGCAACTTTGTTTTACCTCTTCCTCTTCCGTTTTTCTTCGGTGCCATCCCTAGATCTCGGGACGAGATCCTCTTGTAGTGGTGGAGTGTTGTAACGCCCCAAGACCGACGCCCCAGAAGTCTTCCAGCTATTTTGTTGTCGCCGTGTGTTTTATTTTTGTTGGTTGCATTTCATCATGGCATCATCCGCATTGCATCCACATGTTTTCTTAAACTCGTGGTCCGTTCGTAGTTCCCGCTTCTCCCTGTTGCCTCCGTTGTACCTTTCGAGACCAACCGTTCTTTTGTTGTCCGGCCGTCTGAGCCTCTATGCACAATGCATAAAACCCCTTCTCGCGCGCGTCCGAAACCTGTCCCGAACCCGACCCGCTCAGTCATCACCGTTGCATTCAGATCATCTCCTAACATCTATAAAACATCTCCGTTTTATTATTCGGGCTACCTAACCTATTTATTTACGACCGCCCGATTATAATCGGACGGACCGGATTAACCCCTACCCTAATCCCCTACCTATATAAATAGTCCAACCCTAGACCAATCCCTAAAATCTAGCCCCCTTGTCCCATCGATCCCATCGCGCCGCCGCCACTCCTCCAGTCCCCTCTGCCTTGGGATCCCCTCATTCCTTCCCGAGCCAATCCAGCAGCCGCCACTCCTCTCCTCCTCCATCTGCATGCCCGGCCAACTAGAGCTCCCCTCGATCCCCTCCTCCCGAGCCTCGTCGGACTGCGCTCCCGCCGGCGACCAGCAGGTCGTCGAGCCCATCCGGATGCCGCCGCTGCTGCCGTTTCCCTGCCATGGCGCCTCGGCCTCCTCTGCTCCCGCACCTGAGGCCTCGAGCTCCTCCAGCTCGACCTGCTGCAGGAGACCTCGACTCCAGGCCGCCCCTCTGCTCCCCTCCGCCCTTCCCTTTTTCCTCTCCTTCTCTCTCTGGGCTCACGTCTCTCTCTCTCTCTCTCCCTGTAACTGCTGCATCAAGGAGCCGCCGTCGCCAAGTTCTTGCCGGGCGCGCCGCTGCCTGGATCCGGTATTCCCACACCTGCATCGCCTCTGCCTCGACACGTGGGAGATATAGCCGCATCGTGGGCGTTACAGGCGCGCAGGCGAGCGGCGGCGGCGCAAGCGAGCGGGGAGGCGGCGTGCGCAGCAGCGGCGACGGCGGGATCTGCGGCGGCGCGACTACGAGGAGCGGCGGCGGCGAAAACGGGACCCAGGGGTCCCGGGGCGCGCTTTATAAAGAGGCCGGGGTCGAGACGTGGGGGAGGGGGCAAGGGAGGCGGCGGCGGAGTCCTGGTACGGGATGGCGGCGGCGGCGTACTGGAGGCGGAGTCCAACGGGAGGTCGGGGACGCGCGGCTGGGCTGGGCCGCGGCCTGTTGGGCCGGCCCAGTTCGGCGGCGGAGAAAGATAATTTTTTTAAATACAGACAACGAAAAATAATATAAACCAAGTAAAATAATAATAAACTATAGGCATATAATATATCAAAAATTTTAGAAAATATATTTTATACAACATGAACACTTTCCTAGGATCAAATAAAATCCACGGAAATTCAAATAATTCAAACAGTGCTACAGCTACAATAAAACCCAATAAAAATCATTTTAAAAATACCAAAATTAATTCAAATTTATTTCTCTCCAATTTTTTATGTAGGGAATCATGTTACCCTATTTTCCATATATTTATTTTTGGAGAAAAATAATTTGAATAAAACCCAAATAACTCCAAATTGAAAATAATTTCAAAAGGGACTTTGAATTTAATTCTTTGAATCTCCCAACTCATATTTCATACGATTTGAAGAAGTCATTTTATCTTCTCTCATGAAAATCATTGAGTTGCATAAAGTTTCTGAATTGGAAAATATTTCCAAATAAAATTCAAATCTTTTCAAATCCCTGTTCATTTATTTAAAATGGAAGAAGTCATGTTATCTTCTCTCCAGGGTTTTGTGATGAAAAGAATTTGAATTCAAGATCATAAAAGCAAAATGAAAGTTTGGGAAAGTCCTTTTATTCCCTCTCATTTAACTTTCAAAAAGTTTCGAATTTCACTCAATTTCACACAAGCAACCACACCACAATCAAACAAACAATCAAAACTATTTAATTAATATAACATTCCAAAATTTAGAATTTTGGGATGTTACACATCAATTGGAGAATGGCTGATCTTCAGATGACCAACGAAGAAGAGCCGGCGCAGGATGATCCATGATCCTCAAATCAACTAGGAGAAGAGTAAGCAGTGATGATCTAGGCGGCTCTCCGACCGGTTTACTGGAGCATAATATGATAAACACTTGGGTGTTTGAAACTCTTTGAAGGCCGAAGCTATGACTTTGTAATAGGATAGCACAAAACAATGATCTGCCGTGTCATGCCTTTGTGCATGTTTTAACTTGTAATTTTTTGACCCACCGCTACGTTTCCGCATAATATCATCATTCATATGGGCCATATCAGCACTTCATATTCCTGCACACAAGCTTAACAACATATGCCCTCGCGGTTTAATCCAAGGCGGGTAACAAACCCCAATATAATAGTCTTTGATAAATTTGCAAAAAGACTAGAATAAAGGCCATCAAGCCGAAACATGTTGGCGACTTAAAGTCTGAAGCCAGGGCGGGTTACCATACCCCAAATATGTATATAATTATTGAAAGACATACCTGTAGACAGAAACTATGGTGATATCTTGATAATGAATATCCATAGCGGGTATCAGTCCTGAGTCATGAAATATCGTGAACTTGATTGCTCAAGGCAAAAATATCCTGGCGACTTAAAGTCAGCCACCAGGGCGGGTTACCAAACCCAAAATGCTCAAATATAATTCATATAATCAGGGTTGCGTGGACCGAATTGTAAGAACACACTTTAACAGAAAAATCTTTTAAGGGATACAAATCCAAAAAATTCAAAAAAATTCAAGTGCCTTCATAGGCCGCACAACCTTTAAAATTAGGGATTATTCCATCTGTGCCCCCAATTCCTTAGTTGTGCTCAGTTTTCCCCACATGGGGAAAAGTGAGGGATTTTGAGCAATTTTTCGGGGGCAAAAGTGAGGAAAATGTGAAAGCAGAAAACCCGACGCATGGGGAAAATTGAGGAAAAAGTTAATGAATGGGGAAAACTGAGCACAACTAAGGAACCGGGGGCATAGAATTAATAATCCTTTAAAATTATCTGACCGACTCATCAATGCATGGCCAGACTGGCTAACAAGCCATGTGCTTTCATAGGCCGCACAGCCTTAGAGTTAATCCTCTCTCACTATAAGCCAGCCCTCACATGACAAACCGCCGTTTTAACCTTGACGAGTTTAGGGTCTTGAAGATGATTGACTGTTAAGAGTACGGCGGGTCACTCAGGATTACTTGGCGGAGTAGCATCATGCAAATAGGTAGGATAACTCGGGATTCGGCATCCACGCCTGGTCAAGATGGTATGAAAGCTAAACCCGGTGGGTTGGAAGCCCCCAAGTGACCTTATGAACAAATAATAAAGACTCCGATGCTTAGAAATGAAACGACAGAGGCCCTGAATTATCAGGGATGCCGACTTATTATATTGATCATAATATATACATTGGTAGAAGTATGTACAATGACAAGAGCCGGTGGCTCAAGTGTAATAAGGCTGAAGATGAGCAATATTCTAGGGACGATGGCTCTCCTCCTCCGGCTTACGTGAGTCCTTGTGTTCTCATATATCAATGAGGTAATATGACCCATTGTTGAGGTTCTTGCTGACCAGAAAAGGTCCTTCCCAAGGTGGGGATGGCTTATGCATATCTATTTGATCTTGGATTAACCGGAGCACCAAGTCGCCTTCTTGAAAGGTTCGGGTCTTGACTCTACAGCTATGATAGCGACGCATGTCTTGCTGATATATTTTCGAACAAGCCGCTGCAAGGTCACGCTCCTCATCCAACAATTCAAGTGCATCTTTACGTGCTATCTCATTAGCAGCTTCAACATAAGCCTCCACACAAGGCGAGTCATGACGGATATCGCTTGGAAGAACCGCCTCGGCCCCATAGACCATGAAGAAAGGCGTATAGCCTGTTGACCTATTGGGGTGGTGTTGATACTCCAAAGTACCGAAGGTAATTCCTCGACCCAACAACACGACATTCTCTGCAAAGGAACCATAAGCCGAGGCTTTATACCTCTCAAGATTTCTTGATTGGCTCTCTCAGCTTGACCATTAGACTATGGATGAGCCATCGAGGAGATGTCAAGACGAATATGCTCTTGTTGGCAGAAGTCTCTCATAGGACCTTTAGACAGATTAGTGCCATTATGAGTTATGATACTATGAGTGTAGCCAAAATGGAAGATTACTTTCTTTATGAATTGAACCGTCGTTGCCGCATCACACTTGCTGACCGGCTCCGCCTCAACCCACTTAGTAAATTTGTCAATCGCCACCAGAAGGTGGGTTTTCTTATCCTTAGACCTCTTGAAAGGTCCAACCATATCAAGCCCCCAAACTGCAAACGGCTAAGTAATTGCAATCATCCTCAATTCTTGAGCCAGCACATGAGCCCGTCGGGAAAATTTCTGACAGCCATCACACTCACTGACAAGATCCTCTGCATTAGAGTGAGCCATCATCTAATCAAAACCATGACAGAAAGCTTTAGCCACAAGAGACATAGAGCCGGCGTGATGACCACAATCACCTTCATGGATTCCCTTAAAATTTCACGTCCCTCCTCAGGTGAAACACAACGCTGAAATATGCCTGTGACACTGCAGCGGTGTAACTCGCCATTGACAATAGTCATTGACTTAGATCACCGGGTTATCTGTCGAGCCAAGGTTTCATCCTCAGGTAACTTGCCCTGGGTCATGTAAGGCAAGTATGGAACTGTCCAATAAGGTATAGCATGGAGAGCCGCCACCAACTGCGCCTCTGGGTCAGGAATAGCAAGATCTTCTTCTCACGGCAATTAGACTGAAGGATTATTCAACACGTCAAGAAATACATTGGGAGGTACCAGCTTACGTTGAGACCCGAGCCGGCTCAATGCGTCCGCCGCCTCATTCTTCCTCCTATCAAGATGCTTCACGTGATAACCTTTAAAATGACCAGCAATATTGTCAACCGCCTGGCAATAAGCCACCATGAGTGGGTCTTCTGAATCCCAAGTGCCTGATATCTGCTGAGCCACCAAATCTGAGTCGCCAAAGCACCTGAACCAGCTTAAATTCATCTCCTTGGCCATCTGAAGACCGTGGAGCAGAGCCTCATACTCAGCCGCATTGTTAGTACAGGGAAACATCAACCTTAAAACATAACAAAATTTATCACCTCATGGGGAAGTCAAAATAACTCCAGCCCCCGAACCTTCTAATTGCCTGGACCCATCAAAGTGAATAGTCCAATATGTGTTATCAGGCCTCTCCTCCGGCGTCTGCAACTCCGTCCAGTCATTGATGAAATCCACAAGAGCCTAAGATTTGATAGTTGTCCTTGGCATATATTTCAAACCATGGGGTCCAAGTTCAATGGCCCATTTAGCCACTCGGCCTGTAGCCTCTCTGTTCTGAATAATATCCCCTAAGGGAGCAGAACTGACCACAGTAATAGGATGGCCCAAAAAGTAGTGCTTCGCTTACGACTCGCCATGAACACACCATACACCAGCTTTTGCCAATGTGGATACCGCTGCTTAGATTCAATTAGCACCTCGCTGACATAATAAGCCGGCCTCTGGACTGGGTACTCCTTACCTGTTTCCTTGCGCTCTACCACAAATCGCCACGCTGACAGCCCTGCTGTTGGCAGCCACATACAAAAGCAGATGCTCTTTCTCAATAGGAGTTGCAAGGACACGCGACACAGCTAATTGTTTTTTGAGCGCCTCAAACGCCTCATTAGCAGCATCACTCCAGACAAAGTGATCTGTTTTCCTATTCATCTGGTATAGAGGAATTGCCTTCTCTCTTAGGCGGCTTATGAACCGGCTTAAAGATGCAATTCGACTCGCCAAGCACTGAACATCATTGACACACGCCGGCTTAGCCAATGAAGTGATAGCCTTGATTTTCTCCGGGTTAGCTTCAATACCTCTCTCGGAGACCAGAAAACCCAGGAGCTTGCCTGCATGCACACCGAAGACACACTTGGCCGGGTTGAGCATCATCCTGTAGACCCGGAGATTATTGAAGGTCTCTTTCAAAACAACTAACAGAGTCTCCTTCTTCCTGGATTTAACAACAATATCATCCACATAAGCATGAACATTGCGCCCGGCCTGGTCACGAAAACAATTCTGGACACAACGTTGATAAGTCGCATGTGCACTCTTGAGCCCAAAAGGCATAGACATATAGCAGAATGCCCCAAAAGGAATGATAACAGTCGTCTTCTCTTGGTCTTTAACTGCCATCTTAATATGATGATAACCAGAATAAGCATCCAGGAAGCTCAAATGCTCACAACCCGCTGTAGCATCTATGATCTGATCAATACGGGGAAGAGTAAAAGGACCGGCTGGACAAGCTTTATTGAGCTCTGTATAATCCACACACATACGCAAAGTGCCATTTTTCTTAAGGACCAGCACCGGGTTAGCCAACCACTCAGGGTGAAAAACCTCAACAATGAACCCGGCTGCCAAGAGCCGGGCCACCTCTTCTCCAATGGCTTTACGTCGCTCCTCATTAAAGCGGCGAAGAAACTGCTTCACCGGCTTGAACTTAGGATCAATACTGAGAGTGTGCTCAGCGAGTTCTCTCGGTACACCTGGCATGTCTGAGGGCTTCCATGCAAAGATGTCCCGATTCTCATGGATGAACTCAATGAGCATGCTTTCCTATTTCGGATCCATGTTAGCACTGATAGTGAACTGCTGACATGAGTCGCCAGGGACAAAGTCAACCTGTTTGGTGTCGTCCGCCGACTTAAATTTCAACAATGGGTCTTGCTCCGTAGTGGGCTTCTTCAAGGGGGTCATATCGGCCAGGTCAACATTATCCTTATAAAACTTTAGTTCCTCCGTGGCACAAGCAGACTCAGCATAGGCAACATCACCTTCTTCACATTCCAAGGCAATCTTTGTAGTGCCATGGACTGTAATGGTACCCTTACGTCCTGGCATCTTGAGCTGCAGATACACATAACAAGGTCGTGCCATAAACTTGGCATAAGCCGGCCATCCAAACAAAGTGTGATAAGGGCTCTTGATCTTGACCACTTCAAACCACAATGTCTCTGCCCTGTAATCATAATCATTGCCAAAGGCCACTTCTAAAGCAATCTTACCAACTGGGTATGCTGACTTACCAGGTACCACACCGTGAAATACTGTAGAGGACAACTTAAGATCTTTGTCAGTCAAATTCATTCGGCAAAAGGTATCATAATAAAGGATATTGATGCTGCTCCCACCATCCATGAGGATTTTAGTGAATTTGTAACCCCCAACCCGAGGAGCCACCACCAGTGCTAGCTGACTTGGATTATCAACCCAGGGTGGGTGATGTTCTCTACTCCATGTGATCGGCTGCTCTAACCACCGCAAGTACTGAGGTGTCGCCGGTTCAACTAAGTTGACTGCGAGCTTATGGAACTTTTGATCTCTCTTGCAAAGACTTGTGGTGAAAACATGATATTGGCCGCCGTTAAGTTGCTTCAGATTACTCTGATACCCTGACTGTTGTTGCCGGTTACCCTGACTGGGCTGTTGGTTATAACCGCCCTGATCGCCCTGACCTTGATAGCCAGAATTTGAACCGCCACCCCCAAAGCCGGGCGCATGTGAGCCGGATCTTGACCCGCCATGTGGTCCATTGTTGTTGTTATGCTTATGATGAAAGCCGGAATTCTTGTATTCCTTCATAATAAAACAATGCTTCCACGAATGACCCGCCGGCTTATTCGGAAGACTATGCTTCGGGCAAGGTTCATTCAACACTGCTTCAAGGTTAAACCTTGGTCCTCCAAACTACGGCTTACCCTTACGATGCTGGTTGTTATGTTGGACGTTGGTGTTAGCTACAAAATCTGACCCGCCATCGGTTTTCTTGTGCTTGCCACCATTACCCTGACCATTATGTTCGGTCACATTCTGGTGCTGACCCTTACCGTTACCATTCTTATTTGCTTTGTTGGATTTCTCATCATCTGACCCTGGGTCTTTAGTGTTGTCTGAGTTGGCGTATTTGATGAGAGCCGCTAATTGAGCCACCAACTATCCTGGAAGGATCCCAGCCTCCACAGACGCCGAAGGGTTTAACTGAAGCTGCTGATGAGCCGCTAATTCCGCCTCGCGACGGGCCCTAGCCTGGTCCACAAGGGCTTGGGGATTAGTCTCAACGCGGGGTGAGTTATGCCCATAGGGCGGGTTATCATTACTGGGAGGGTGACAACACTGTTCGATGTTGGGAACCGCCGACGACTCAATGCGTCGGCTATAACTTTGACTTTGGCGCGGTGTTGAGTGAATTCGCTCACGGCTATAAGAGTAAGCCGCCTGCTGGGCCACAGCCGTCTGGAGAAGTTCCACGGCGTTCCGGGTCTCTCTAGCCATTGGAGACTCGCCCTCGATTGGAATAGCTGCCAACCGCGATGTTGCAGCAATCATATTATCCAGCGGGTTGGAGTAATGACCAGAAGGCGTTGGTACCCGCTGAGGCGGAGTCAAATCCATACGAGGCGGGTTCGGCACACAAGGCTGGGCCCCCGCCCCAGTCACAGGAGCCTCGGGGGCCCGAGTCACACTGGGAGGGTTACTCTGTCCTGCTCCGGGTGTATTAAAAAGATTCCGCCCCTCGAATTGCGGTGGTATGCGGCTCTGGTGCCTCCTTCGAAGGACAACATTTGACGCGTTTTGATCCAGATTTAAACGAAAGGCCTCCGCCCTTATCCGTTTCGACTCGGCCTCCAAAGCGGCTCGCTCTATGGTCATCCTGACATTCTCTGCCTCAAGGTCCTCCCGGGCCTTGGTCACCTCATCCCGTAGCTTTGCAACCTCTGTATTATGCTGCACCTGATTTGCCGGAGTCACCTCTGCAGCTAATAGAGTCGCCAAAGCATCCAAGAGTTCGGCTAGGACTTGAGCCCATGGACGCGCAGAGCCGCTCGCCCCAGCCGTCGCAGCAGCAGTTGAGCTGGACGTCATGGCCGCGGCCGTTGAGGAGTTTACCGTCGGCTGCGTGCCAGCCATGAAAATAGCAGCCATGTTCGGTGGCTCATAGGGGTCCAGAATACTATCACCATCGGAATGGCCCCCAAGCTCGCCGTCCTGCAGTTGATAGTTTGACTCGGTTTCGCCTGTTGAGGACGCATCACTTGAATAGATGGTCGTCTCACCACCAGACATAAATCCTTCCTCAAGATCCGCCCCATGAACAAAGCCAACGAAAGCGTGCTTCCGGCCGGGTTGAACCCTGGCGGGTCGCGCGCGCCGAGCCGTCTCAACGATGTCTCTGCAGGTATCTGGCTCAGGCTCTGATTCGCCGATCTTGCCGATGAAGACGTGAATTCCGCCGAAAGGGACCCGGTACCCATACTCGATTGAGTCGGCCTCGGGGCCCCAGCCAGCATCGTTGATGCAGATTTTGCCGCAGCGACTGTTGGTCATCCGGCCCACGGCGTATCCCTTGATCCTTGAGAAGCTGCCCTTCAAGAACTCGAAACCACCGTGCTCTGGCCCCATGGTGGGAGTCAACTGTCGTGGTTTTGTCACGGCAGATGCCCTAGCGAAAGGACTTATGTGTGGAGCCATCACAACGTAGGTTAGCTCGAAGGGGTTGAACGAGACGAGAGACACAAATGATTTACCCAGGTTCGGCCCCTCACAACGAGGTAAAAGCCTACGTCATGCTTCTAGTTGTATTGCTTGAGTTTCGATTACAAGGGAGCAAATACGCTTGACCTAGTTCTCGATCGATTGTTTCTTGAGTTAACTCGTCGCCGGATCTCGCCTTTATATACACAGGTCGAGGTCCGGCGGCTTACAAGTGTCCGGGTCGGATCACCCAACGTAACTGACTCTGTCTCTAAGCTATCTTGCCTTGTTAGGTAAGCTATCATCAGGCGGCTCACACCTTCAGGTCTTGAGTCGCCTCCGGGTCATGGGCCTTCAACAGCCTGCTTGTAAACCGCCTTCGGTCCTCTTAGGCCTTACTAGGCCTTCAATTATAAATCGCCTATAATATGACATGGCCCCTCTTGGGCGGGTCATACCACGGGGTTATATCGCCAACAGTTCCCATGGTGACCGATCGGTTGGTTGACTGCTAGGATCGGGCCATATTGTCAGGGCAAAATGCAACTCCGTCTCACCTTGAGGTGCGAGGGACTTGGTCGGCCAAGTACTGGAGTGCCTCTCGCTTGAGTTTTTTTTCTTTTCTTTTTTCAACACAATTTTTTTTAATTATACACAGTACATTTTTAGTATACATGTGGACCATTTTTTTTACACGTTGAACATTTGTAAAATACTTGTTTTGAACATTTTTTAATACATGTTAAACATTTTTGAAATACATGTTGAGCATTTTTTTATTGGCATGAACCATTTTCTTAAACTATATGCACATTTTTTTTACATTGTATAAAAATTTATTAAATTGTCACAAATATTTTTTTGGAACACAAGAATATTTCTTTGGAATTTCACGTACATTTTTTAAAGGTACTTAACATTTTTCATACTATTTGAACTATCTTTTACATTGTGCAAACCTTTTGTAAAATCTTCATGTACAATCTTTTGAAGCAGTGAACATCTTTTGAAATGTCACATGCTGTTTTTTGGATGATACACACATTTTTTTTCAACTGTGAGAACTTTTTAACATTTTGAATAGAACCCCCCCCCCCACCCCGGGCAGGTCGCCCGCGAGCGACCTGACGCGTACGCCCCCCTCCACACCACCCCCCTTCCCACGTGTGGTTGTTCCAAGGGCTTGGCCCATTTTCTGTTTTTTTATTTC